>NC_143013.1:317983738-318295821 GCF_055824585.1 Amblyomma mixtum
CGTCGGAGGAGTTCGCACCGACGGAGAGGAGGAAGGGTCCGTGTCGGCGCCGCGGCGGCGGGATGAGTCACGCTGCATGTCGCGACTTGTCCGAGAAAGTCTGGGCCTGCTTTGAGCGTCGGCGAGCGCGCAGCGCTTGTTTCCAGGGAGGCCAGCCAGCGAAATGGGAGCTCCGGCACTACAATGCCCACTTTTTTTATTATAGAAGTAGAACAACACTTCCTAAAATCCTTACTTAACCATACCGCATCCCACGAACCCGTCACACATGGTCGCACCATTATCCTGCTATCTCTCTGGCCGAACATCAAAATTTCGGGAGACACGCACATGAATCCAGCAAAGGCAGCCGAACAGGAGGTCGATCTTGCACAACATATCCCAGGTAGCACACGACGGCGGGCCAATATTGGAAATCCACTGGCAAAGCGTGGCCCTAACTAGGCCCAGAGTTGCCAGTGAGCATCCGATATTGGTTGTGCCACTCCTTAGCACATCCAACAATGGCCCTGGTTGTCTGTCGCTTTACCAGTATTGGCTGAGCCCTCATTAGATCCTGGCTATCATGGGCCAGGTTAGCCAGGATTGCCCCACTGTTTGCCATTGCTGGCTGTGCCATCATCGAATCATGGCTATCATGGGCCATGTTAGCCAGTGTTGTTCCACTCTTTGCCAGAATTGGCTATGCCATTTCCGGGAGCTGGCTATATTGGCCTAGGATTACCACCGCTTATCCAGTGTTCAAAGTATACTGGCAAACGTTGGTAAACATTGTGTCATCCATTAAAATGGGTTCAAAATTAATTTTATTGTCGAGTACCATATCGGCAGTTCATAATTTTCGAACGCGCTAAAACATGCGAGTTCAAAGATTTGCTTTTATTTATTATTATATTTTAACCGAACACTTTTGCAGTTTGTGAGCAAAGCTACCCATGATTCCGTTGGAAAAACTGCACTCTGGTTGCGCAGTGAGCAGCAATAATACGTTTAGAATTGCGATCGAAGTCCTGTTGATCAGAATTAACGTTCTGATTACACCCGAGACACCTTCAACAAAAATTGTGAACAGGTGCCTTCAACAAAAATCAAATAAGTTTCATTTGATTAAATTTTTGGAATAAAAAAATCACTTTTTTTTATTCGCTCTAGGAATTCACTGCCGCAGTGCACAGCTGGTGTCTGCTTCAGGGAGATCGCGATACAAACGTAATAGATTAGCGCAAGTGCATTCGCTAAACCGAAATTGTGCTCAGTTTTGGCAACGTCCAGAAACGAAGCAGTCGCCTCGTAATTTCGAATTATGCGTTGCGCTCGTGAAATATTAGGCGGGGGCTTCATAAACGCACGCGGACACGTGCTAAGCGATTCCTACGCTTCCCTACGTCGTGCCCTGTGATTGCGCCTTCCCCGTGTTTTCTGATTTGCTATTTCCTTCCTTTTCTGCAAATCGTTGTGTTGGAAATTGTAGTTTTTGACAATTTTATTCTTCTGTTGCGTAATTTGCATTGGGGGCAATATAGCTCTTGCTCACGTCCTTGCATATTTACTCGCAAGTTTTTTTTTTCTTTCGAACATGACCTTTATTGATGAAAACCGTCGAAAGTAGTTGCGAACCACAATTCAACATGCCTTTGTTTGTTTTTGCTTTTTTTGCGCGAAACTTCCACACCAACAAACAATTTGAGGATTCTTCGATGACCACTGAATAAATGGACTGACAACTGGCGTTAGACGCATGTTAACCTAGCTTGTTTGGCGCATGTACGGTACATGAAACTATGAAAGAGCGCGCATTCTGCTTGGATATTTTTTTTGCTTTATATTTTTGTTATTATGTGGTAACATTTTAAGCTATCTTGAACTAACAGAAGCCACATCATACGGCCCCACAAAATACGCGAGTGTCTCAAGTCGTTTTGGCGAAATGCATCTTGAAGCTCCAAGTTTTTCACTTCAAAATTTTCAGGCTTTTGCTGCAGCTTTGTAGCAATACTTTGACGCTTCCGTGTTTCCCATCCACTTCTCTCTTGTAGATATTCCTTTCTGTACTGCCTGTGGCCATGTGACTCATTCTCCAAAAATTCCAAACCCTTTTCACGTGTTTTGGCCTCTTTCCCTTTCTCTTTCAAGTCTTCAAGTCCAATATCTCCCCACCTGTTCTCCCGGCCGTGCCCTTTTCCAGGTAGCGGGCTAACACCCCACCCCGCGAAGCGCTATTTTTTCTTTTTGGTTGTCACTTTCTCAAACCTGTTTTCCCTCGCGCGCAGCTACGCGCTTCGCTGTTCCTCCACCTCCCTGTCTCCACCTTTCAGCTCGAGGACTTTTCTCGGAACCGCAAAACCTGTGTAAAGGAAAATTCCTCTCTCCCCTCCAGCCAACCCACCCCCCCCCCCCCCCCCCCACACACACACACACCATCGTCTCCACTGCTCGTCTTGGAACCGCGCGACTCATCACAATAAGACATTCTTGACTGTACGGCGGAGCTCAACCACGTGCAAACCAACGCGACGAAAATGCATGCACACTCGAGCTAGCACCGTTCATAGTCTGCGCACGCGAAAAGCCACACTCATATATTAGGAGAGCTCCGACGCTGTTCGTACCGCCTGCAAGATCTTTTGTAAGTACTAAAACTCTTTTATCTTGATATACGTCTGGAAGTTAAAGTGGTTTTTGTAGTAAATGTTGCTTTGACTACATGCGCCTTTATTTTTTCGGCAGGAGAAGAGAGCGAGCCAAAAAGCACGAGGACGACTTCTGTGTACCCACTCTCATTGCGAAATGGCTTGCTTGACGTCGTGCGCAGTGGAATTGTGGCCGAATGGTGAGAATTTAATTTTTCGTCTTTGGTGAGATGAACTCACTAAAGATTCACTACTTTGGCTAACAGCGGGTTTGAACTCATATGAATTGAGATAGGATGCTTTCGGGAATATGTCCTTTACCGCTTATGCACGACGGAAATCAGAACCGCTTAATTAATTTTCCACTGCAGACTAGTTGGTAAGGATATGTGTAATACTTCCGTAGTGTTTCTTTTTGCCTTCTACTCTTGCAGACTCAATAGAAAATCCGCAATTACTGGTTAAAGCTTTTGCCCAAGTTCTCTCGCAATGAAAAAGGGCATTACTCTGGACTATCAGACTAGTATTTTTGTGTGGTTTTCAAGTTGCAGTTTCGAATCCAACTATAGCATGCATGCGAAGCAACTAAAGTAAAACAAAGGTGCCCTGAGTTCCTTGCGTTCAGCGTATTTCGTCAAAAGTCGCAAGCCGCATTTTTGACCCCATTAAATAAAACTAATCAAAAATGTTGTTTTGACGTCCATGTGGAAGAGACGCTACAACCTGTGCATATTTACTGGAATAAAAAATTACCTCGCAATTTAGAGACACAAGTTATGATATTAAAACAAAATAATACATTAATCTGTTTTCAATATCACATTAATTTCCTTATCTCGCATTGAATATATTTACTGGGAGTGCGACACGACGCATTAAACTAAATTAAACCATTTGGTGTAAGGGAAGTTTAGTAAATTAAATTCCACTTTGTGCAACTAATGTGGGGCTGGTTCTTAAGAATAAATTAAAAATTATCCTGTAAAATATGTTGCTAGTGTCTTCACGATTACTGTGTTTCACAAAATTCGGTGTTATCTTTGTTATGTTTGTTATGTTATGTTTGTTTTTGTTCTGTGATGGCCATAATTCAACTTACCATGACATCATGCATCTCTTTGCAGGCTTGGCGCTTCGTGAGGCCATCGTGCAAGAACTGGACGAGGAATTTCTTTGAATGCAGTCCAGCAGTCCCCTTTCAAGTGGAGTGCAACGATTACTTTGGATATGACTGATCAGTTCACTGGAGGACAGCTCCGTTGAGCGCTTTATGGATGCCTTAGCCGTGCCGCAGCAGCTTGCCGAGATGCTTTGTCCAACCTGATCGGCACTCACCAAACTTGAAAATAAATTGTTTTCCCACAGCCTCTGCCACCATGCTCTTGGGCCCCTTTTCTTTACTCCCCAGGGTGGCTGGTGGTAGCGCAAACCATCCTGTGTGCGCTAGAAGCGTGATTCTTGTAACTCAAAGCAATAAACGGGTCTTTTTTCTGGAATTCTTTCGCACCCTCATTTATGAATATTTGCTAGGTAGAATGTTATGTATCTACATCTATCCACAGTGCCGGTCATTGGCGAGTGGGTTAATTGCATGTGCCAGCGTTCGAAAGCTGGATGCCATTATTCGAAAGCTGGAAACCATTATTCGAAAGCTGGATGCCAATATTCGAAAGCTGGAAAGCTTTATTCGAAAGCTGGCTACCAATGTTTGAAAGTTGGCTACCAATGTTTGAAAGTTGGCTACCAATGTTTGAAAGTTGGATGCCAGTATGAGACCTTTGCTGGTCCATGCTGCAGAACGAACATCGGGACTGCGTTGGCCGCTTGATCGGCCGAGCGTTGGCCCAAAACTGGCATGAAAGTAAGGCCAATGTGTGAAGTGGTAGCGCTCGGCCCAAATGCCAGTGTAGGACCGATGTTCGTGCCAAGTTTTGCCAACACTTGCGCGACGTTCGGCCAATGTTGTTGTGCTGCCTGGGATATACCCCCATGCACCATAGCACGGCGCTCTCTGCACAGAGACTTCGATGAACGTGGCGGCTCTGCTTGGCCATCTATCACTTGGCTCTTCCGCAGGCTAAACAGTCCCATCAGCACAAAAAGATTAGATGGAGCCCAAGAACCTTCCACTGGAGGCAAACACCTTAAACTATAGGGCGTGACCTCATTTGTTTTGAGAGTCCGTTAAAGAATGCCCCAATAAACGTGGCAACACGACGAAACACAAAGCGATGTTCAGTAAAAATAGTCTGTCAGAGGCGGCAGTTTACTGACCATGCCAAAATGTGCCCCCTTAGCAAGGAGCCACGTTTTGACCGGTAAGGTCAACGCGTGAAGCTTAAAGAGAAAACCTTTGCGGCCGATTCAATCCACACCCGTTGCACCCGCTTTTATATACTGTTGTCTAGAAAGGCGAAGTAAGGCTGACAATACATCTAAACAGGAAATAATGTCTCAATCAGAACTTTTGTCATATATTTTCTGGAGAGACTGTATAGGCACTCTACTGAAACACGTACAATAAGAAAATGGAATATGGCGGCAACTTCTATCAGAAGACCCCCAAAAAAGCCCCTCACCTCAGTGAAGAGTGGACGCAAACAGAATAGGCATGCGGGTATTTAATCGTCTGTTAAGCACAGCTACGCGGAAGTGATAGTTTGCCGTTTCGAAAAAGAAAAACGTTGAAAAAGCTGACAGACAAAAAGTGCTAAAGACCAGCTCCGCCAGTTTACAGACGGAGAAACGAATTCCCTCGACGCATAGGCTCCTACTGAGAGCGCCGAACAAAAGTTGGAAAAATTCTGTGCAACACCTGCACTTTTTTCCTTGCACAATGTGACACTTGCATAGCATCGATGAGCTTTTAAAACAAGATGATATTGCATACACGTTCTCGTGAAAACACTGACAGCTACCTACCCATCCAAGCCTGGGTTTGTCGTGTGATGGGCGAGATATGAGAATCCCAGTGAAGCCCACTATTGTGATGCTGATGCGAGGGAATCCCCAAACAGTTTAAGTCTTCGGAGTCCCACCTGATCCCTCCAAAAAGGCTTGGTTTCGTACCCCAGAGTTCTAGCAAACCTGCACGTTTCTGTCTTGATTTATTTTTCAAACAAGGTAGTACATATACAGACACTTAAAACGTATTGGTCGAACTTTGGCTGACGCGGAAACGTATAATTGTTTTTAAAAAATGGCGATCCACTCAGGAAAGATACATTTTGCGGTAAGCACATTCCTCTGAGAAATGGAACGCTTTCAGTGAACTTTTCTCTCGCTCTACGTGCATTCATGCCTGCATGAGACAGCCTGGTTCTCCATAAACTGTGGAGGCTCAGGTGCATAAACGTATCACATGGTATGGACTTCCTAGTGGCAGAAACCAGATCCCATAAGCTGTTATGGGGAGTTCTTTCTTGAGGGTATGCTATAGAATATGCCGTGGAATGATGTGATCCCGGTACTTGATAAAGGCATCTTCTACAGTTTAAGTTTTTTTATAGTAAACAGTTAGTTTACTAGTAAACAGTTGTGGTAAACAAGCCAGGTTTTAAAAGGGAGGGTGTTAGTATGAAGCTTAAAGAGAAAGGTTTTCACGAAGGGTCCTACAGGCATTTTTAACTCGTTATATTACGTCAGTGCCCGGGCCCCCATAGTTAACCAATCGGTACACTGGGGTTGGCAGCGTTTTGTCAACCAAATCCGCGTACAGCTTTTTCTTCGTCACCGAACGCTAACAGTCCAATGGCAAATGTGCACACAGCGTCCGGAAAGAAGCAACCGCTTCGCCAATGCAACTGGTCGCACTCCTCAATAAAAGAAAAAAAATATATGCCGTGACCAGGATTCGAACCTGGGTTATTGCGGCCACAACGCAAGGTACTAACCACTATACGATCACGGCTGTCCCTGGGACGAGGTCTCAGTGCACAAGAGCACGTCAGCAGAACAGCTGGACAATGCTCTGCACCGCGTAACAACGTTTGGGAGATCGTTTTCAAGTGGGAATTTGCATGCGGCACGGTCATGCGACTTTCGGTCCTCCAAAACACTCTGCTATAGCCTTGGCATTCGTACTTTACTGTTAATTCCAGCAACAGCTCATAAATGGTGTCTTAAGCGCAATTTGCATGGCATAAAAAAAAATCAATATATTGTAATGCTAAACAAGAAAAAAACTTCTGCCGTGACCAGGATTCGAACCTGGGTTATTGCGGCCACAACGCAAGGTACTAACCACTATACGATCACGGCTGCCCAGTTGGACGACTTCCAGCGGGCGAAAAAGTCGGCCGGTTCGGAGAGCAAAGCTGCCTTGCGAAAGTGGATCACGGGGAGGAGGCAGAAAACAGAAATGCAGGAAACTAGAGCGCCTGCTTCGGGCGGAGGCAGGCCTCTGCCAACACGCGCTCTCGTTTAGAGCTCTCGCTCTCTCCCCCTTTCCCCTCTCTCGTCGCCTAGGGTTTTCGCGGCGACTTCTTCGTTTTCGCATAGAAAGCTTGAACTTAAGCGCAGAGAGTCAGGGCTTCCTGGATCGGGCGCGACAGAGTAGCTTTCACGCAGCGGCCATCGGCTTCGCTTTGGCACACGCGGTGTATCCATCTTTCAACCTTTTCTTTCCGCTTCTCTCTTATACCCTGTTCAACCTGCGGTGAGAGCGGCGTAGTTGGTGCCGGTCGACAGGCCCTGCACTGGCCTCACCTTTCTTCACACAACCACTTGTTACTACTGCTACTACAACTGAAAAAGCATGGCACCTGCCGTGAAGGTTAAAAAGTTAGGGCACTCGGCTACCGAGCCTTCCAAGCTCGGTAGCCGAGTTCCAGTTCGATCCCAGCCGATCCCAGTTCGATCCCAGTTCGATCCCAGTTCGATCCCAGTTCGATCCTAGCTCGATGCCAGCTCGATCCCAGTTCGATCCCAGTTCGATCTCAGCCGCGATGAAACCGTTTCGGTGGAGGCGGAACACAAAAGGTACCCGTGTACACTGCAATGTCAGCGCACGTTTAAGAACCCCAGGTGGTCGAAATTAATCTGAAGCCCTCCACTATGGCGTCCCTCGTAGCATATGTTTCGCTTCAGGACTTTAAACCCAACATTTCATTCATTATACGCCTGGCATTCTTCGCGATGACGAGCACGAAATGACGATAGCCACTCTTCGGTTGTGCCGAAAAATGCACACCCGCCGAGCCCAGATTTCGGTGCACGCTAAAGATGCCGATGCTGTCGAACCCTCGGTGGGGCTCGGTGGCCTCATTACATTTGTTACATTGAAATTAGTGAAACTTGCATTCGTGCTTCACGCCTTTTATCGTAATCATTATATCACGAAGCCAAAATCAAACTTCTAGTCGAACATGCCTTACGCATCGCTGAGAAGGGATCGAACGAGCACTGAGGTGGCAAGAGTGGCCTTCAATATTTATTCTGAAATGACCTTACACTTAGGCCAAGCAGTACAGGCTTCGTTTTGGCGGCCTCCCTATTATCGTCGTATTTCACACTATCTGCCGGCGCATGGAATCTGATGCTAGGCGGCCTTGGATGCCGTGCCCGTTAGGCTGCTTCGGATGCCCGGTCACCGTTCTGGCGATAAGAGGCAAGCTGTTCTTATCGCATGGTATTGCATTCAGCTTGCAAGATCAGTCGGAACGGGGTAAGGAGCCGGAGTACTGCAAATTACTTCGCCTTGTCCGAAAGCTCCCGCTTTAGCGCTGTTATTCACTTGTGACGGGAGGATAGCTCTCCACTTAGAGACGAGGCGTTCGCAATAGCGCTATGTTTTCGATTCGATGCTTTAGAGTCCTCTTTTCGTTATACTGAACAAGCCGCAGCACTTTAGAGAAGTTTATTCACTTAAGTTCTCTATGAACTCCGTAGGATAGCGGCGCTGCTTTAAGCTTTTTTCTATTTTTCTCGATTCCTTAGTGCCGTGTTTTCGCATTTTCTCTGCATTCGGCCAAGCACACTCATTAAATACAACTTGTCTAGAGGTAGGATGGACTGAAAGCGCCACAAGAGCCGAGAACACTCGTCGTTCAGACAGCATGCCAAGGTCAAAATACATAGTTGCGGCAGCGGAGGCCGCATTTAAATGCTCGCAAAGTGTGAGAGTGTCCCGTACTGCGCGTTAAGTCAGCGCACGTTAAGAAAGCCCATGCGTCCCATATTATTCCGAACCCTCCACTACGGCGTTTATCAAAGCCAGCTTGCAGCCTCGGAAGCCAACTACCACATACTATCCTCAGTGCACGGCGGTAAAGAGAGGCGGGAAATTGAAAAAGATTTCGCCAAGACATTCAGACCACCTGTCATCTTGTCAGAAACAATACGGGGGTCAAACCTGCCAGAATGAAGAAAAAGCGCGGGAATAGAACAACAGCAGCGGACAGGCGGCAAGGCGATTTGTGTGTCTTATGGTGTCGTCCTACTCCCGCGCTATCTATCCCCTTTTGCTGACGTTAGAAAACACAAGGACTAGTCCAAATGATTAAAGGTATTGATGAAATACACACCCATTACTCTTGAGGTGTGTCAGCCGTGAATCGAGAAATGCGGGTTGAGCGCCTGCGTAGAGTGACCAGGGCTGTCATAATAGAGTGGTGTTCTCGCTTTTTTGTTTTTAACGGGAGAGAGTTAGAATGCCAAGTCGGAAACCACTGTCCGGCGTCGGCGTCGTCTGCGACCGTTTGAAGCCTCGCAGCCGGAGCGGCCAGAGCAACCGCTCGCTCCGGCAAACAATGTGGGCCACACAGGCCACGTGACATTGTGGCGCCCTCACAGTCTGACCACCGGTTTGGGAACAAACTGACCGCTGTGGCAGGTGGCAGTTAAATTAATGATTGTTCGCGAGAGGTTGCTCGGGTAGAGCAACCTGGCTCTCACAAGCCCCACCGGTGGAAGCCCCTGCCATTGCAGGACAGTGGTGGCGCATTGCTTAACCGCTGCACCGCTGCGCCAGGAGTGGTATGACGACTACCAGTGATCTGTGGAAGTAAAGTAGAGAATGACCAATTCCTCATGTACGGGCATTAACACATGAACGCTGTCACGTCATATGCTTTAAGTGTACCTTCCAGTTTTTCCGATCTCATCGAAAGCCACAATATCAGCGCGCTAATGTTATCATGACGACCGTAATGTTGAAACAATGAACGATCGTCTCACAGATATCAGTACGGAATGCGCCGTTGAAGCAGGCGGTAGGATGGTTCGACAGGATACCGGGAAGCTCTCTCAGGAGACTAAAGATCTCATCAAGAAACGGCAAAGCATGAGGACGTCTAACTCCATAGACAGAATAGAACTAGTAGAGCTGTCGAAGTTAATAAATAAGCGCAAGGTAGCCGACATCAGGAAGCTTAACATGGAGAAAATCGAGCATGCTCTAAAGAGCTGAAGTAGCCTAAAAGCAGTGAAGAGAAAACTAGGCATAGGTAAAAACCAGATGTATGCGATAAGAGACAAAGAGGGCAATGTCCTTAGCAGTATGGATAAGATAGTTAAAGTAGCCGAAAAGTTTCACACAAATCTATACAGTAGCGATTGCCGTCAGAATGTTACTGAGAGAGGTAGTAGAGAACAGCAATGGGACATCCAGCCAGCAACGAAGGAGGAAGTAAAGAAAGCCTTAGGAGAAATGCAAAAGGGGAAGCAGCTGGTGAGGATCAGATAACAGCAGATTTGTTGAAGGGTGGAGAAGAGATTGTGCTCGAAAAACTAGCCACCCTGTATACGCAATGCCTTGTGACCTCGAGCGTGCCTAGAGCTAGAGTTTGGAAAAACGCTAACGTTATCTTAATTCATAAGAACGGAGACGTCAAGGACCAATCAGCTTATTGTCTGTTGCCTACAAAGTATTTACTAAGGTAATCGCTAATAGGGTCAGGACAACCTTAGACTTCAATCATCCAAATGATCAGGCAGGCTTTCGTAAAGGATACTCGACAACAGACTATATTCACGCTATCAATCAGGTGATAGAGAAATGCGCGGCATATAATAAGCCCCTATATATAGCGTTCATTGGTTACGAGAAAGCATTCGACTCAGTAGAAACCTCAGCAGTGATGCAGGCTTTGCGGAATCAGGGTGTAGAAGAGTGTCATGTGAAAATATTGGAAGATATTTATAACGATTGTACAGCTACCATAGTTCTCCATAAAGTCAGCAATAAAATTCCAATAAGGAAAGGTGTCCAGCAGGGAGATACGATCTCACCTATGCTATTCACTGCCTGTTTACAGGAGGTATTCTGGGGCCTGAAATGGGAACAGTTGGGGATAAGAGTTAATGGAGAATGCCTAAATAATCTGCGATTCGCTGACGAGATTGCCTTGCTAAGTCACTCAGGACATGAACTGCAAAGCATGATCAATGAATTAGACAGGCAGAGCAGAACAGTGGGGCTAAAATTTAACATGCAGAAAAACAAAGTAATATTCAGCAGCCTAGCAAGACAACAGCAGTTCGCAATTGAGGGCGCGGTGCAAGAAGTAGTAAGAGAATATGTCTATTTAGGGCAGGCAGTGACAGCTGATCCGGATCATGAGAGGGAAATATCTAGAAGAATAAGAATGGGGTGGAGGGCATATGGCAGGTTCTCTCAGATTACGAATGGCGGTTTACCAATATTCCTCAAGAGAAAAGTATACAACAGCTGTATCTTACCGATACTCACCTATGAGGCAGAAACGTGGAGGCTAACAAAGAGGGTTCAGCTTAAGTTAAGCGGAACGCAACAAAGTATGGAAAGAAAAATGATAAGTGTAACGTTAAGAGATCGGAAGCGGCCAGAGTGGGTGAGAGAACAAACGAGGGTTAATGACATCCTAGTTGAAACCATCAGGAAGAAATGGGCTTGGGCAGGGCATGTAATGCGAAGGCAAGATAACCGCTGGTCCGTAAAGGTAACGGATTGGATTCCAAGAGAAGGCAAGCGTAGCAGGGGGCGGCAGAAAGTTAGATGGGCGGATGAGATTAAGAAATTTGAGGGAATACGGTGGCCGCAACTGGCGAAGGACAAGGTTAATTGGAGAGACATGGGAGAGGACTTTGCCCTGCAGTGGGCGTAATCAGGCTGATGATGATGCCATTATTGACAAAATGTATCATTGACTGATTTATCGATACGTTAGTCGATTAATCAATTCATCTATAGATTGATCGACTGGTTGGTCGGTCGGTCGGTTGGCTGATTTAATGATCGACTGGTCAATCGATCTGCTATACTTTACTGCACCCTATTTTAGATCGATGTTCGCAGTGTTGTCACGGAATTCGTCGTGCCCACGCCGTACTCGGAAACGCGGTTCCCTTATGTTAAAACCGTGAAAGAACAGAGAGCGTAAGACAACGACACTAACGACGCCGCGCCAACTATACATATATAGGACGCTCAATGTTCATAACGGACGCTTCAAAGGATACACTGCCGACCCACTACATTCAAGACGACCAAAGCAGTCCTGAAGCTGTCGAGCGTGACACACATTCCCATAATCAACGGTAATGATGAAGGACGTTGTTCGCACAAGCTCAGCGCGATTCACTGTGCAGATGAAGTTTCGCAAACATTAACCGTCTGCCATTTGCGTGGGCTCGTTTGGCACCTAGCTTCCCTTACTCACAACGATAAAAAAAGATCACTGGCTTCTGTGTCGCTCTGGGCATTTTGCAATGTGCAACGCCATTCCCTGGGCCATGGCAGCATCCTCGAGTCGCTCGCGAGTCTTCAGTACCTAATATGCGGACATGCAACAGGTATGCTGTCGCTTTTGTACCACGTGTCGTCCCATTTCAGTGGTATTTCTTATGGCAGTCGCACGCTTTTACACAAGAGAGAGGAGGTTTTTCATCGCTTACCTGTCAGAGTCGCGTAGAAACGCTCGCATTACCAGCGCAGCCAATTTCCAGCCGCAGCAGCGCCAGTACCTTGACCTCATTAACTTCTTCTTCTTCTTCACCTCTTCATAATGGCACATACCCACGTGGGGGGATTGGCCAAGGTATAGTGGTACACATAAGGAAATTTTCATAGGATTACGACAAAATATCGGAGCCAAACGTGAATTTTGAAAAATGTAATCATGAAAAACGACAGAAGAATATTTGAAGTGAAACAACAAATAACATTTTGGCGAGAATAATAATATATATATATATATATATAAGAAGGGGGTGAAGATCGGATGGATCCGGTAGAACATAAACGTAATTCGGTTGACACACGGTAGAAAAACAACAACTTTATTCTAACGTTTCGACCAGGGTCTGGCCTTCGTCAGAGTGATGGGGTACAGGCCTGTACCCCATCACTCTGACGAAGGCCAGACCCTGGTCGAAACGTTAGAATAAAGTTGTTGTTTTTCTACCGTGTGTCAACCGAATTACGTTTATATATATATATATATATATATATATATATATATATATATATATATATATATATATATATATATATATATATATATATAAAACTCCGAGACTTTTAAAGGAGTTAGCAAATCAACCTACCAGTTACAATTAACTTCTCCTTCACTTTCTTCTCCCTCTTTTTCCACTAGCTAGCTTCGTTATATGCCGCAAAATCTGTTTCGCTTCGGCAGGACATCACGCTGTGCCCTCCGACCAGTATCTGGAGCAAGCTCCCCACACGGAGCGCACGCCGGCACACTCTGAATGACAGACATTTCCGTTCGCTGTAACACTCGGCTGTATTCCGTTTTATATGACGTTCATTCGGCATCAAAAAGCGCCTTCGCTTCCCGCCATTTTGGCGTTTACAATGGCGCCGCGAGAGCTAGGGACATCCCGTGAAATCCAGTTAAAATAAAAGCAACGCAGTATACCCTCAGAGGTACGCAAAAACAAAAGGAGCTTGCAGTCATCGCAGGTTGCTTGCTGATGATAGCAGCCCGTGACGGCGACACCTGTGTTAGCGCGTAAGCACTAATGCGTTGGGCATCAACCCCGAGCAGAATCGTCCGTTGTCGCGTTGACTGTTCGCCTGGCGCGAGCGCTCCGCCCCGCGGCACTGCCGGCTCTTCGTCGTCTTCTATACGTGGCACTAATCCGGTGGTTCTGACGAGAGAAAAATCGTCTCTAGTGTGTCCGCGGCTGGCCTAGCGCGAGCGCTCCGTTCCGCGGCACTGCCCGCTTAGCATCGTCTCCTACGTAGCAAAAATCAGTGCTTTCGCACCGATTCGAATGCAGTAAACATTCTCTGTACTGTTTTTAATTTCTTGTTCTTTTCTAGCTCATAAAAACCCCGTTGTCAGGGAAAGTAGCCTCTTTGTCAGTAGATCGCGCTAATCAATCAGTAAGACCAACTTCGATTTGTTTCTCCCCTTAATGTATGCGAGTAACCAAGGAGTGAAGCCCAGCTTGCTTTCTGCGGTTTATAACGATACCTGTGCACAGAAAACCAGCGGCAGGCACATGGGTAAAGCATTCAAAATAATTTGCTGTTTAGACAAAAAGACTGTTGTCTGTAATCAAATGTTATCAGGAATTTGGGATAGCTCCGATCTGTAGCGCCGCTAAGACTATATGGCCTGTGGCGCTTCAATTGGGGAAGCAATGTTTTTTGAGTAACTCATCGCGGAGACAATCCAAATAATTTTTCCACAACACTTAGTTTCTAGATGATCTTCCGCACACGTCAAAGGACGTGGCGTCATGATACCTCACCGAGCACCGAGGACATAGGCCCAGCTTTCCGTTAGTCGCATCTTGATTGTTGGAAAAAGAAACGAAGAAAAGGCAAAAAGTGACATCATAGGAGCACGGTCACCTCATGACACGCAGTGTATGCCTACAAGGCAATGCGTCCGCGCGCACTTGTACGCACGTCACGCCGTTGCCGACTGGTCTAACGCTGTGACGTAAGAATGAAGAGGTTACCAGGTCAAACCAGCGCTGCCACAGCGCGTTTTTTTTCTCCACGTGAAACACAGACGTCAATTTCTTGTCATGCACCACATGGAGGAAAAAAAACAGGACTAGGCCACTGTCCTGGATTTCTGGTGGAAATTATGCCCACCTGGAAATCTCCCAGTAAACTCATGCACACAGATGCAAACGGGAACTAGTCGTATACAGACCACCTGGCGCACATCCTCATTTTATGTATGGACTGCATGGAGAGTTGAATCCCCCGCACGCCGACTGGGACACAATGGCTACTGGAAACTGTGATGTTAAAAGTGGCGAGAGTCTGTGTAATGCTCTTTTACTTTGACCTAACCCAGACAAGACAGTCCTCTCACGCACGCGTATACCTTCAATCGCAAAGTTTATATTTCAGTTTTTCTGTTCAAATAGCACACACAGAACTACAGCACTGACATACGCGATGGAATATCAGATCATAAGTAAGCCTTTTTGGCTCTCTTCTTCAAAATTTTCTAAACCCAGCTGTCAGAAATATGTCACCTTAAAAACTTCTCTTTGGCTGACTATTCTAGAATTACTCATTTGTAAAGGATTTATTCTGCACATTCGACTCAGGCAATGTTTGGAGAAATTTCTAGTCTATTTTACATTACTGTATGTGAACTACATCCCTGAAAAACGAAAGAAGGATTGACAGAACGAGCCCTTCCATTAATAGAAAGGTAATCCACCTCAAGCGTAAAATTAAGCGTGACCATTGACACAAAACTACCAACACCGCACTTATTCAGAAACTCAAGTCAACTCTTTCCACAAAACTGCGCGAAAGCAGAGAAAAATACTTCACCGAAAAGCTCAGACGTTTTATTACAGAAAGTCCCCGAAGGTTCTTAAAGTTTCTTTCCCGCAAAGATAGTCACAAGCTCGACAACATAGTTCTGGGCGACCGCACTGGCACCGATAGAAAGTGGATAGCAAATGCCTTCAACGACTACTTTCAAAGCAACTTTTCTAGAAGTGGTTAGTTCAGCGATACCGCAGGAGCTGTTACTAGTCAAGTGAATTTCATATAAACTAGATATAGACCTGCTCTTCTGTCTTTACCCTAAAAAAAAAAAAAACACCAGGTTCGAATGATATTGCAACTTCTGTTCGCAAAGCTTACGCTCAGATTTTAGCCCCATACCCAGTAATAATATATGAGCGGTCCTTATCCGAAGACTGAAAAGTTTCACGGGTTGTTCCGGTTTTTAAAAAGGGTTTCCGAATAAAATACGATAATTGCCGTCTGATGTCGCTAACATCCACTGTTTGCAAACTCTTAGAACCAATATTGGTCAAACACCTGCATAATTTCATGGAAGAAAACAAATATTAGCCAACGCACAGCATGGTTTCCAGCGGTTGTTTTCTACAACACAGTTAGTTACAGCAGTGGTATAAAATTGCCAAGACCGTAGCTATGGGAGGACAACTCGCCATAGTTTTATTGGATTATTTGGAAGCCCTCGGTGGAGCGCCTCATCATAAGTTGATGACAAAAATGCAAATGACTGGTCTGTTTCGGAAAACTATATATTGGATATCTCCTTGTCTGACAAAGCGTAAACAGTTCGTTACTATTGGTGGAGTCTACTCTTGTTTATTAGATGTTCATTCCGGTGTTGCTCAAAGATCGGTTCTAGGTCCAACATTGTGTAATATCTGCATTAATGACCTTGTCCAAGCACTGCAGCCTTCAATTTTCATTAAATTATTTGATGATGATTGTATAATCTTTAAAGGTATTAAATATGTTTCTGATCGAATAACTCCAAATGACAACTTGTAATTTTTGGCGAAACCATGTGATAAATGGGCGACGGCCATGAACTTAAAAAATCTGCTGTCCTTAGCGTCACGAATAAAATTAATCAACTTCATTTTCAATACAACAAGCGACATAAGCGATGTGACACAGGCAAATTAATAGACGTAAAATTAGCGTCCAGATTAAAACGGACCAAGCACATTCAGAGTATATATCCTCTGTATATATAGCACGGAAATGGTTCAGGTGTCTAAAGCATCGCATGGGGAAATGCCCCAGCTCATTAAAACTTGAGGCCTACAATGCATACGTCAGACCAACACTTGAACATGTTTGCACGGCATGGGACCCGCAGAAGTCAAGTGCATCATAAACTTGAGACAATTCAGCTCTTTGCAGTGAACTTTATTTAGAATATATAGAGGCGGAGAGAGTCCTCCGACCCCCTCTCTACTATGGGCGAGGCCAACTGGCTACTACCGGCTGTACCCGTGCATATCTCTCATGGAGCCCGTAACGAGCAGAACTCAAGTCGCTCCTGGTTACAATTGCCGACACTAGATGGTAGCAGGTGCTCCGTTTACTGCCTTTTCGATTGCTGTTTAGAGGCACTTTGTCGGCCACAACGACAATAGCGCATGAAAAACGGTACTGTTTCATGTCATCACTTCAATGACTTTGATAGCGGTGACTTTGCAGATGGAGTGTACCGCCCAATAACTAGATCGCACATCTTCGTTACACATTCCAGAAATAACTTCTGCTGATGCCAACCGCGTCACGGACTGGTTTAAACATTCTTCCACGAAGGCGACCATTGGCATGATTGTCAGCTAAGAGTTATATCGCGCGGGAAACCTATAATGCTGACGTTTACATTCACATTCTTAACCTGTTATTAGGTTCTTCAATTTATTAGAAATGTCACTGCTTCTTTGCAGAAAAAAAATTATTGACAAGCTGGTGAAATAAAAGCCTTGGCTAACCTAACACAGCAGCAAGCTTGCTCCTTTCCCATTGAAGAGAGAGGATATGGAGCGTCAGCATTGCGCTTTACACGCTTTGTAATAAAACAATTTAAACAAATTCACACTTACAGCAAAGTCGCAGCTACTAACGCGACGAAAGCTGCAGGCACCAATCGGCTGCGCCTCTCTTCTCCAGCCCACGTAAAACACAGCGTCGACGCTAGGAGAAACCTCTCTGCTGCAACACGTCGCTTAGACTGAGGCCGCGAGAGGCCGCCCCGGTGGCAGCCGGCAGCGCCGCTTGGGCAGGTGCTACTTGGGAGCGACAGAGGGAGGAGAGAAAGGGAGGGAAAGAGCCGGAGGGCAAGGTCTTTGTCTGTTACCTCTTGCCTCAATTTCTTTGGCGTTCGAACATTTACAATACTTTTCATTTTTGTTTTCTTCGTACATCATGATGTTTCGGGCTCATCAATCACGCATCTGAAAAACACCGCGATTGCAGATGGTTTCAGAAAAGCATGAGCAAAGATACGCCAAAGCTCTGTGTTCTGTCTTCGGCCTTTGCTGCTTCCAAGTCGCGACACGTCATACGTAGATTGTCTGATGCCTTAAAAGGTTTCTATATTTTGTTAATCTCGTAAATAGACAATATTGTAGCACATGTGTATTTCTTTTTTTCTTCTCTTCTTTTTGCGGCACCGGAATAAAGCTGCGAGGGATCAAGCACACAGCAAACGCACTTAACGGTGGCCCATTAGACGTCTTGTTTCACGGCTCAAATCGACCCGTGACATCAACCGAGCATTAGTGTCACTCTCTTTGCAAGCGAACGAACTGCGCCTAAAGCCACACAAACCAAGCATACAATATTTTATTTATTTTATTTATTTTTATTTACATATACTGCAGCCCCGATGGGGCTATTGCAGGAGTGGGGGGAAGAAAAAACATGGAGATGTACGCGTACAATATAATGTTCCACTGGCATATTAACGTATCCACCATAGTGGAAAGAGGTAACCGAAACTTATTGATAGTGTTAATATATCCCTGGAAAAGAGGATTCAAGTCAATGGAAAGAAGTTATACTTATTCAGCATTATTCCGCAGACGTGTGAAATGTAAGGCCTTGAGCATAAACATGCTTTTTTCACAAAAACCAGCCGAGGGACTCAGTGATATATCCCCATTATTTTCACACGTTAGCGTCCATCCTGCCCGACCTTATTCGGCACATTGTTATATACAGTGCCACTGGGGGCACACTGTCTATTAAACACTAGATTAGAAGCTTTATAGAAACTCACGTAAGTAATGGACTGAGAATCTTGCTCCCACAAATCGGTAAATGCATTTACTTCGTAGAAAAAAAAGGGGTGTTTGTGTACTGAGCCCTTGCATGAAGACGCAATCAAGTCTGACAGAAACAACCTAAAAAATGTCTTGTCTTTCTCATAAGTATAACCCACAGTAACACACTTTGTATAAAAAACTACAGAGAACTGTTACTACATTCGAATCAGCGCGTAAGGACGTATTTGTGGGTATGCGCCATTCTATGAGGTGAACAACAACAACCACGGACGATTTCGCTCGGTGTTGATACACATCGGATTAGTGCTTACATAAAAAGAAAAAAAAACACGAGCCCTTGGGTGTGTTGGCATAACATTGAGCGACAGGGAAACGAACGAAAGACGGTGCTTCGCTGCGTCCTTTCTTCGTTTGTTAGTCCCTTATTTCGCTCGCACTTAGTGGATACAAATGACCGCGAGTGATAGACCTCTGTCCTGAATAGGACGAAATATTGTTGTGCGCAACTAGCCAGGGAATGACAACGTGATGAGCTCTGCACTAATAAAAAAAAAGGAAACTGGATAGGATTTAAGCAGAAAAACCTCAGCCGGAAATGTCAGCTCGAAGAAAGCGATCGTTTCGCACGCAGGGTGAAACGTGGGAAAAGTGAAGAAAAAGGGCTCAAATGGCACACAGAAGGGTCTAAAGCGTACTACCCTATAGGACAGCCTAAAAGTAAAATCACCAAGCATAAAATGACCAAGATTTCAGTTCATAAACGAAACTTGAAAGCAATCATCAGCTAGTAAAGGACATTTATCAACAAAAATAAGGAAGTAGTGTCTGGTGTGGAGGTAAAGCGCCATTAAGACGTTCCAAAACGCAATGCAGCACCACGGTTTTTAATTTGCCTTAGAGTTATAAAATTCACTCAACCTATGGCCCCATGCCATCACTGGAAATCAAAGGTTACCAGCTTGATATTGACGGAAATAAAATAAGCCCGGGATGCATGCTACGTTTTATCCACGACATTCCCCCGGTAGAAAACGTCGTGGCGGCGCGACGCCCGGCTGGAGATACACGCCGCGTTTCCTTCGACGCGAAAGCAATTGCGATCGACAAGTGGCAAATACCACGGAGCAATTAGGTTTGTGAGAGCAGCGGCGCTGACCCCTCTGTTAAAATCACGAAAGTGTTCACTTCGACATCAATGCACTTGCTTTAGCACGCGTGCATAAGTATCTGTAAGAATTCGCGTGCTCCAATGCATAGTGTCGCGTACCTTCGGGCGCCCGCTCAGCCGCGGACACCACCGGCTGCGGTTTCCTTCGACGCATTCGCTCCAGGAAGGAAATGCAGGCATTTAGATGCAAGATTCGGCCGTGTTCTCTAAAAAGAAAAGCGACATTTCATGTCTGATGTGGCGTTTATTTTCACGATAATAACATTTCCGTGCCAAAATCACTGTGTAGCTCGTCGGCCATGGCAGCCATGCTGGTGACGGCAGGCAGAGGCAGCCAAACCGGAAGAACGGACTTTCTGCGATGCTATTGGCTCGCTTCAGCTGCCGCTTCCGGTCTCACCGGACGTCGCGCGTCAATATCTGGCGGAATCAGATCAGGGGCGGCGGGCGTTTTTCTCGACGTGAGCGCCGTCGGTTAATCGACTTGCAGCCTTAAAAACGCTCCATGTATTCCGGCCTTTAGGCTGCGCAAGTGCCCCCATAGTTTTAACACAAACGCCAGCCTGCAAACTTCAGCAGTATACAGAATTTTACGGTATGTTATCGACTACTTCGTCATTTTCAAGAGCTCATCCGGCAGCATCTAGGAAGAAACCCCTCTCATATTTTCAGTGTTTTCGTCCTGCCCTGAAGGCCTGGCTATTATGACCGAACTCCCTGTGGATAATCACATTCGATTCCTGGACCTGATGCTGGGAGCATCGGCCATCGTATGGCAGTGGCGCATCGCTTAACCGCTGCACCTCTGCCCCAGGAGGAGTATGAGGGCTCCCAGGGACCTATGAATGTAAACTAGAGAAGGACATTTTGTATATATGAGAATTAACCATTACATTATCACGTCATACCCTTAAGGAGGACTTAGTGTCCCCTACATTTCTTTTTATAATCTTGTGCTGTGCAACTTTTTTACTTGCAATTTTTATGTTTTGATGGCCTCTCGAGTCGTTTTGTGTTCTTGGCTTTCTGAAATAAAATACGCAAGTTGATAAGCGCTTGTGGTATATATTTGCCTTGCGTGCCGTCGTTCGCGCTGTTTTAAGGATGAGTATCCAGTAACACCCATGCAATTTCCGGAGGCTTTTCTCAAGCTGTTTACGACGGGCCACGCAAACGTTCTCTCTTAAAGACTTCTAACCTTGGGCAGTGAACTACAATGAATAATTTCTGAATAATCTCTCTCAGTCAGTGAAACATGACTAGGTGATTTCTAACAGCGTCATAGTAATCCCAAATATTCTCCAAGCGGACGTGCTTGGCCCTTTACTTCTTTTGACGCGATAGCATTAAAGGCCCCGTTGCCCCAAAAAATCCGGCGTCGGCGTTGTCCGCGTTGTTGGCGATGTGAGCGGAAATTGGCGAGCATGACTCTGGCAGGTGGTGCTCAGAGAGCAACCTAGGAGGCAGATGGGCAAATAGCGGGTAGGTAGACCAAGACGCGGACCTTCAGGAGAAAGCGGAGTTGCTTACGCTGTAACCTCTCTCCGATTACTCTTGTTTTATTCCCACGCTCATCATCTTCTAGTCCCTATATACTAAAAAAATGCTCCGTTTTCTTCTTTTTATCTTTATGAGCTCCGGCTATACACACCCAGCTAACAAACTGCCGCTGTGGCTCAGTGGTCATGGCGTTCGGATGCTGACCCGAAAGACGCAGGTTCGGTCCCGGCCGCGGTGGTCGAATTGCGACGCAGCGAAATGCTAGAATCCCGTGTACTGTGCGATGTCAGTGCACGTTAAAGAGCCCCAGGGGTCGAAATTTCCGGAGCCTTTCACTACGGCGTCCATCATAGACCTAGTCGCTTTGGGACGCTTACCCCCATAAACCAGCACTAAGCTAACTTTTCACTCAAAAAGTGCAGAAAGAAAGTAAAAAAAAAATATGCCGTGACCAGGATTCGAACCTGGGTTATTGCGGCCACAACGCAAGGTACTAACCACTATACGATCACGGCTGCCCGGTAGGACGGAGGGCGGGGTGCAGAAATGTCGGCTGGACCGGACTGCGCCTTGCCGCTGGAGCGAAACTGGGTCAGGCAGAAAAGCAGGAATATGAAGGCCAGGAAACGCGGTACCACACTCGGGCGCCCCAGCGGGAGTGGCGGTGGTGGCTGGGTCGTCGCAGGTAGCTTCAGTGAGCGTTCATTGCGCGAGCATTTTCACACATGAATCAGTTATTTTTGGCACCCTGCCAACTATTGTGGTGATACGATGTCATTCATGTGAGGGATGTAATATGAAAGCAACCCTAACAGGACGGCTGCTGTAGTCAAACGCCCTTTTGTTTGTTTTTTGGTCTTTTATTGTAAATCAGAACAATTCTATGTGACTGTATGTTTCAGTAACTTCCTACTTACTCCACGAGCAGTGGTCAAATGTTTAGGGCAATCCCCCAAGGTGGAGTAGATTTGTAATAAGGCATTAATTACTCATTGACATCCACCCTAGCGCAGCCAAACGGCTGCAAAGGAAATCTATCCACGAGCGGTGCTACATACAGGACTGATCAAGAATTTGCCGCGTGTTAAATAAGGTCTTGCTAATCTTTTGACGTTTTTGTCCCCTTCTTTTCCAATGTGCTTAACTCAAGCTCATTTTTTGCATTTTCAACGTTTAAACTTGGGTACACCTGTGTGGTGTGAACAGAGCTACTTTTTGGTCTTCTTTAAAGCTCTTCACACAATTTGTATAAGCGCTGCGTTGACTGTAATTGTAACCACTGTTTGCAGAGAGTGGATAAACGCCGGTGTGCTCTGTGATGTCAGTGGTCGTTAAACGGACAATGCGAAGTACTCTATCGAATACAGTTCCGATAGTTCCTATAAAATCGGGTAACATCTTTTTTGTGGCTCTGTTGGCATTCTTTCGGCAGCAAAAGATGCGTCGATTGCTGAGAAATTTTGAGTGGAAGTTCGAATATTTTTTCAAGACCCTCTGGTTCAAACTGATTTTGAGAGAACATTTCTTTTGTGGAAGACTTCATTCATGCGCTTATCATGATGACGAAGATGCATTAAGAAATCCAGGATTGTTGGCCATCAGTTTTAATTGGGAGGCAACCGTGCGATGTCATAAGGTACTGTTCTGAAAATATGGCATATTCTTGCGATGCGTACCAAAATCTTTCTTTTAAATTTTCTCCATCGCTCGCATCGAGTAGTCATGTTTGCCATAGGTAACATACGGGGAATGTTTTTGACAATAGTCATAACGCTAATCGCATGGGTATGTCTACAGGAATTCCGTACTACCGACTCCATTACAACTTTAATGAATGTTAATGACATACAGACACTGGAAACTCCAAGAAAGCTTTTGGGACTAAAATTTTTTCTTTTCTTGAAAAATAACAAGCTGTCAAGGAGCCCAGACCCTTAGATGAAACCACTTGTGACGCGATTAACTAGACATCGTCACGCCCAGTCCTGAACCCCTTATCGTGCCAGAACCAACTTGTATAAATATTCTTATTTTTCCAAAACATTATACGAGTGGAACCAACTTCCTTTGACTGCACTGTTCAGCACTGAGAGCATTGGCAGTTTTTTTATAACGACTTTTGTATGCTGTACTTCCAGTTCTGCCGAGAAATTGTGTTCAATTTGCCTATTTTTTGTTCGAATCATGCATGTATTGTCTTTGGTTTGTTTTTCTTTTAGTTTGTGTGCTAAATGTTACTTTGCTTCGTATCTCATTGTATTGCCCCTCCTGCCTGGGTCTACCAAGGCTGGCAGTATTGAATAAATAAATAAATAAAATAAAGAAATGCAAGCTGTCGAGGAGAGATCTGCGGATACATCGACTGTTATAGTGGAATATTACGATATGTGGAAAAATTGCGTTCATGAACTATTTCCCGTTGAAAAACGCACTTGTCCACAATTTATGTGTATGTCTACAGGAAAATACCTTGAAATTTAAGTAATTAGATGAATGTTACAATTACAATAAATGTATTTTGTTTTACTTGCAGCTATTCTCTGTCGATAGACTAAGTAAATGGAATTTCAGACGTAACGAGCGCCAAGTGGTCTTCCTCGCTTAACGGCCAGCTAACTTGGTTCGTTGCGTTTCTCGCACTCGCAAAAGGATACTCGGCGAGGTTGTGATCCTAGTTTCAGCTGCCGTTCCCGGGCAAAATTCCACCGTTGATACAGATTAATCATATACGTCTTCAAAGCAGATCGAAACACGCAAGCGCTTCTCAGTTCTGCTGGAATGCAACGTGTGGTGACCTTCGATCTCTATGCTCGGATCACTGGCAATGCAGCGGCACCCATCCTGTTACATTTTCTTCCCTCGCTCAGTCTCGACAGAACTCGAAAGCACTCAGCGTACAAAATACAGGTATGATGCCAAGTAGCAATGAATGAATGTCGTCCACCCTCAGAAAACAGGGCCCTTCTTGTAACCTTTGGGGCTTATTGTTATTAGCAGAGGCAATGGTTTTGTGAAGTATTTATTAGCCCTTTGGTGTACATGGCACCAAGTGGAGCCAGGGGCCCTGTATTTCACGGAAATTTGCGCATTTGCATACGTGTGATGTTTAGTAGCGTGCTGAACTGAACGACGAAAACACTCAACTACCGCATGCATTCCCGATGAGGAGCTCCATACGCCCAGTTTAGTCACGAGAAAGAGAAGCGGAGTACGAAAAAGTCAAGATAAATAATGGTAAAAATAAAAACTCAGTTTTCGGCGCCTACTGAGACTTGAGGCGAAAAAGGTGCAGTGCCACGTTGCCAACAGTCTCGTTATTCGCGAATGAAGGTGTGCTCAAAAGAGAAATCCTAATGCGGCCTTTGTTACCGTCACTTGGCAGCCGCAATAGGTGAGACATGCTACTTAAGTGATATACGTGTTACCGTTATCATACTTCGATGTGCTCTACGAGCTCCTTTCTTTTAGGTGTAGCCAAAGATGATCGCAAACCGATAAACGATATTCGTATTGCGTTAGGCAGCAGAAACAGCCATGCCCTGCTGCAGCCCCCGGTGCCGGATGCTCTAAGTACAAACTGTAAGCTCTGAAAGTAAAATATGTGCTCCTTGTACTGCCTAGAGCGTTCGTAGCAAGCAAAATGTGCATGAGACGTTTGTCTGCTCATGGAACTTCTCCACAAGATGCGTGAGCACTGCACGCCGTATTTATCGTATGGTTAGGTCGTAAAATAAGACTGGGCATGCTGTTTTTTTTTTGTTCGCATTAAGCGCACGCGGCTGCGTCATCTGTCCAGAATGCTGGTATCTGTTTTTGTTACGGAGCTTGGGAAATTACATCAAAATCCTGATGTTCTACGTTCTCCGGCCATGTTTGACAACATGCCGATGATATTGTTTCAAAATTTCCGCGACGACCTGGGATTAAGTCAGCTCATTTTAAATGACCGTAATAAATGCGACCAAATATGTAGAAACTCCGCGAAACGCGAAACCCATTCTGCTTTTCGGCGTGTTTTTAGTAACCGCTCCAGGAGCAAAAATCGTCCTTTTTTAAAGGCAACCGCCAAAATAGTCAAGAAATCCTGACTTGAGAAGAAAATTACGCCAAGCGGTGTTGCAGAGCCGTTTGGAGCTCTTGCTGAACAGGAGTCGCCCAGTTAGGAACGTGCAAACTGGTGCGTATCTCCGTAAAATCAGCCGACCTTTCGCTTATCTCAGGTGGCTGAGAGGTGGCGCGTCAATGCAGGTTAATCTAAAGTTACTTTAGGTTAATCTGCTGTGCGGGGCCGCAGAAAGCGGAACTTAAGGCTAAGCAATAACTGCAGGCAGTCCGCACGTAGAAGATAACACAACACGGAACTGGTTGCATCTTCGCGTTGTGTGCGACTCCTTATCAGACGAATGGCGGTGGCGAGTTGCCCCACCTACATACTCGAGTGTTCATCTATCAGTAGGTGCGCGTAACCGAGCCTCTGTATTCGTCCAGCGGCACCCGTTCCAATTGTTCCCCGAGAGCCGCCAATAGAGAGGTCACCCCTTTATATCAAACAGAAAAACACTAAAAAAAAGCTTCCGTAAAGTAGAGTTTTCAAACACTTCGCTTATGCAGGAAACTGAGCGATGCCAAGTCGCTCGTTCGTAACCAACGTGCACAAGAACGGCAGCACTGCACATACTGTGCCGGGAATCATTCCGAGGCTGAAAATGCGGGTTGCGTTCTTCTGAGCCTGCCCACGCCCCACTTATGGGTTTAGAGGTAGGTGTGCAGTCATTGTCTAAATTAAACAGGCCACAGAATTGGCCGCAGGGCCACATATTGCTCTTCCTATAGCAATTATTTCTTTGTTTCAGGAAAATTCAGTGTCCCTCATGCCACAAATAAGGTGTGCTTTCATGGTAAGTATCGGACGCAGTAAATAACACAGCCATTCGTGGGCAGAAAAGTTTACCGCCAGAATTTTTTTTCTTGACTTCATGCCGTGTAAAATTCTGAACCGGAAAGTGATTCTATGATTCCTATGCTGTTCATCTGAAAAAAAAATTGTTTTTGCGGTGTTTTAGTTTCGAACTACGAAATTTTGCACACTCGGCCGATTCTGTAACAGTAGCGCTCGACCATCGACCCGTCGTTGTACGTGTGCTCATTTTCGCGTATTTCTCTGCTCCGCGCCGTAGTAGGCCCTGACAAGCGAGCGGGTCGATGTTCAAGCGATACTGTTCTACGAATTGGCCGGGTGTACATGCTACAAAGCATTAACCGTTGGTGTATGCGGTATTGCGTTAGAAAACTGACCAGAAGGCTTTATAGAGGCGTAGCTATAACATTTATGGGAAGAAATATTTGTTTTTAATCACAATAACGAGCGAAGCCTGAATGAGATAAGCTTCAGAAAGGTAAGCACAATCTAATGCGCTTTGAAGGTGACCACTTCAGGGTTAACTTTTTAGGATTAAACTACTCTAACGCGGTTTGTTTTCGCAAGAAGGCTGTAACGAATTCAAGCTCAGGTAGCCAAATGATTTCTCTGTTCTGTACCGTCATGTTTGTTACGGACTATAGATGACCCTCATGCCAGAAAAAAAAAACAAAACAATTCTGGTACTTTTTATCTGGAACGAACGGAATAACCTTGAAATAGCGCTAAACTGTTCGATAGTTTCGTTTGCTGTTCAGGAATTTGAATCACCAGTAGAACAAGCCGTGCAACATGGTTCATTAAATAGCTCGACTTGTAGTACATCTTTTACAAATCATTACACACACGTGGAAGCAGGCAGGTCAAATGGGCTCTCAACGTATTGACTCCCGGTGCGCATCGACGTCGGTACGGACGGCAATCTCTCGCCGCACTGTCTTCCCAGGCATTGCACTCGCATGAACGCCGAGGCGAAGCAGTTCATTCTCACAGACGCAGGGCTCAGTGGCGCGAAGATCGAACCTCGAACAGGGTCGATCAAAGTGATATCACCCCCCCCCCCCCTCTCTTTTCGACCTACCGACCGACCGACCGACCAACCAACCAACCAACTTGCTGCACCAGTACCAGGATTAAAAAAAAAAAGAATGCGGTGCAAATAAAACAAAGAAAGCGGCGAAAAAGACGACAAATCTAAGAAATAAGAAATCACATGGCAGTTAAAACGGTTACCGGCGCTATACTGTGCAGTACAGAGTGGCACTCCAACAAACGATTGTAACATCCGTATAGCGTTCAGTACGGTGTACTACCGCTTCTGATAAGCTCAATGCTAGGTGAGGGGGCCGTGTTTCGTCTAAGTGCATTGCTGAGCGCTTAGCGCAGAGAAGCGCGGTCACCGACGCCATCCCGCACCCATCAAAATGGAGACGAACCACTCACGATGCGGATCCTCAAACAACCGCATAGCTGAAGCTATCGCTTTGGATTACTGACAAGCCGACTGTTGCAGAACAGATGCGATGCCCCCGGAACACTGCCAAGAAAACTAGGACAGACTCAGGAAAAAGATGTAACTACTGCTATGGTGATGTTTGTAGAAGAGGACATGCTTATAGAGTTTTAGAGCGCAAATGTTGATAAAATGCTCCCTTGCTCATCTATGATTATTACACTCGATGCTCGGAAACGTTTTTTCTTCAAGGGCCAGCTTTACTGAACAGTTATTCAGAAGATTGTGCATATGGCGAAATCTGAGCGACACATGGCATAGATTGCGACTCTAAGTATTGAAGCGCCCATCTTCTATATAGTATACACACAGGTGATAGCCGACACCGATCATGACAGGCTCGCGGTCGAGGAGTACCTTGGGGGAAAGTAAATGCGGACTCTTTTGCTCTGATAAAAATGGGGGAAGAATGCCTTATCTATTCTTTTGCCTGTTTAAGGAAAGCTCCATTTAACGATAGCGATAACTGTGTGGTGCAAATAAAGAAACGCGGCTTTGTCAAGTGTCACACGGGAGTGAATAGGAAACAGCGACTAGCCCGACGTGCGTGGAACCGCTTTAAAAATGGCAGTTTCGAAATCATTGGGCGTACATGAAAAAACAAAAAGTGCACCTTTGGAGCCTTGGGTGCTGTAGCAGCAAAAATGCATTCCCCCCGTTTGCGCCGTGCGACTGGTGACGAGCTACCGGATATTACCTCCGCTCTTCTTACATTACATGAACGCTCATTGAAGACCACATATTCTACCGAGGCTATGTTCTTTCCCTTTGCTCTTCTTGGATGTGCTTTTACTGAGCACCATATATTCTGGAAAATAAAACCAGCCAAAATAATACGCATGCAGGAAACTGAGAAGAAGAAAGGACCATAGCCTGGACAATCAGCTATTTATTTAACAGATATTGGCTCAAATTCGAGCAGGGCACTCAGTCACTTGACCACTGAACTATCACCATCCAACTTAGCCATCCGCTTTGCAAAACATAATTTTTTTTTACAAAGACCGCATTCACCTTCTATATATACATTGGTATCTCACAGCTGCCGTTTCCGTTACCGTTACTGTCGTTCTGGCAGCGACTGGCTCGGCCATGGCTATCAAATGTCCCGTAAGGCGCGGGCCTCGGCAATCTTGGCAATAGCAGGTAAGCATTACAAAACCATAGTCAGATGTTAACCGGTGCCTGAGAGTATCAGGAATCTGGGCTCGAGTGGTGATAGGATGACTCGTGGAGTACTTGACGCCTTTCTAATTGCGAAGAAAGGTGACTAATGTTGCAATGATTGTCGCGTTGCCGTACGAAAGAAAGGAATTGCCTTTCAGTAGCCCTTTTATTTTTTTCACATTCATCATCAGCCTGACTAGGCCCACCGCAGGGCAAAGGCCTCTCCCATATCTCTCCAATTAGCCCTGTGATTTGCTAGCTGCGCCTACTGTATCCCTGAAAACTTCTTAATCTCACCTGCCCACCTAACCTTCTGCAGCCGCCCCCCGCTACGCTTCCCTTCTCGCGGAATCCAGTCTGTTACCCACAAGGACCATCAGTTATATTGCCTTCGCATTACATGCCCTGCCCAAGCCCATTTCTTCCTCTTGATTGCCACTATGATGTCATTAATCCGTGTTTGATCCCCACCCACTCTGCCCTCTTCCGGTCTCTTAACGTCGCACCTATCATTTTTATTTCCATAGTTGACTGCGCTGCCCTCCTAATTAGCCTCCACGTTTCTGTCGCATAAGAGAATACCTGTCATATACAGCTGTTGTATACTTTTCTCTTCGGGGATATTGGTAAACTGCCATTCATAATCTGAGAGAACCTGCCAAATGCGCTACACCGCATTCGTATTCTTCAATTTATTTCAGTCGCGTGTTTCGGATCTGCGGTCACTACCTGCCATAAGTAAACGAATTCCCTTACCACTTCCAGCACCTCGCTACCAGTTGCAAAATGCTGTTCCCTTCCGAGACTGTTGAACATTAAAGTTGGTTTTTGAGGAAAGGAAATGGCGCAGTATCTGTCTCGCATATCTCGGTGGGCACCTGAACCGCGCCGCAAGGGAAGGGAGGAACGTAGAAGTGAAAGAAGAAAGAGAGAAAGTGGTGTCATAGCGGAGGTCTCCGGAATAATTTCGACCACCTGGGGATTTTTATCGTGCACTGACATCGCACAGCACACGGCCACCTTTTCAGTTTCTCCTCCATCGAAACGCGGCCGCCTCGGTGGGGCTCTCCGGCTCAGGGCTCGGTACTCCGGGTACTCCGGCTCGGTAGATGAGCGCCTTAACCACTGAGCCACCGCGGCGGATGTTGAGCATTATTTCGGTTTCCTGCATATTGAAATTTAGACCTGCAGTACTGCTCTGCCTGTCTAACTAACTGATCACGTCGCATCAACGTACCTTTAGTCATTTAAAAAAGCTAGTCAGCGTTGATTGCTTCCTGCGGGGAATTTGCGTGGCAATAAATATTTGCCGAAGTTTTGGCAAGTAGTGCACCGCGCGCACACGGTGAGATTAGCATGCCCTCTAGGATACGGAGCAACCTCTCTCTCTCTGTTTTACACACACACACACACACACACACACACACACACACACACACACACACACACACACACACACACACACACACACACACACACACACACACACACACACACACACATGCGCGCGCGCACGTACGCACGCACGCACACACAGACACACACACGCACACACACACGCACACACACACGCACACACACACGCGCACGCACGCACACACACGCACACACATGCACGCACACACACCGGTCGTGCTTATTGTTTGACGATCATAGTGATGATTACGGCACCTTTAAAATTCATTTGGACAACAGCCACCTCCAGCACCGCTAGTCTTTTTGGGGCCAGACATCTGAGGTGCTCAGTCACCATCATCATCACCCATTTCCGGCTCCCAGTCCACATTCGAGCTCAGTGGCCTTTCCATATTAACCAGAGCTGGCCAAATTCCTACCAATTAGACAAAACTTGAAAAAACTACATCGCCTAGGGCACCGCTGTCCGGGCGGCGGCGCTCGCACAGCTGTTTGATTTTGCGAGCACACTGCTCTTCTGTTAACGCACGTTTAGTAGGCGGCGGCTCCGTCGACGGCCCAGGCACGGACAAGGAGGCAGCTAGTCCAAAACTTTCTCTCTTATGCTTTCGATACTTCATCGGGCTCGATTTGACCACGGAGCCCAGACGCTTCGCACTCTGCCTAACGTACGGCTAGATTCTACGGTTGCGGACGCTTCTTCTTACCGCCTTGAGCATGCCGAATCTAGGTTGCTGTTTCCGGCTGAACCCGCGGTCCCGTGTCTGCTATGACGAAAGAGGTTCATGTTTCGCGCGACTTCCGCTTTTAGCCGGAAAGGAGCCAAAGTGGTCACGGGCGTGTGAGGTGCGCTCGGCCCGGTGACGTGATCTTGCTGTAACAGCACTGACGCTCAGCGAACCATTAACGTCCAAGCCTCGCACGGTCTCTTCTCTGACACGCAAACAAGATGAAGCGGCAACGGGCTCATGAGGAGCGCGTGTGCTGCCTTGGCTGTTCCGTGAAGGATGCCGCCGTAGCCATTGCGTACGAGTTCCCTGTGACAGCTTTTCGCTGTAAAGTTTTCACCAGGTGACAAAATCTCGCGAAAGGCATTCACATCTCTTCGGAGGTTTTTATTTTGTATTTAATTATATTTTTAAAAAATTTCACAAAGTTTTGTTAACCAACACGTTTCAATACCTTACAACCTCAACTGCTAATTTGAGCAGTAATACGCTATCCGATCATTTTTTTTTAATTTTTCGCAGCCATAAAACTGTCTTCTTATAAACAATTGAGGACGATGATGTACGATTAATTTCAAAATTTTGCTCTCTTCAAAATAAGTTCAGCATATATACCCCATTTATGCTGCGTGGTTATTTATTTCCATGTGGAATACATGTGACTAACAACAGGGCCTCTTACCCGTGCGCCATAATTCCGTATAACTTGTTTTCCAGCGCGTATTTACGCTAGTGCACTCGACATGACTTCAAAATTAAAAAAAAATCTAGCGAATGTTTACTGCATTCTAAATGGAGCGAAAGCACGGATTTGTGCTATGTAGAAGACGACGGTGAGCAGGCAGTGCCGCGGGACGGAGCAGACGGAAGTTGTTGAAGACAACGCTCCCCAATGCACAGCGCGAGAGTGCGGTGCAGTTTAACACGAGGCGTGTTGGCTGCGGCGATAGCCTAGTGGCCTCGCTCAGCGGCCGTTAAAGGAGGTCTGTTCCCGCAGCCGCGCGTTCGACTCCCAGAAAAACGAAAGGAACCAAGAAAAAAAAGCCACAACATTTAGACATGAGCCAGAGCCACACTCTTGTTTAATGCTCAGGGCTATGGGTGCCTAGGGGTGGAAACACCATCTCTCCTTGCCTCCCTAAATCTTACCACTCCCCCTTCTTTTCCAAGCACAGCCTAACACTATGGCCTGACCACGCTCCTTCGTATCTCGGCCACTACACGCTCGTCCGGCAGCCTTGACCAGAATCACCGGAGCACGCATCACCGCGTTAAGCTTGATGTTGTTGTTAGCTAAAGGTGGGATTAGACTTGCTTTAATTCAGCCGGCAATTGCTACGCATCAACTGAACGGAGGTACTTCAGGAACTTACCTGTGAATAATGCGAAAGCATTGCAGTTCTATTCCGATTCCATCCGAATCATAGTCCAATTTCATTCTCCTCCTTTGTAGTAGGAGCGGTGCTGGTTAACATTCCGTATTTCCCTGCTTTTGATGACGTCGCACCGTTTCTACCAATCGTAAGTTTTGTAACGCCGGGTTTTCGTGTCGATGAGCCATCTAATGCCTTTGCGTTAATATTTAAAGGCAAGTGTTTGAGACATTGATTTGTTACTTAGCGCTGCTTGTCACTGCGCATACAAACAACCGCAAGAGTCATCATTTGAGTATCCTGAAGGAATTTCAGTAGCAGACGGGGAGCCTCCTTCCTAATTGTCCAGTCTCCACCTGGATCAACAGTGCATTGCAGAGAGCCGTGTGCCTCGAGACTCACCCTATCCGACGACCCTGCTCCAGCGCCATTCCGGCAGCGGTGATGGTGGGCGGCCTCCTTTCGTCGTGACCCTCTCGTTCCGGGCAATGCAGTATCCTCTGCCGACGCCCTTATCGTCCGTTGCGTCAGGCGAGGATGTTGTCCACCGTCCGAGAGCTGCGAAGTAGAGGTGGTGCGCAATAAGCAGACGCGACGGCGGCAGTAGTTGCGGGTATGCGTCCTACTTGCGCCAACCGGTGGACGCGTACTGCCAACGCGCGCCCGTTTTAAGCGGCATGTGAGAGAGCGCAGACAAGGAACGACAATGCACATAAGAACTGATGCCAGAGATAACACACTGCTAGGGAGTGTCGCGGGATAAAGAACCGCCAGGCTGAGATATCACTGCTTACACGCGACGCCTCTGCCCCGTAACATTCCCATCCCGTTGAGCGTGCGGTACGATAGGCTAAATAAACAAACGAGGTTCGAATGGCGTAACAATTACCACTGCGGAGAACATGGCTGTTGCCCATCACTTGCATGATGCGCGATACTAAGGGACTGGTGGTCTCATAGACTTAAGTTAATTCATGCGACCTGGATTAATCAAAATATTTCTGACATTCGTCAAGTATCTGCTCTTCCTATACACAAATTTGGTCGACATGCTCACAGCGGCTCAGTCTATCCGTTTAAGTTTTTCTGTTTGTTAAGTTTCCAGGTACATCGAAGCTGAAGTGGGTGAACAAAAATTAGCACAGACAGCTTGACGGAGTTCACGGTCCCATAAACTTGTCTTAGCATGAAATAGCAGGAGTCGTGCAATATATGAAGTCTTACACACTGCGCATACTCATCCATGAAGGAAAAGGAAAAGAAGAGAAGAAAAGAGAATATGAATAAACACAAGACCCCACCGAAATAAGTAATCTTACTCAGCACTGCATAAATTACTGTGCAAGAAGAAAGCGTGACATTTGTTTCGCGCGGTTCATTAGTACGCATGGATTTTTCCACTCTTGCAATACACGAGTGCTACGCGCCTTTCTCTTGGGCGCTAGTAAAACTCTGTTGAGAAACCTATTTTGTTAACGGTTTCGTGTAGCTGAGGTTATGATAGTAAATTAAGCTCTTTAAAGGCAGGTTCTGTGTGACACCTCGGTGAAGGGTATCTCGTTTCATAGATTTTCTTCTTTCTAATTCCGCGAAGTTGGCTAAATTTGAGTGGCGGTCCCTTCACTAAATGGAAACTATTAATGGTGGTCATAAACTATTGTAAATTATGAATTTGACACTTCTTCGTGAGTAAAACTGTATTCTGCTGAGTATGCCGCACATGCGTAAAATCCTTGCTGCAGCCAAATCTATATGTTGGTTCAATTTCTTTAAAGAAAACGTCAAGACGTTTAACATGAGGGACAATTTCAGTTTGCGGTGTTTAGAGTTTTAGCACAAAAATAATGTGTAGTTAGCGCCTGTGCGCCCGAAACCGCACGGCTTTTGTTTGTTTAGTATTCATGGTAAGAGAGTTCGCCCCACTCCATGATGGCACCCTTCCTAACACACAAGTGGCATCATTGATTGCGTGGGACAAAATCTCCTGCCGTGAAAAGTATTATGTTGGTGTACTCATATGTAAAGAACGTAGTGTTATCATTTACATCAGATAAGTAGTTTTTATACAGCCAAAATAGCAGGGGCTCCAGTATGCTTCGTTTTGACTCATCTGCTTTTATGCTAAGAAGGTGTGAGACAAGATCGTTAATGACTACTTGCTGTTTGCGGTATCCGAGATAGGACTGCAGTAATTTGCGCAACATACGACGAAAAACACAATGATTTAGCAAACGCTTTGAACAGTTAAAACACACCACGAGTGGACACCTCACGCTCCAAAGACTCCAGCATTCTTATTTCTGTATTAAAAGTGCTTGGTCTGCTGAAATCCCTATTGTGTGAGCAAACCGTACTCGTGTAATTACATAATGCTTACTAAAATTGAAGTCGTTGGTTTATTTATTAACTTACGTACTGCTTTTAAAAATACCTTAGATATGAATATTAGCCTAGAATAGGAAAACTCTTCGGGAGTAGTTATTAACGTATGCATGAGTTCAGGCGTGTGCATGGCAGCGAAGAAAAGCTAAACAGCTTTCTCGGAAGCATAGCAGTTTATCTTCGTAACTATAAAACTACTCACCCTTGGGGTTTTTGCTAAATACATTGCACTAACACCGTTCCTGCTTTGAATTAATGACCAATTAGGTCTTGCCCTAACGTGGTTAGTTTAGTTGGTAAAGTGTCTGCTGCGGAAAGGCGATGATCCCCAACCGGCGCTTGTTAAAAAGTTCAAGTAGAAAATATAAACCCGCTTTTTTCGTAACCATGCATACAACGCGGCGATAAGAAGATCAGGTCTGCAGGACTTAAAAGAATGGTGGCTAGACTCTAAGGAGCCCTAGGCTTCTTGCTCTAGAGTTACTAGATAGTGCCACAGAGCGACAATACCTTGCGCTGGGGAATTTTTTCATGCGTTCCGATCCACGCGCGCCGTGCGTCCTCCACGGCACGCATCAAGACGCGCGAGTTTCCAGACGCCATCCTGCGTGGCCAGCGTCAGCGGCGGAACACGCCAATGCCGCGCATGAAATTTATTAAGCTCTTCACATGCCCACGCGAGAGTGAGGACGCAGTTTCTCGTCACTGGATGCAACGCGCGCCCGACGTAACCCTGGCCCGACGTAACCCTTCGCAATGAAATAAAAATTACTGAAGACACTTTGGAAATTCGAAAGTGTGCTTGGCGAAAGCCTTGTGGTTCGCATCTGGTGACATGTTCAGTCGTCGCATGCGCATTCGCTCCTTGTTCTTCTGGCGTTCGGTGTTGGGAGAATCCGGCGTCCGCTGCCGCTTCGCCGAACCGCTTGGCGCTGAATCACTGGGCTTTTTCGAAGCCATGCGTCTCACTCACTCGACGGCAACGAAGTGTCTGCCGAAGGAGCGGCGGTGCAGCTGCCACCGCCGACGGACCAGTGCTCGTTCTTTCGCTACTGTGTGACGTCACGGTTGCTATGCACAGCTGCGCCCCCACCGGCGCGCCGATTAATAAGGAGGGGAGGAGGTTGCGCTGCTGCGCGGAGGAGAGACCACAGTTCGCACGATTCCAGCTCACGGACTATAGTGAACTAATAGCACGGACGGACGCGACCGCGAGCATGAACCATTAAAGGCTTTCGCCTTAAAAGTAACCACATCTCCTTTCTCCTCCTCCTATTCCGGCGCTGCTTCTCTCGGCTTTTCCAAGCACCGGCGGTGGCGACACCTAGGCGGTGGAAGCTAGCAGACGCTCCCAACACTCGCACTTCGGCGCGCAGTAGACAGTGCTTGCGTTTTCTGCCTTGGCCTCGGTCTAAATGAGATTGTGGGAGGAGAGATTCAAAAATTGGTTACTCAGACAACTGCCCCGACCCATGTTCCACTGCTTTATCAGAACTTTTATGCGTAGCATATTGCAATCACTCAGTTCAGCCCTTGGGCGCGGCCAGGCAGCCACCAAACCACGTGACTTGACGTCACGTGGTTTGGTGACGTCGCGTCACGTGGTGACGTGACGTCACCAAACCACGTAAAAAAATAAAAAAGAAAAAAATAAAAAGGGGAAAAGAAAAACAAAAAAAGGACGGCTGAGCATGGTGGCGGTTGCCACCACCCCGTTTAAAAGGGGGCGCTCCTATCCATCCATCCATCCATTTATCCATCCATCCATCCATCAATCCATCCATACGTCACGGAGGAAAAGCTGCTGAGAAAATCGAGTGCCGCCAAGCAATACCTCGCGCAAAAAGACCGCGCGCGCAATATGCTACGCATTCTTGGCTTAACCAAGCTAAGCCTGGGCATATTTTTTTGGACTGTGATCGCTTTGATTGCCGTGCACATGGTAGAAGCGGCGTGCGCGAGCGAGTTCGCGGCACTGTAATGAATACCCTCGTAATGTTTTTTTTTGACAGGCGTCTTTTGCCCAATGTTATTAACAATTTAATTCCGTCAAGAGGAAATAGAACAACGTACGACTAAAAGTGCGGCATGGGCCTTATATGAACAGATGGCGTTGTAATGCTGCCGTAACATATTCTTGACTCAAAGGCGCGTTTGCTCGTGTAATCGGCTGTGCTGTTCAGTGCGTAGGTGCCTACTCGTAGCAGCTTTAATTTTTTTTTTTTTTGTGCAGGCAAGCTTGGCAAATATTTCGGAGTTACTATGCATCGGACACCTCGCAGGCTAACGTTAAAATGATCCGACTGACGGTAGTCACGATGTTTGTTTGTAAATAGAGGAATACTGTCCTCTAGTTGCGCACTCTAGCGCGGTTGTGAGCAGAAAAATTTTATGTAGGCTTAATTGTTTGGGTTGATTAACGCAAGCAAAAATGCTTTTAACCAATGCTCCGCGCGCAGCTGCATATGCTGCATGTCTCACTAGACTGTTGCTATTTAGGCTAACGCCATCTTGGGTCAGTATACGCAATAATGTCTTATAAGAGGATTTTTTCTTCCATCGTGCAGTTGCCAAGCATAGTGTGCAGTAGCCTGGACTTCCGCAGTTAATTAATTGCTTTCGGTCAACGTGCGATGCTAACAAAAAAAATTCAAGCGCAGAAAAACCAAAACTCGAATTTACTTTGTCTTGCTTGAAGCAAACACGTTGGTTTATTGAGGAAGTTGCGTAAAGCGAAAATTTCAAACCCAAGGAGAAAATGTCTGCTACTGTGTTTAACGGAGGTCCTCGCTTGCATATTCAAGTTTTGTCCGCGCAAATATGGAGTATTCAAACGACAGCTGCCATTACTGCGCCTAGACACAGTAACGAGCGATTTTGGCATGAACCTTGCCAGAACAAATACGGTCAAAATCGAAAGCCAGACCTGCACCACGAGCAGCAGGAACAGCGTCGCTGGAACAGCGAGAACCGCCTCTTTAGTATCGAGCTGGTGAACGAAGCAGTCCAACTGCAACAAAATAAATACGTCCAGCGATGCGATCAAGATCAGACCTAAATGGCGGGGCTCAAACAACATGAAGCGAAACTTTCGAGTCGAGCTCGCGAACGAGTCCGACTACCACCAAACCAATACGCCACGTTATGCGCACTGCATCAAAGCTACACCCGCAGAGCCAGCAGCGTGAATGGCGAGGCTAGGACATGGAGAAGCACGGCTTTCGTAGCCCGCGAGCGAACGAATTCATCTACAACCATGCCAGACGGCATTAACTGCGAAAAAAGACTGCAGTCGCTCGCGCTTCACACCAAATCCCCAGAGAAAAGACGGACAGTTGAAGAACATCTCACCTCACAAAGACGCGGATCCAGCACATTATCAAAGTTTGCCGGCCGATCCTGTGCAGCGAAAGCTTTCAGCCAGCCGCGTAGCTCTTTCCGGACGGAACGACGGAAAAACTTTTCCCACAGCCGCCTAGCTCGTTGCACCCATAAGCGCAACAGAAGCTCGGCATCGCCGCAGCGCGCAGATGCCGTCAAAGCTGGAGAGACGCCTCCCGCCAAAACTCTGTCGCACAAAAAGAAAAAGAAGCGCGATTTCTATCCCAGACAATGGCGCTCACATTGTAGGTCCCGCTTCTTCTCTCCTTCGGTGCTAGCGCCAAAGGTTTTGCATTGCATCAAGTTTGCAAATACCTCCACGATTACGTAATTGCTACCGGCAGATTCCCTTTCTAAGGGTATCCAAAATTTCTGCATTTAAAAAAGATCTTTCTGCAATTTTCATGTATTCTATTATGTAATCTTCTCGCCCGTTCATTTTTCTTTCATTTTTTCTTTTTTTAATTTCCTCTTTAATTATTCGGAGTTCTTACCCAAAGCATATTAGATTCGCACCAATTCACCCTCTTCTACTGACCCCCCGCACCGAACCCTGGCCTAACCCATGTCGTGGGTATTTGCCATGTCACTTAGGCAACGACAACAATAATGGCGCCGTCGTCTGCTGCGGAGCCAAAAAAGGGCGCCCTAACACGTGACCACAGCACCTCGACCAGTGGTAAGCTCGATTATCCGGCGGCACGCGAAGAGAGGAGACAAGCAGGCAAGTTCAAAGGCCTTCATTGCGTTTACTTCATCGAGGGGTTTTAGCCCGACGGTGACAGCCACGGCGCATTGCGGCGCCTCAGTCGTTCCTGCTGCCGAAGCAGTGGACCGTGTTGTTTTGAAAACGACTATACATTACTCTACTTTTATACATTACAGAGCAAATCAAAAGTATAAATTCTACAAAGAGAACCAAACAAAATAAGTTACATACTGCCACTTTTCGAGTTATGCAGTTCTAGGTACAATATGCAAGTAAGAAAAAAAATTATAGTATAGCGAAACCGTTTTCTTTCTTTACAACGAAGCACATACGCAAGCTCCTGAGGTTAATCAGATCAAGCAAACGCCAATAGTAGTGTTTTTACAGTGTTAATAAATTCAGTGGCCTGATCCTTCCTACCCAAGGAAAACTTTAGGCTCGGAGATGTTAGTGCGGTTAATATCAATTTGATTGCTGTGAGGACTGTTTAGTTATGTCGGAAGAGAATGACGCAGCACTTGTTTGCCTAGCGTTGTCCGCGAAAAAGGTATTTTCGAAGGCTGTAAAAAGCACTTGTTCAATTGTGCCACTGCATCAAGTTCTTACTAGTTATTGCGGAGTTGTTTGTATCGTTTTGCCAGTGTATGCAAATATAAATAATGCACACTTGTTATTACAGCCCGAGTACAATATTTGCCAGTGTAAGCTTGTTCCTACAATATGACGAATGGACTTTTTTGTAGTATATGCATCTAATTTAGGTTAGCTATGGTTGTTGTCTCCCCTACAAGTTCGCGTTTCGTTCTGTCCTGACTGTACAGGCAGCGCCAGATGGCAGACAGTGCAGCTGTGCGCACGAAAATTGCGCTCCTTTCCTCGCTGCATGTGCCCAGGAACGATATATGACACTGTCTAAAGCACACGTGATCAGACGCACGAAGATTTGTGGCAACGCATCGTTGATTCATAGCTGGCCGGATGCTGACGCGGATGACTACGCTCGTGGGGAGAGAACATTGCAGAGCCGGGTACTGACGCAACCGTTGTACGCAAAGTATGAACACTACCCACCGCTAGGAATCTGATTAATGCGTCTGAGCTGACATCAGCTGCCGTGGATGCTAGAACCACAGTTTGTTGTACCCCTCCCCTGAAGCATATATTTGGCAGCAACGGTCTCCCGCGGTAGGTTCTGCTTCGAAGAAGTAGACGCGCTTGAAGCAGTTTTTACGAAATTAACGCCACTTTTCGCGGATTTGGTAATTTTGGCTGCAAAAGGGAAAGTCCACTTACTACGAATATCGTATACAACGAACGCAATCCGCCTGACCGTCAGGTTCTTTATAAGTGGGCTCGACTGTACTCGTTTTTCAAGGGCCTGTTTACTTTTGTCTAGAATTTCAGATTTTGCCTTGGCGTTGTCTTTTTCAGTGCCCAATTTCGCATTTGGCGAGCTGTTGTTTCTGCGTTTCAGTTTCAGCATACGCAAAGTCAACGCCGCCGCTGTGGCTCAGCGGTTATGGCGCTCGGTTGCCGACCCTAAAAACGCGGGTTCGATCCCGGCCGCGGCGGTCGAATTCTGATGGAGGCAAAATTCTAGGGTCCCATGTACTGTGCGATGCCAGTGCACGGTAAAGCACCCCAGTTGGTCAAAACTTGCGAAGCCCTTCACTGCGGTGGCTGTCATAGCCTGAGTCGCGTTGGGACGTTAAACCCCATAAAGCATAAACCATACGCAAAGTCAAGGCTGTCGCTTAAACTTTCTTGCTCATTTCGAAGCTCTCGTATATCACTTCGTGCGTCCCTTGCGAATGATGTGCGAGCTGTTTTTATTTCCTGCTGAAGATCTACCTTTATCTGAGCGAACTGTTGTCTTTCATATCTCTTCTATCTTTTCTAGTTCCTTCGCCATCAGAGCCGGACTTCTAGTGAATGAGATCGAGCATACACAATTGCTAACACATTGGCAACTGCGACGACTAAAACCGCAATACATATTCAGAAATACTGTCCTTACACTAACCTGCTACCCCACTGCGGTGGCTGAGTTGTTACGGCGCTCGGCTGCTGGCCCGAAAGACGCGGGTTCGATCCGGGCACGGCGGTCGAATTTCGATAAAGGCGAAATTCTAGAGGCCCGTTTACTGTGCCATGTCAGCAACCTCAGGTGGTCGAAATTTCCGGAGCCCTTCACTACGGCATCGCTCATAGCCTGAGTCGCTTTGGGACGTCAAACCCCACTAAACCAAACCTAAACCAAACGTTTGAAATCTATTGGGTATCTGTCAAAACGGTGGTGAAACGGTGGTGAAACGATGAAACCGTGTTATAGAGCCAGTGAAAATCGACAGAATGGAGTGTGGTGACTTCAGCGCCATTCTGGGTCGTGGGCTATAGTTAACCAAAATGTCGGTGAGGAACGAAGCATTTAGTATTTTTAAGGCATAAAACAGCCGAATCCTGCTGCCAGATGCTTAATATTTACTTCAGACAAAAACCTTTAGGCGACGCCGGCGTTGAGGCACCCTGGCAGCGACAAATTTTCTATGTGGTCAGAATCCGGACGTGAGGTTAGGTTTATGGGGTTTAACGTCCCAAAGCGACTAAGGCTATGAGAGACGCCGCAGTGGAGGGCTGCGGAAATCTCGACCACCTGGGGTTCTTTAACGTGCACTGACATCGCACAGTACACGGGCCTCTAGAATTTCTCCTCTAAAGAAATTCTAGCCGCCGCGGCCGGGATCGAACCCGCGTATTTCGGGTCAGCAGCCGAGCACCATAACCACTGGGCCACCGCGGCGGCGAATCCGGACGTGAATGCGAAAAGTTGGGCTGGATACCAGGAATTAATATCTGTACTGAAGCATCGAAACGGATGGCCACAACGACACATGTCGCATGTAGCGCAAGGTGCAGAAACCACAAGATGTCAAGGTGTCCGTCCGCTTCTTCGCCACTTTTTCGAATTCCGGTAAGGGAATTTACAGAGCGATTAGAATTCGAACAACTTTTTGTTTTTTAATTCATTTGCTTTTGTTTCAGTGCCGTGTTTTGTAATGTTCATTTCCGTTGTCTCTTTATTTGGTGGTGATTTCAATAGTGAAGAAACCAGCCGGAGCTCGTTGATCTTACGAGTTGCGAAATTTCCAACAGGGTCCATGTATCAAAACACGGCTCTCTGAGTGGGCCAAAATTCAGTCCCACGACGTCCTTAGTGAAAACTCAAACTGTGCCCAAGTTACAAACTTCGAGATAGTTGATAAACGCCCAACCGCCTGGCCAGCAAAGTCGCAAAAAGATGCAGTATCAAAAGATTACGAAAGGTACATCAAAAGCCAAGATAAGCAACAAAAGCTATTTTGATAAGAAAATGATGACTTATGATGGCAGCTGTTATCAGCCTGTGGCTCCGCCAGGGGCTAGCCACTTTTTGGAGCGGAATTCCGCACCTGTCAGCACGGTATGGGGAAGCAAACAACCAATAGCAGATATGGCCGCTCTGGTCGTGGTATCGCTCCTACTAACCCCCCTATGCGGCCTAATCACATGAACCATGCTCCGCCTATCTTCTCACAAGCACGTCACAGTTTCTTTCCCGAGACGGTATTAACACCAATAAAGCTCGTCAGACGTTTCACACGCATCGTCTATCTTCGTCGTTCGTCGTGGCCGCCTGTCCACGAGAAAAACATGGGCGTGGGGCATGTTTATGCAGGAGACGTGACGTTACCTCGCAATGCCTACGTCACCGAGAGCAGCAGCCAAGAGCAAAGAACCAAATTAATAAAGAAAACTAAATGAAACGTCACAAACTCCCGAGGTTTCCGCTGCCTTAAAAATGCACGGCTCGAAACCAAGGACGGCTGAGGGTGCAAGCGCTTATTCATCTTTAATCCTGGCCTTTTGGGTCTTTGAACGGACAAAGGTTACAGTATTATCCTGTCTAGCACGCATGCAATGACATGGCGTGGTGTGAAAAAATCGGCCAGCCATATTCGATCCAAGCGTCGCGTCGCTACAAAAAGTGGCGTTCTGACTTAGTTTATCGTATCCATGGTGATCGTGAATATTGTCACGTTGTAGTGACGGCAGTCCAGCGGTCAGGAAGACACCAAGAAGTCTTGTAAACGAAGCTCTTTATTTGGGCAGACTTGCGCCCGCAAAAGAACTGAATCACTCGGCAGCGGCGTAAGCAACAAACGTGCTCGTCACTCGTCGATCTATGAATGCCCGCTGCTAGCGGCATCGTTCAATTTAAAGCCGGCAAGGAAACTTCGAGATAACAGGTCGAGATCATCTAGAGTAATCTAGAAACACGTAGATGCAGCTGTTCATGGCTGTGAACAATCTAGATTCACAGTGAACAATCTAGATTAGTCCGGTCGCTTCTCGCGTCACGAACAAAAATGATAACACCCCTTTCCTGCAGCCTTGAGCGTGAACGAACAAACACTACAATGATACGTGGCATTACCCCCCTTCCAAAGAAGCATCGCCTCGATGCATTGAAATGAAAATAAACACGGAGAATGCAAACTTCGAGTCCTTTAGCGTCCATAATAGGGTTTAAGGGCAGCGGTAAAAGCTTCAAGTCTGGCCGTGTCGTCGTCGACGTCGGTGTTGTTGTAGTTGTCGTCGTCGTCGTAGGGGTCGTCGTCGTCGTACGGGTCGTCGTCGTCGTAGGGGTCGTCGTCGTCGTAGGGGTCGTCGTCGTCGTAGGGGTCGTCGTCGTCGTAGGGGTCGTAGTTCTCGTCGTTGTTCTCGTCGTAGTTCTCATGGTAGTTCTCATGGTAGTTCTCATGGTAGTTCTCGTCGTAGTTCTCGTCGTAGTTCTCGCCGTAGTTCTCGCCGTAGTTGAGGCATAGTCTTGTGTTTTCGTCGATGGACGATCTTAGTTCTTGAGCTCATAAGCAACCTCACCTCCAGAGGCTGCTTTATTCAGGTTAACCTTTGGGGGCTGGGGGAGCGTCCACGCACGGCGTAGCCTTGGCTAGGAGACACGAAGCGCGGTGACGATGGCGACGGGGAAAGTGATAGGCGGCTGGGCGGTGAGCATTCTTCCCTACGCAAAAACTCCTCGATTTCTGCTGGTCGCTGGCCGGGTCGGGGTTGGTGGCACCCGGGGCTGCTGAATAATGACTGGAGTCATCTTCTGGAAGAAGCTCATGGTGGACGTTGCTACTTCCTTTCGCTTCCGGGTAGGGTCCGGCAGAGTCCCGAACTCAGGTGCGTCCCCTAGCAGACGTCGGCTTGCGCGGTGAACTGGAGTCAGGTCCTCCGGTGAATGACTCAGAGGGCTTGCGTCACGACTTGCTGGGGGTGTCCGGTACATAGAAGGCTACCCCGCACCTCCACCAGATGTCACGTTGTAGTGACGGCAGTCCAGCGGTCAGGAAGACACCAAGAAGTCTTGTAAACGAAGCTCTTTATTTGGGCAGACTTGCGCCCGCAAAAGAACTGAACAAACACTACAATGATACGTGGCAATATAGGTGGGGCATAGTGTTGCCGACGATGTTGGCTTACTTTAAAATGCCTCGCAACCCTCTGTGCACTTGAAACGCCAGCCCTCTTATTTCTTTGAAGTCAGACCCCGAATCTTTTTCACCTGTGGGCACAATCTTAATTCATGAACACCACAGTCTGGTTGCAGCTGCGAGGATCTGAAGTATAAATGCGCAATTTTCATTCTTTTCAAATACTTGGTGACGCTCCGCTCTTCTGGAGAAATGAAGAAAAGCGTTGCACTGCTCGGTCTCCTTGTGGGCACTCTGTCACACGCTCCTATATCGTTTTCCGTGTTCCTTATCACAGTGCCTATCGTTTCTAGGATGATTGCCGAGTTTTTTTCCTGCATAGTCGGAATGTTCTTGAATGCTTCGTTTTAATTCATACACAGTGCTGCTCGGGTTGCATTGCATTCTCATCGGTTTCGAGCACTATTTTCTTCAGTAGGTGAATTGAGAAGAAAACTCACCATTTTCAGTTTGTATTTGACATCTTCCTGTTTCAAGAATTTAAATTGAGTGGTAAGGCCCTCAGAACAGCCATTGAAAAATTCAAAGCTTTTTGGATCTCTAGACGGGACAAAGGCGACGCAAGGCAGCGCTGCAGGCGCCAGCGAACAGCAGCCTCAGTCAGCGAATCCCCATTTTTGATCGGGCGGGCAGCTGGAGGCTGATTAGCTTGTTTGAAGTTTACCTTATACGTTTCTGCACGCGTGCGATGACGCTACCGTTCCTTTCTCGGCTCTCTTGGAGTCCACCGAGTGCGAAATCGTCGAACGGTCTGGATACTATCCACACCATTGTGGATTTAAAAAGTTCGCGAACCTATGCAGCAGTTTTCGCAACGCCAACTTAGCTCACGTGCGCGGCGCTGAGCAAACCACGTGAAAGCGAGCTGTTCTCGTCAAGCACATTTTTGTGTCATCTGCGAATGCCCACGTGGCACACGAAGTGAAACCTGAAATAAAACGCTACCTTGCCCGAAAGAAACTGTGGCACGACTTTTTTTCGGATATTCATTCATAATGTGCTTCCTCGGTTCGCTCTGTTTGCTTGCCCCGTGTCTGTTGATCCTGTCTTTAAGTTGCTCTTTTAATTTTCCTTTCCGCAGTGTTACGGTGGGTTTTACGCAAGCACGCTGACTCCAGAGTCGCGGGATCGAATCTCGCTACGTTTCCATTTGGGCGACGCACGAAGTCGCATTCCTTGATGTCGGTCCGCGGTAATTAATACCAGGTGGCTGAAATTAAAGGGCTTCAGCACGTTCGGGCTTCTGGTATGGCCAATACAGTAGTGCGCTGCTGTCCCTACCATTGCCGAGCTTACCCAGCACCTATATACAGCTGTACGGTTGGAGTCACCGTGTTTGACGTACTTACCGTACGAAGTGTTCTCAAATATTATTTTCAGTCTGAAGTCCTTCCATGCAGCGTTGCCCACACACTACGCACAGCCTTGGCACGTTGACCTCACAGACCACTACTACGACATAGCTTTGCGGCGCTTCGATGGGGTATCGCTAATGAGCGGCCGCGTCGGACACTGCAAAGTGCATGGGCAGTAATCTGCAGAGCCGCACTGCTATCGCGTGTGGACGACACCTGGCTAATTTATTTGTGTAATAGCGGCAGCCACTTCCGGCTTCACTGTTGTACGCGCTGCTAGTTTACAAGGCGCGCTGCCTCCTATTGCCATGGCTGATGAATCAATCCTGTTGTTTTCTAATCAGTACCGCTGCGCCCTACCTTACTGCACCGCTACTTCACCTGCACTATACAATTACTTCTGTCTGCGTACAATTTCGATTTACAACTCACACGCCTGTAAGCGAATGCGTCTTGTGAGGGAACCTGCGACATAAGCAAGACTCTTCGTTGCCTTTAGGTTGCCACGGCGCAGCTTCTTCTTGTTCTATTTCTCCACATGAAAATGGCACATACCCATGCGGCGGGATTGGCCAAGGTACGGTGGTGAATGCCAAGGAGGTATTGAGTCATCGCTTCATCCTCGTCGTTTCCTGCGCGCATTATGGCCGTGACTGTGATCGGCGGTTTTTGTCGGCAAAGTGAAAACGTATGTGCTCGAAGACACTAGATACAGCAATGCACAGAACTAAATATGGAAGGCTCGCTCAACGGCAACTCCATATATAGTGCGTCAAGCAGCGCTATCTTCTAACAGCAGTGCAGAAAAATGTACAGACGATTACGGTAGTCTTTAATGCGAAATTTGAGCGCAGCTCTTCGCACGCCACCTGCCGTGGCTGGCAGGTGGGGTTTCGCGCTACTACCACCTGCCAACACGCCACCGGTCACACGCCTACACTCGCCACCTGTGATGCGGCGTGTTACGCCGACTACGCCGTCAACGCCGCCGACGACGACTACAACGCAGAACGCTGGAACGGGCGCCTAAGAGCTGCGCTGTAAAAGGAAGGCCCCACATACATACAAAAAAAAACTGACAAATAAGTGGTGACTGTATGAGCAAGGTAAGAAAAAAAAGAAGACAGCGCTTGTTTCTTATATCTTCTGTGCTCAGTTTTTTTCAGTCTTTTGCATGATACGCTGACTCACCGAACTGTGGACTGTCATTCACCTCATAAGTTTGTTTACAATACTATGCGAAGTGTACTGATGATTTACCTACAAGAATTTACATATTTTCAACAGGTTGAGCAGCGAGCACAACTGCATGGAACTAGCTACAGGGATAATCTTCCCTCCTTGGCTCAGCCGAAGATGCAGGACAAATCTAAATCTAGATCAGTACAATTTTCCACGTTATTCAGGGCGCCCTGTTTTAAAGGCCTTGGATACTGACCCACTTTTTGCATCATCCAATCATCACGAAATCGGCGCATGATTGCTTTAGAAAACACATGGCACGCCCTCCAATTTCAATAAGTTTCATAACCCTCTCTGTAAAATACATAGTGCAAAAGGAACATCAGATTCACTGTTAAAATCTGACATTCCGAGAGGGGGCCACAGAATGAGTTACATGCCGCGCCCAACAACTTCCACCATGTTGCACAAATTCCTCCCCCCCCCCCCCCCCCCCTTCAAGAAATAAAAACGAAGACACATGACAACACATCGAATCACTTCCACGTGTGGGCCGGTTTCCCGAACACCCGGTACTTTGGCGTCTTCCGGAATCCGGACAGTGGTGTAACTCAAACGGACCGTTACTGTCTTTGAACAAGTTACTGCATCCGCTCTGTCCGGCGGCGTTTCCCTATGCAAGCCCGTTTCCCGAGAACTGTTGGCGTTCAGTATTTTCTGGCGTTAGAGCCATTACAGAACACCAGCTAGCCGCACCGTCGGCGACAATTCGTCACATTTATTGGTCCCCGTCAAGAGCGAGCTCCTATACCCGTTCAGTCTGGCGATGCTTAGCCTTCAAGACGAGACGTTCGTTCCAGGCTTGCGCCATATGTGGTGTCCATGGCTGTCGTAATGCGGCTGCTTCGTCGGTGAAGCAAATCTTACCCCTCTTCGCACACTGGGCGTGAAACAAACCGCGTGAAACAAACCTCTGCCACCTGTGCCTTTGCACGTGGCCGCGCTTTTTCAGAAAAAAAAAGGAATCGGGAAGCCCCTCCCTCCCCCCCTTGCGTTTCTCACTACACCGCGGCCGGGGCTGGTGAACGCCGTGTATGCTTCGCTTTGAGCGCTTCTCACCGGCTTCAGCCGGGGTTAATCAGGGAGACCGCAACGGCGGGGCGCTGAGAAAACAAAGAGAAGCACGAATGGTGCTTAAGACACCGCATGAATTCACAGAAAACTTAGAGGCCAACAGCTCCCCGGCGAAGTTGAATTCTCCTAGCCGCAAAGAGGGGTGACTACGCATAGAGAAACCAGAGCCAGCGACAATCGATAAAATACAGCGTTGTGACCAGCACCATTATGTGGCAGGGGCTCAATTTAGCGACACCTAATTATCTCTGACGGAAGCGGCATTTTCGCGTCGATGAGGCGTGACACCACTGGGGACTACTGCGAGGCATCATTTTTATTTCGGACAAATATTATAAAGACGGGGCTCAGTATCCGGACCCGAACGAGTCCAAATGCAAGGTGGAGGCCGGTAATGCACTTAATGCACGGTAATGCACGGTGCGGTATTACGCTCTCCCGCGTGGCACAGAACTAAGCTAGAACGAGCGTAAACGTGTTCTGTTTAAAGCATTAAATGCTTTTAGCACCGTTGTGGCGGAGGAAGAAGACGTTAGAGGGAAGGAAGAACACGGAGGTGAGCCTAAAAAAATTTCGTCAAAAATTTCTGCCCCCCCTTTGCTGCGAGCGCATGGGCCACCTAGCATGTTCTACGCCGGTTACCCCTTATGCGCCCGATGATGGCACTGGATCTTTCACAGGCTGCGATGTTCGCCTGAGCTCACGTCTTTAGCTGCAACTGTAGCCATCGTCAACAGTAATGTGCATATCTCTTGTACGAAGCATCTAAACTAAATAAGGCATTCAATAAGGCGTCATAGATAGTTCTAAGCGTGAAACATGGGAGAGTTTGCAACTAGACAGTTAAAAAAAAAAAAGAACCCTTCCCAAAGCAAATAGGTTTATTTTATAACATGCCGGGATGAATTGCGTATGTGTACTGAACCCACACCTAGGCTTTCAGTCTCTCATAAGGTTTTGGCAAGGCGTACACTTTTGTTTTTCGGTCACTATACTCCCCGCCTCGTCCTTTTTTGAGAGATAGGTCGCCAGACAAACAAAAAGCAGGGATTGCGGAACATTGACACAAGTATTATGAACACACGTGTGATTTTTCCCAATTTTTTTTTCATGTACAGAACGTTGCGTTCTGGGTACATCTGCGCCAATTCCGCCCATTAAATGCATACAGGGTGCCCCGGAAAAGATAAACAGTATCATATTCCTTGTTGTTATTGTGTTGGGTTTTATAGCACATAGGCAACTCAGGCCATCATGCTCCAAACTCAAGGTATAGGAACATTGTTTTGTGCATAATTTTACAGAAATATTAATTATCGGTGGTGCATAGAGCCTAAAAAACTGTTTTGTATTACGTAGTAATGAAGGAAGAAAGAAATTTTATGAGTGACTAATATTAAAAGCTTTAAAGAAGGTCGGGTAACCATCTGCAGCCATTCTTGGCCGGGCGAGGATGTTGAGCCTCCCAACCAATAAAACAAAACCTCAGCCATTTTCCCAGGAATGAGATGGTGGCTGAGGTGTATAAAAAGTCACCTTCCTTCCAGCAGCACAAACTGAAAATCGAGCAATATGTGAGACTGGGTCCCCTGGTTTTTAGTTTCAGCATCAGGCAGGCAGCTGTTGACTGCCACAAAGGCACAAGACTGGGCTATACTTAGCAGCTACGTATTGCCGGCACCAAACTATGTAGTTGTGTTTTGTTCTTTTTTTGTGTGCTGTTTAGCATGTTTCTCGCTAGAACTTATCAGACTGTACTAAGGGTCACAGCCATAAAGTCTGTTTCTAATACCTTGCACGGGCATAAGACGCGTTTGACCAAACTTGCGCTTTCAGTTCCTTCATTTAAGGTTTGAAATACCGTCGACTCTAATCTACTCTATTTTGTCGACAGTAAACAGCCATAACGAAATTTACGGACTTCAATAAGTGTAGCGGTAGCAAGAATATTTTGTACTCACACTTACTTGTGCCACTAAGAAGGCTGTGAATAAGAAGGCTGTGAATAGCACTATACGTGAATAAAAGCGCTTGGACACTAAGCGCAGAGCGCTGTGGCGTCAAGCCTGGCCCGTCGCACTTAGGCACGGGCACAGTTGAAATGGAAATCGATTCTCGTCCTGACTCAGGAGGCGACGTCTCACGAGTTCTCGGAGTTACAAAGACCCGAAATGCCGTTACGAGCGAGCCCCCAAGGAATGCTAATTGCCTATTCATACGCGTCCCTACCGCGTGGCTAGGGCGCGTTCGCTTCTCCTTTTATTTATTTGCGACGGCGCAGAATGTTCCACGGAAGGAGCCGCCAGAAAGCGAACGGTGACACGTCAGGGAACTAAGACCGAAGTCGCAAACGCGTGCACAAGGTGTTCTTTAGGTGAGGGATTTGGCTGCAGGACTCTGCAGGCATTTAGGAAGGAGAATACGGAAGCTTTGGGTTTTGGAATAATGCGGAAACTTTGGTGTGTACACTGCGGTATCGGTTCACTGTACTTTAACCCTATAACGTGCGGCATACCACGTGTTACACAGTGCGTAGAAACGTGAATAATTTTCATTTGTGCCCGCAGAGTTGTATGAATGGCTAACATTATTGCAGAAAGAGCCTTTCTCAATGTATTCATCGTAGCAGATCAACCTGGTAGCTGCGAGAGATTGGAATTCATTGAAAGATTTTTATTGACAGGAAGCAAATGAATCCCTCCTGGTGACGTAAGGCTATAGGCTCGAAAACCTGACGAGGCCTTAGTCCATTTACACCAGCTACAGTTTTCAGCAACAGAAATACATTTTCTGGGGTTGAAAAGACGAACACGATTACAATAGGACAAAAGAATTCCAGGGACGATTGCGCTTCTGCCTAATGCGAAATTTGAGCGCAGCTCTGTCGGTTCCTCAGGCTCTGTAGGCTCACTGCTTTGCTTTGCTTGGTCGTCGACACGTCTGGCGACGGTATTAGTTCGACAGTAGAAATAATTGATCAAGACGAAGGTATGCAATTCACAGCCCGAGAGTGTGTTGCAGTTTAACACACTATTTCCATGCAATAAAGAAAAAAACTGCCAGGATAGCTCTCGTGTAGTGGCCAGCTTGGCTGATATGCTCGCGGCACCGTGGGTTCGAATCCGCGTCGTGGCAGTGTTCATTTTTATTTAGGACTTTATGGTTTGGCTCGGTTACAACGACGACGACGGCGCTGCTCAACCGACGATCGGGCGCTTAAAGGGTCAGTCTACTGAATTTTATCGACCATATTTTCTTTGCGGCAACCGATAGCTCTTTACTCAAATTACCGTTTAGCCAGCTGTGGTGCCAAGGAGTGCGGTAGAACATTTTAAAATAGAATTTATTAATGTGGGAACACATCTGTATGAGATGGTAGTCTCATCTGGCAACCATCTGGATTTCCGCCGCGCGGCGACAAACATGGCGGCGCCCGTCGAACCCGGACCTCTCGCTTCGGACTGAATTCTCGTTGTTGCTGCCTTTTTCAGTGCGTTCACTGGCCATAAATGGGGCGCCTGTCTTTCGCTTCGTCTCATCTCGCATATAAGAAAACATATAAGAGATAAATTTGCTTTATTTTAATTATTAGAGCGATGTTTTGAACGAAGCGGCACAAGCCGACGAACGTCACTCAAGAATGAACGTGCAAGTGATGGGGGAAGACATTTCCGCCGAAGAAATTACCGAAGAAGCCGGATGGAAGACCGCCGGAGAGCGGCGTTCGAAAACCCGAGACCGCGGTACGAATTCGACGCACGACATCGAGGCAAGAACGAACGCGCATGGCACCAGCCAGCAAGGTACGAAACCCAAGAATGTCAAAGGAAAGGTTATTAAAGCGGGACGCATGCCCAGACTACCGAAGGAGGAAATCAAAATCGTGGTTCGACCACAAGGCGGTCTCGACATCGTTAAGGTCGGCGCCCCGACGGTCACCGCCGCAATCTTCGCAGCCGCTGGCATAACGGGAGACGAAGGTGCAGAAGACACGGTCTGTCCCAACTCACACCAGAACATCGTCGTCGTCAGCACAGCGAAACGAACGAACGCGGACCGCTATGCCAAAATACGGCAAATTGACATCCAAGGAAAATCACATGCAGTCAACGCGTATGAAACGGCACCCGATAATACAACCAAGGGAGTGATTCATGGCATCCCCATTGCGCACGGACCCCAGGCACTGGACGAGAACATCGTAAACCCGAGAAACCCACTTGACTGGCGGCCAAACGCATAGGCACTACGACCACGGTCGTTATTGCCTTTGACGGACTCAAGGTGCCCAACGTCGTCAGGTACGGCGCAACACTCGTCCGTTGCACGTTGTATCGCAAGCAAATTGACATCTGTTACAAGTGCGGACGCCTCGGCCACCGCATGGACGTTTGCCCAAATCCCGCCAACCGCATATGCAGGGGATGCGGAGACCGCGACCCCGACAAGGGACACCAGTGCTCGCCCAAATGTAACCTGTGCGGCGGCGCTCACATGACGGCCGACAAGGGCTGCAAGGCAAGGTACAAGACTCCGTACGTGATTCGCAGGCGACGATGGGAACGCCAAAACGCAAATGCCCAATTAACACAGCAAGACTTCCCGCCCATCCAGCCGCTCAGACTGAGATCAACGTCGAGTTCGCGTGACGGATCCCGCTCCCGCAGCCGGCAAAGGGACAGCCGCGATCAGAAAACATCGAGATCCAGGACACCAACTCCCGGAGACAAGGTGAGCTGGGCGGATACTGTCCGGGGCACCGCGCGGGAGGGGGTCGTAACAGCGCCTGTAGTCCCAGGGCAAAATCGGCAAAATCACAAAGCCGATAATGGCATTTTAGAGGCGCTCAGGAAAGAGAACGCAGAAATACGAAAAGAGAACGCGGTAATGCGCGAACTAGTGCAAAAGCTCATGCAGGAGATGCAAGAACTCAGACGCGAGCACGCCGTGGTGGAACAAAACAAACAAATCGCACAACAGCAGGCGCCAACGAGCGTTCCGGACGCGAACGCGCCCACCCCGAAGAAACGCGCGCTACAACAACAGCACGAGGGTGGTTTCGAGACCCAGGTTCCAGCCGAAATTACAGACATCAATACAATGCTGTGCACAATGCAAAGTACCATTGAGACCCTTCACGCAACAGTCCTCGGGCTAGCAAACAGGACCACTAACCTGGAAGGAAACATGCAGATAATAATGAATCACTCCGTATTCACGCAACACGGACACGTGCCGGCTAGCTGTGATGTGGGACCGAGTCACCATCAAGGGCAGGCGGACAACTCGCTTCAGCATCAACATGGCCAATGACAACCAAGGGATAGTAATATGGCAGTGGAACTGCCGTGGCTTCGCCGGCAAAAAGGCGGTTCTACAGCAACACATCCGGCACGCAACACGTAAACCGGACGTAATATTACTCCAAGAAACACTCACCAATGCGGCTACTTTGACTGGCTACAAAACGCATGACAGCAAAATCAAGGGGAGGGGTGTATGCACGCTCGTTAGGAAGCGTCTCACATTCGTTGAACACGAACTAAGTGGCGTCCAGATGGAACACGCTTACATCGAACTGATACCCACCAAGCAGAGGAAACAAAGTATATTCATATTGAACGTTTACAGCAGCCCGTCAAAACACCGCCAACGCTTCCGTGCGCTGTTTCAGAAGACGCTGAAGATTGCCGGGTCCCGGACGTTGATTGCAGGGGGCGATTTCAACGCGGCAGACACAGCATGGGGTTACGGATACAGCACGACCAAGGGAAGACAACTCGGACAAGATGCGCATGAACTCGACTTCATGTTACTTACGGACCCGGCGCACCCGACAAGAATCGGTAACTCTACTACCAGAGACACGACCCCGGACCTTACGTTCGCCCGAAATACCGGGACGACGGCCACCACGTGGAAAAACACGTCGACCGACCTTGGGAGCGACCACATGATCGTCGAAATATACGTCCAGACGCCAGACAAGGCGCAGGGCAGTAAGCGAAAGTTCCAATGGACCGACTGGGCAGACTTCAGAAAGAAACGAGACCAAAAAGAATCTGCAGGTGATACAATCACGGACATCGAAGCCTGGACCCGCTCGCTGGTTGCAGACGCCAAAGCGTCAACCAAGACCGTCGAAACTGAGGTTGAAACTGACAAGATGGACAGCCGCCTGGCGCATCTCATCGAGGCGAAGAATTCGATCCTGGCCAGGTGGAAGGGCCAGAGACTCAATCGGAGACTTCGAAAGAAAATAGCTGAGATCAACCGCAACATCGAGGAGCACTGCCGAACGCTCAACCGCCAGCAATGGGACGAGTTATGCAATGCAGTCGATGGACAACTGCACAACGGGAAATCGTGGAACCTGCTCAGGTATCTGTTGGACGAAACGAAGACCAAATCCCACCAGAGTGACTGCCTCGCACGTCTATTACACAGGGAGCTCGAGAAGTACGGTGAAGATGCAGTGACCGACCAGTTACTAGCCAAGTACTTGCCGCACACGTCGACTGCACAACACGGCCCTTATGATGGGGATCCGAATGTAGAATTGGATAAGGACTTTAGTGCAGAAGAGATCAGGACGGCGCTGCACAACCTACACAGCAGATCGGCGCCAGGCCCTGACGGTGTGTCGAATCGCGCCCTGAAGAATCTTGACGACAAATCCGTGGAACAGTTAACGGCATTTATCAATGACTGCTGGCAGCGCGGCACCCTCCCGCAACAATGGAAAACTGCGAAAATGATACTAATCCCGAAACCCGGAAAAGCACCGAGCCTCGAAAACCTTCGCCCCATATCGCTGACGTCCTGCGTCGGCAAGACCATGGAGCACGCATTGCTTAACCGCTGGCAAGCCCACTTAGAGCACAAAGGGGCATACCCACCATCCATCATAGGATTTCGCCCACAATTGTCCACGCAGGACGCAATGATACAACTGAAGCACCACGTTCTTGATGGCAAGACGAGAGGCACCAAAGCAATTCTCGGCCTCGACCTTGAAAGCGCGTTCGATAGAATCGCGCACTCGGCGATCTTACACCAGATATCGCGGCATAACCTTGGTGTACGCACGTACAACTACGTTAAAGATTTCTTGACAGACAGGCGAGCTGTTTTAGTGGCAGGGGACCTCCAGCTAGAAGAGCAAACGCTGGGGAGCACCGGCACCCCGCAGGGCTCCGTCATCTCGCCCACGCTCTTCAACCTGGTCATGATCGGCCTAGCAGAAAAGCTACAAGAACTGAAAGACGTCCGGCACACAATATACGCCGACGATATAACCCTTTGGGTGCACAAAGGCAGCGACGGTCACATCGAAACGGCACTGCAACTAGCAATCGAGACAATAGAGAAATACCTAGAGGGTACGGGTTTACGATGTTCGCCGAAAAAGTCAGAACTCCTACTCTACCGCCCCACGCAGAGGGGCAGACCACCCGGGAGTGGTCGGAATGCGGCAACGACAAAGCGCGAGTACGAAGAGATCACACTACGTACGAGAAACGGAGCAACCATCCCGATAGTACACACAATTAGGGTCCTCGGCATGATAATCGAGGCCAACGGCGTCAACGGCGAAACGATCACTAAATTAAAGCACAAGACAGCTAACGCCATGCGAATCCTCAAGAGGGTCACTAGCAGAAGAAACGGAATGAGGGAGGAGAGTCTCACACGACTCATACACTCTTTCGTCATTAGCCATATTGCGTACGTTGCGGCATTCCACAACTGGTACAAGGGAGAAGAAGCCAAGATCAATGTCCTCATTCGCAGGGTGTACAAGATAGCACTGGGTCTACCCGAGTCTACCAGCACGCATCGCTTGCTCCAGCTCGGACTTCACAACACGCTTAGCGAAATCGCCGAGGCGCAGCGCACTTCACAACTGGAAAGATTAACGGGAACGACAGCAGGCCGCCAGATCATGGAAAGTCTCGGCATCCGTTACCACGTACAACAAGGCCAGAAAGTCGCCATTCCAAACGTGATCAGACAAACGCTAAGAGTCGACCCGATTCCACGAAACGTCCACCCGGAACACAACCGGGGAAGAAGAGTGGCCAGGGCCAGAGCTCTCCTGCACAGCCATGGAGACGATACGGGGACAAGGTTCGTTGACGCCGCGGAATACGCAGAACGCTCGCGATTCGCGGTTGCGGTCGTCGATTCGTGCGGCAAAACGCGCATAACGTCAAGTGTAGCGTGCGAACGCGCAGAAGAGGCGGAGGAAGCGGCGGTGGCACTCGCCCTCACGGATCCGACGTGCACCGTGGTTCTCTGCGACTCGCGTCAGACAGTTAGAAACTTCGCCAAAGGATGGATCTCACAGAGAGCGGCCCAAGTCCTGAGGAACCGGCAAGTCCAGCAGGAGGTAGAATTCCAAACCAGAATTCAATGGTTCCCGGCGCACATGGGAGAAGTATCGAGGACGTATCGCAACCGCAACGAGACGGCACACGCCAAGGCGCGCGAGCTCGCGAACCGCGCCGGCGACCGTCGTCCGTGGAATAGCACCAAAGACTGCTTGACCAGCTACAACGAAATTACCAAGGCCCTCTGCCTGGCCCGCCGAACCTTCCCTCCGCCCAGCGACAAGCTGGACAGGGCGCACGCGGTGACCCTCAGACAACTGCAGACGCTCACGTACCCCAACCCGGAACTATACCACAGGCTTTACCCCGGTACATACCCGACAAATATATGCAAGGTCTGCAACGCCAATGTAGCCACTTTAACTCACATGCTCTGGGACTGTAACAAAAACCTTCACGGTGCTAATTCCGGAACCCTCCCGCCGCGGTTGGCCGCTGCCTTGCGCAGCCCCAGCCTCGGAGACCAACTCTGGGCCGTCCAGCAGGCCCGCGAGGCGACGGCGAGGCAGCGCCTCGACGTCCCCACGTGGGAGACTTAAGGCCCCGTCGGCGAAAGCTCTGCAGGACTATGAATAAAGTTGTTACCAACCGACCGATGATTCTGCCGCTCCTAGGCTTAAGTGGAGAGTCGGTTTGTTTACAGCAATGGTTCCCGTCCTGACGACCAGATGGCGCCACTATAGGCTGAGTTTATTTTTGCGTCTCTGCTAGCATACACTGAACTAAAAGTGGGAATGCGCCTGCGTTTTGCGTACGTGTAACTATAAATATTCATGTGATTTACAAAAAAAGAGAGCGGTACGCCTTCTACAGTTTACTAGATCAAAACGTGCGTTTCTCTGACATTGGGGCATACAAATGGTGCGTAGTATATTCACTTATGCTTCTACAAAAAAAGACTACCACTTTCTTGAACAAAATGAACGTTTGGGGTCGCCACCATGCATTTTTACGCGACTTTTAACGCCGAAATAAAATATAAATTCCTGCCTAAACCGGGCGCAGACCCCTCGTTATTGATGTTATAGGGTGCCAACTACCAGAATATGCCATTATTTATACACTCATCTCGGTGAGTAGACTGACCCTTTAAGAGAGGGGCTCTAAAACGCTTTTCGTGCTTTACAAATACAACAGAAGAAATACAGAAAACAGTGCAGCAATCCAACACAAGTACATTATTGTTGAATTTTTGCTGGAATGAGGTTGCAGATACATCCATGTGCATTTAACTGAATGGGAGCCAAAAACAGAAAGGCGTTACATGCACAATGGCACAATTTCCGACAATACTATAAAGCTGAATTGAGTGTTTCTAAGCAAGACTAACGCGATAAAGAAAAAAAATAATAAGATTAGGATGACAGTTACAAACAGCGCGATAATCGTATATAAAATACATGTAATGTGTTCATTGTTCCAAATTTATTTCAGGAGAGCAGAATTTCTACATATTTTCATTTAAAAATTGTAAGCACTTGGCTGAATGAAATCAAGGTGAGATTCATGTAGGTTAAGCAGTTTAGCTTTTTGTTAGTCTGCATACCCTGTTTGCCGTAATTTGTGGAGAATTTTTAAAAATTTTTTAGCGTTTCTAATCACGTGTATCATGGAGGTATGGTAGACGTCATTGGCATTTAGCTGTTTTCAGTGCGAAAACACTATTTCAACTGCAATACTGAATAGGCGAGTTTGTTCTAAAGTCTCTCATATACCTGCAGAAATAAAACAAATATTGCCGTGACTCGCTTTGAAACCGCGGCAGCGCAAACAGATCAGCTTCACTAGCAAATGCACAACAGCACTCTGCTACAGCCGTTAGCGCGTCGTGTTAAACTTACACACGCTGGCGCTGGGCATTGCACGTCGTCTTCTTCAACAACTTCTGCGTATGCGCAAAAGTCACTAAAGGATATGAATTGCGCATAACTGCCTCCCTGGGTCAGCGGACACCTCAATCTCGTTTTGAGCTACGTGGCGGTAGTGACAGAGGTGTATGCGCTAGATGCGTTGACAGAAAGGTGCCAGCGGAGCGCGGCCGCGGCGGTCGCGTTTTGCTGGAGGCGAAACGCAAAGACACCCGTGTGCTGTGCGATGTCAGTGCACGGGATTCGCCACTGCCCTGCGATGGCAGGTGCTACCACCAGTGGGATTTGTGCAGCCCAAGTTGCGCTTCTCGAGCAACTTCACGCTATCAAACATAAATTGCCACCTGCCACGGTGGTCAATTTACTCACAATCCGGAAAATCCGATGGACAGGTTGTGATGTCGCCACAAGGCCACGTCACATAGGTGATCACTCTAGGTTGCTTCGACCGTCTGCATGAGGTGTATCTGTCTTGTATAGGTACATCTGCCGCCTTTATAGGTACCATCCAGGGTTATTACACATACACACACGCGCACACACACACGCGCACACACACACGCGCACACACACACACACACATACACGCACGCACGCTCCCATAGATCCCATAGATCGCACATCAAGACTCGTGCTGTATAGTACGAGTCGTGAAGAACTGTTATTGCAACATCTATACTTGTGGAGTAGTTCCAAGAAACACGGGCAGGGCTGTAAATGGCTTTCTCACAGTCGTGGGAGATGGAGATTCCGCGCGGGTAACTCATTTTTGAGCAGCCTAATGTGCACTTCCCTATTACAAAACTATGTTTTTTTTTCTATCATTAAATTTTATCATTAAACGCGATAAAAAGAGTCACTTAAGTACTGTGGGGGGTCTAAAATTACAGCGAGAAGGAAGGAGCCGGTTTCTACAGCAAGCATTCTATATCTCTATCGCTGACGGTCAGAGCATCAACTGTTTCGGAAGAATAACGATGCTGGACATAAGTAGCCCCACCTCGACTTCTGCCTGCCCGATTGAGGCCAATTGCTGTATAACTGTGGAATTGAAGAGGCAAGTCCTTTACCGTGAGCCTGGTTTCGCTGAATAAAAGCGTACCAATGTTTATTTGGCAAGACTTCCAGTAAGGATCTAATTCTTCACGTTTGCTTCCTATCTGTGGTCCGCGCATGCAACTGCATTTCTTCAGCAGGCGAAATAGGCTCTGATTACGCAACCTTCGGTCAGCAAAGTTACGAGAAGCGCTACGTTTTTAAAGCGCATGATTTTGATGGCGTCAGGTGTTTAATATTTCCTGACAAACATTTTTTCAGAGTTTACCGAGAGACTCTTCTATTTCGCGGAATCTTTCTTTGCCAAAGCTGCTCCAAGAAGTTATCTGTTTCGTCAAGTTTTCATTCATACAGACTGTAATAAGGGAGTAATTACTCATTGACATCCACCCGAGCGCAGCCATACGGCTACAAAGGAAAGCTATGCAGCTTTCTCAGAAATCCCGGGCCGGGACGAATTTTTCTTTAACTACGAAGTTTCTGAGAAAGCTGTATAGCTTTCCTTTGTAGCCGTATGGCTGCGCTCGGGTGGATGCCAATGAGTAATTACTTCCTTATTACAAATTTACTCCACCTTGGGGGATTCCCCTAAACATTCGATCATACAGACTGCTTTACCTGTTGCTTCACTGCTTAGCTCGGTGGTATCTTCTTTTTATTAGGTTTCATAAGCAAGGCTTTCGGCTGTACGTGTGACGAAAACCAGACGATAATGTTCTGTTACTCTTCTCGTGAAGTTTTCGCCCTATGCAGATGTCGATATCAGTATCAGCAACCACCTTTTTAACAACTGCTACTGAATCGAGCTTCCAGGCACTTCCTTGATTTCTAAGTTATTTCCTATTTTGTACTGTTATAATTCTTCGATTCTCCTCTTTAGCCGATGAGGCCTACTGAAGAGTCAATGCTAAACTTAAAGGTAGAAGAGTCCGATATTTCTCTGGCCTTGATACCGCATTCGCAAGTGATGGAGCAGCTTTGATCTTTATTCTTGAATTACTGTACGTGCCTGCGTACCTGCTAAGAATTTTATTGTAGTTAAATATTCATACATTGATAAAATTAGGTGGATTCAATATTCCTGCACTGACTTCCTTCAATAAATCTCCGAATTTTGGCATTTCTGCATTGAAGGTTTCATTATTACAAAATCTTGGACGTTCGTAATTTTTCTCCATTTTTCTCTGTAATTCTTTTGCTAGGGTTAAAACATCGCTGTCTTGCAAAAGAGTTGGAAAGTTGAGCGAACATCTCACAAACCACATTTGCATCTACATTGACACGCTGTCGTAGTAACCACAGTTTCGTAGTGTCATATGTCAACGGGTAACAGGTATACAAAACAGTTCTTCCTGGCTGGCAGGTTTTTTGCTTCACTGTACTCATGTTCATTTTCTTACTACTAGCCATCTTTTACATACGTACGCAATATTCGAAAATATATAAAGCTCGGGTTATTTGATGGCACGGTTTCGGACACTAAGAAAGCAAACAAGCACAGCCTGTTCAAAATTAAATAAAAAACATGTCTTTAGAGTGCGTACTCTAAACAGCATCAATAAATATTAAAGCCCGAGAAATTATGTCTCCCGTAGAGCTCCAAGTGATTTAAAAATTAACTGTACATTCAGATATAATCTGTGTACATATTCGTGTTCATTATTTATTTTTCCGCTTACAAATGTATAAAAATGGTACAAACTCGGTTAGTTCTATATACTGAGTTGTTGACTCTACCGTTAATGCAAGGAAAACAATTCCGAATACTAATGTTAATTATTTATTTGCTCTCAGGGCCGAAGCATTACAGACAGGAGCACGTTAGAATAATAATGCACAACGCGAACAGAATTAGTACAGTAGCGATACATTATATAATCAGTAACAGCATTTTGAAACAGGCCGGCATTTACAATGGAGGCGACGGAGGTGAGGAGGTAGTTTTATTCCTTGGGTGTCTTGGGCATGAATGAACCGAAATGTGAGTTGGTGCGACTGTTGGGAACATCAACCTTGAACTGGCGATGGCTGCAGGACGAAATATACGATGGCGGCACAACTATCGAATCTCTGAGATTAGGGTTGAAATGGTAGATTTCATGGAAAAGACATGATATGTGCGAAATTCTGCGACGGACGACAAGATCGGGCAGGTTTAAATTTGTCTTCAATAGAGTTACGCTTGCAGTTCGAGAATAGTTAGAAAGAACGAAACGGATGGCACGACGCTGGATTAGTTAGATCTTTACAATTAGCCAGTTAAGGTGAGGGCCTCAAGGTTACGATGCAGATTCGAGTTTTGGCCTGACTAGTGTTTCGTAAAGTAGAAATTTCCAGTTAGCTGGCTGCATTGAAATGTTTCGTCATAAATAACCGAGTGCTCGGTTGGCGTTACTTGTCATGTATTTCACGTGAGCTTGCCAGGAAATATTACTACATAATCTGAATGAAAAAAAGTAACGTTGAAACAGGGCACAGAAAAATGAGGACAAGACGGGGCTACAGCCCCGTCCCGTATGTAGCCCCGCCCTGTCCTCATCTTTCTGTGTCCTGTTTCAACGCTACGTTTTTTCGTTCAGATTATGTATGACCAACTGGCCCCACAGTGTACTCTGTTAAATATTACTACAGATGTAGACACCAAGGCATTTTTAAGAGTACACCTGTGTTAACGGAGAATTGCGAAGCGAATAATCACAATATAGTTTATTAGATGCATGACGAAAATTCTCATGGAGTTGCATTTAATGACTTTTATACTTTTTTCTTTTCAAAATCCAAGAACCCTGGGGCGACACACGCAAACATATGGGTTCCGCGTAAAAGTCGCGTACTTTCACTGTATGACATTAACTACCTTAATCACAGGAGCCGCCGATAGCAATTTTTAAAAGATCCGGCCGCGGCGATCGAATTTCGATGAAGGCGAAATTCTAAAGGCCTGTGTACTGTGCGATGTGAGTGCACGTTAAGGAACCCCAGGTTAAAAACACACACGTATACCTGTCAGCCAACCCGAACTCAGCCGTTGGATGTCAGAGCTGTTGGGACGTTTACGACCGGAATCACTGTAAATGCCATTACTTTTGAGCGACCCTCGAACCCGCATGTTGCCGACCGAAACATCTGGCGATGTATTTTCCGATGAGTGGTGGCTCAGTTGCCAAGCGGTCCTGTTGCTGAGCGCGAGTTCGCTGCTTTCATCCGAGCCGCGGTGCCCTTTCTGGATGAAGACGAAATGCGAAAACGAAACGCTACGGGATCGACAAACTTCGTAATCCAAGCGTAGCCTTTTCACCTAAAATGTCAAGTGAGGGCAAAAAGAAGACAAGTTGCGATATCGCAGCTTTTCTTTCGGCACGAGCTTTCACGGTCGTTACCATCTGCTGCTCAAAAAATAAAGTGGCCTTGTTTGTCAGCTCATTAACTGCTAATGCTGAATTATTAGCAATAACAGCCCAGCTACGTACACTGAAGGACAGGCCAGTACAGTGAAGGACAGGACTGCGTTACGTTCGCTTGGTCGCCTGGGAATCTCTCAGTCGGCAGTGACCTTCTACGGTGTGTGTGTGCCTGTCCTTTGCCCGTTGTCATGGTTTGCGCTACACCTCATGCCATGAAGTCCAATGTAAATGAGGAGCAGCTGCGGTAGTAGCTTTAACAGGATTCAGCTCAGCCATGCCGTGCGTATTCTGGCGTCTTACTACATTTCTGCGCGTTCTCATCGTTAGTAGTAGCTATCAAAACACAAAAAAGACACCACTAGTGAAGTGGTGGTACTTTTACAAATATTAGAGAGCGCATATATTAGAAAGAAAACACTACCACACAATGTACGACTGCCTGAAGGCATCGTTTTATTTACCTCTGCTTTTTTTTATCCTCGCGCTATATAGTACTCCGGCTTTTTGGGCAGACTGTGTATCGTAAGTGTGCGCAGTAAGCAGTAACCTAGGTAGACTAGGCCGTCTTTCTTTCACTCTCTAGCCTTCGTATATACGAAGCGCAACGTTGGCCTTGGGGTTCCGCGGTTCTTTTCAACATCCTTTCCCTTATCTCTTGCCTGCTGTCGCAAGTTTAAGGCTTTGTTTGACCGTGCTTCGCAAGCGTGAACTGCTTGAAAGTGGGGATATAAAGAGCGGTCTACGCGACAAGGCTCGCTTCTTACAAAAGAAGCGGCAGCGAGGAACGAGAAAAACACAAGGACAGCGGCATTTCTTGGGCAATACAATGCCGAGAAAGTTTGCTACACATGGCCTCCCGTTCTCATGCAGCCCGACTCATGACGGTGATGTCGCCATTGTTGCGAAGACATAGTGGCACGTGTCTTAGGGCCTCCAAGCGAGGTGTTTTCAAAGCGCTAAAAAACGCAAACAAAACATGTTCGTTACTCAACGCATGAGTTTTCATTCTTTGTCATAGGTCCCTTCGCACCAGGAATTTTTTTCATTCGTTCTTCTATTCCCGACAATATACGAAAGATTTTGCAAGTTTCCTATAGATTGCGGAGTTCCGGTTAAACCACACGCTGCTATTACTTACTGCCTGTTTTTATGGCAGTGGACAGCTAGAGGTCATCTATGAGGTTATGTCCTAGAGGCTGTTTAACTCCTATACCATAAATTAGCATACTTTGTGTGTATGTTTTGCGCGGTTCCGCTGCCTGTCGGGCTCTGCCGCACAAGCGCTATGAGGGTCTGGCAGGCCAGATGCTTGTACATTTTGTTTAAACTTTGCCCAATAAAGTATTATTATTATCATTATTACTATTATTATCATTGGCTGCTTATCATGGCATGAACACTCGGCTTACGTATGAACGAAGCTTCGAAAGGTTTCATGGTCACATTTTAATGTGAAATCTTTGGCACTCTGTCCATGAAAAAATTATTATTCATGCACTCGCATATACAGTGTCCTTAGGTATGGTATCACTGCTTATGCTTCGGGTCCTTCCCGTTGGCATGACCGTGTGAATACTCTCTTGAAAACATGTGAAACTCCATTGCATGTAATTCGCCTCTGCCATTCGGCGCTAACGTTTTTCAATGCCTCAATCTTCCATCATTTCGCTCTTTATCTGTGCAAACAATGAATAGGTTGGGGCAAACGGAAAGGAAATAAAAACAATAAGCCCCTGCCTGCACTACATACGTACAACAGGCTTAATCCAATTCTAAAATAAAAGAATAGGCCCGTAGGCAAGTTATAATTTCACCACCTGTGGGTGGAAAAGTAAAATAAAAGGGAAAAGCTACTATAGCGACCCACAGCCGAGAGAGCGGGCCCGGGGAGGCTCCCCTCACCTCCCCTGGGAAGTAGCGGAAAGGGAAATGGGACATGGGAAGGGAATGGGGACAGCGAGTTTTTGCTCTGATCCTTCAATTATCTCGACTCCATTACTGGCCTGCCTGGCCAGGGCAGGGAGAGCATCGAGATTGCCCAATGGTGCGGCCCCACTCACGGGATGCCCGACCACCCACCATATGCAGCGGGCTCCGACCGTCGGAGACAGGAAAACCTAATACGGGGTCAGTAGCTACCTGGGGCTCCTCTTCGCTCATTAGGGGGCTTTTCCCACCTGCCGGCTACTAGCCGTCGAGTGTTTTTCGCGGTTTTTCAGACTCCGGAAGTATGTGTGATAGTCCCGGCCAGTAGAGGTCCAGAACGTCAACGGCCTCGCGGCCTCAGAACTGATCCCTCCGGGGGGACCCATCTGTGCTTCCTGCCAACCATCCATGCACTTATTTCCTCCCCTAAATTTGTGCAAACAGTCGTTCGTCTCCATTTGGGAAATTCAAACTTTTTATTGCTGAATGTTCTGATCAGAAAGTTGCCGAATCGATTCGTTATTTTGTGCCGCGGAGTTTAACCCGGTATGGAAGATCAAGACACTGCGCGTATGTGCCTGAAATCTTTAATTGGTTGCCTGATGGATTTTTTTTTGAAGTGATCTCAGCGCAACCTTAAGATGCATTTTAAAGCTCTATGTTGACCGCGATCGCTTTTCATCGCGAAGATGCTCGTGATTCTGTTTTGATATATTTCCCTTTTGCATAGCCTTTATCTTGGTGCTCGATTTGTGAACTCTGTAATAATTTAGCCTTAGTTGCACTTTGTGGCGACTAATGTTTTTCATTGTTTTCCTGCCATTTTGTCTCTTTGCTTTGACTGCCGGGCCCAGTCCAACAAGCCTCTTGTTGGCTTTGACGGACCTGAACCTCATTTGTACTGTACACAAAGTGGCAATAAATAGAATTATTATTATTATTATTATTATTATTATTATTATTATTATTATTATTATTATTATTATTATTATTATTATTATTATTTAGGTATGCATCTGCGTAAGATCCTTCAATTATCTCTTTGATTTAGTTACTCAGCTGGCGCAAATAAAAATAGAAATACAAATATCTCGAATTAAAGCCGGGATGTATTTATAGGCGACTGCTGGTAACGCTGACACAGAACCACGTTTTCCGACATACATGTCAAATGAACTGGAGTGGACCGTATATCAACTGCTTTCAGTTCAAAGTGTAACCAGGGAGATGTAGCAAGAAGTATATTTCAGTTAAGAACGCTCACTCATTACCTACTCATGTGCGCCGCCATATGGCTACCGAAGAAAGTCAGAAGGTCACTCAGCATTTAAGCAAGGAAAGAAAAATTGGTCTTCGTTCGGGGCTCGAATCTGAGAAAGTTGATCCACCAATTAAGCAAACTAGGCACTCTAGTAGCTGTCACCGCCAGGTGTCGCTAGCGCCCACATGAGAGTAGCCAAATGGGTACAAAGAGTACAATGGGTACAAGTTGTGCAGATTCCATTTGTAGAGATAGACTTCTACCAAGCGGATGCAGCAAGAAGCTGGGTTTTCAAGTAAAACTGTAAAATTAGGGCTGCAGGCAGTAGCGCACGCCGCTAGTCAAACGACAGCGATTAGAGTATGCCAATGACAATAATGCCAGGGTTCACCGAGTAAAGCGGCGGGTACTTTAGATAGAGGTCACCATTACCTATGTATCCTCCCCCCACAACCACCCTTCAGTTTCTTATCATATTTATTTCCGTATAATTATTGACTTCGAGCGCTGTGCGTACTATGGGTAACTAGTTAGCTACAAAGCTGGTAGCTAACAGCTATCTGACTAACTTAGAAACTGACACTAAACTGAAATAAATAAAAAGACCGATGCCTGTCTTTAAAGAGACGCTAAAAGAGAAGACTAAGTCAGGTTAAACTGTTAGGCTAACGTCGCGAGATGGAAAATAGGTCATTTTACCACAAAGAAAGGCTACTGAGAGAAGGCGCGAAAACCAGTTTGTTCTGCAGCCTGCTGCTGCCTTCAATAAATCCACGGAGTTTCTCTGGAACCCAAGGAGCCTCTTTCTAGAGTTCACCTGCATTGCAATCAGACGCAGGTGCATGTGATGCAGCGGGAAGCACCTGCCCTTCGGTGGGCGGGGTTTGGATTGAGGCCGCCTATCCTGCCGCCATGACGACTGACTCGTCAGGGGGCCTAGTTCGTTTTAGACGGCCTTTCCGGTCTCAGAAGTGGCGCCCCCGATTTGTCGCAGAGCTCCACCGCAAATGGGCATAGAAATGACGCAACTGTGCTCATTTTTCTCGGTTGGTTTGAATGTGGAAGCGTTTCAGGATCTTCACTTTTTGTAATTTCTCAACAATCCAGCATCCTATCCGCGCAGAAAAAAACGTCAGTAGCGTTCCAGATTCCATTCTCAGAATTCCATTTTAGTTTCAGATTTCCATTTAGTATCATTTTAACGCGCAAAGTTTGTTATATGCAGTAGCCACTCTTTACACACCTTGCGATATGCAGGATTCCAGCATGATGCTACCAGGATGTTTTATTTATTTACTTATCATTTGACAATAAAAAAAAATAAATATGCTTGCAGAGAAAGGCGCGAAACCAACAGAATATCCACTATTTAAATGCATATATAAGGAATAACACCTTCGAAATGGAAATTACGGTACCGATATCATCCGGTTGCTCCGCGCATTGCAGGCACATACGTATAGCTGTGCACGCACCTGTTTAGAACGCTTGGACGGCGCAGCGAGGAGCCATCTACGAATGGCCTAGGGCTAGTAAAAATGCCTTATCGTGCACGCTCATTCCAATGGACGCTGTTTTTCAATAAGGCATTGTCTGTTTTATGCACCGGCAGTATTCACTAGAGTTTGCGCAGAGATCAGTATAGCACCACGGTTAAATTTAACAGTCGTTTGTGAAAGGAAAGGAAAGTGCTCTGCGAATGCAACACCATTTCATTCTAAACCATCTCGTTGCCAATCCCTTCTTCTTAAATTTACGTCCAGTTCATAACCTAACAAAAATAAAGGCAGAAATGAAACGCTTCAAATATTTATAACTTATTCCTTATTTCGAATGCGTTGTAATCCTCCGCCATAACTCTAGTCACTACGCAGTTATTGTGTTCGATTAAGAGAGAAAAGCTCAGCAACAAGACGACTCACACTCACCCGAAGGCCGTGGATGTCTACCTTTGCGCAAAGTGCACTGCCACCGATTGGACGCCGACACACAGGTTTAAATACTCAACGATGAGTGGCCGACCATACGCATCACCATTTACGCCAACGACACTGAAGGACTGATGTTGAAATCCTTCTTCTTTTGATGTAGGGAATGAAATAAAAAAGAGGGCACTACAACAGAGAGGCAGGGAGCATTCCTGACTGCAAACGAGCCGATACATCTGCAGAAAGTGCGCAGTTGGCCGCAAGACCATTACCTAGAGAGAGAATCGGCTTTACTCTTTCTTAATTGCGTTCTATCACATTCCCTTGGGCTAAGCATCCTCCTTTCACTATTACTACGGCTATATGGCAAGTCCACTCCACAAGTGCGTGCCAGCTTCTGCGCATGGCGCAGATGTCCTAGAGAACATTGTGCTGTTTATGTTCTTTCCAGCGCCCTCTGCACCCTCTTCCCATCTTGTATTCACGCCGTGCCATCGTCATGCATACGCTGCACTTTAGCACAACTTCCGCGTAGTTGACTTTCACGCTATATTTGCTATTTATTTCAGTTCATTTCATCTATGGCCGCAGGTCAAATGGTGAGCTTTCGAGAAATCATGCGATATATTTTAGAGACGTTCGAAGGCACCTTAAAAGTACTCGGTCCGTTTAGCCTTGTAGAGGAGCGATTGTGGCTATCGTTTGTTTCTTGGCAAACGAGAGCAAGCGTGTTTGCTGCAAGAGAAGCAAGAAAACAATTTTTCATCTTATGGAAGGCCATCTGATTTGATCGTACATCCACTATTCTGGTCTTCCGTTATTTCAGAGTAAAGTTGAACCTTGTTGTATTGGCGTAAAATAAAAACAACGCGAAATTGGCCATTCACGCAGACAGCACAGCTTAGATCTAGGCGATTAGGAAATGGCATGTTTGCCACGGTGCACACCAGTCCGGAAATTATTTCAAGCGCGCAATAAACCGAAATTACCAGGTCCAGTCAAGAACTAATTGTTCTGAGAAAGGCAGAGCTGGCGGATGATGGAGAAGAACAATAAATGAACGTAACTGAACAGTTGTGTCCACGTCTTGTCCATTCTACGAATGATTACCAACGAACTCGCCTAGCAACATATCTTGCACAGAGCGTCGGCTTTTTTTTCCTGGCTATACACACGTTGCCTGAGCCCCTGGTGGTCATCTCGGTACTGCATAGTTTCGGTGCCCCACCCAGCGCCTGCTTTTCTTTCTCATACTACAGGCGTGCTCTGATGTATTTGCCAGACCTGAACACGGTACTTGAAGAAACTGATACCGATACTCGATACGACCAAAAATTGCATTTCAAATGCCGACAAAAGGGACACAACCAAAATTAATTGATTCCCGATACAGATACTCCATACTGTATCCTCAATACATCGATACACCGCTGAAATCTTCAATATTAATAAAGCTGTTAACATGACTTGCTAGATTAAGAAATTTCTCTATGGCTTCTAGATTTTTTAGTGCATTTCATATAGCGCATAGTATCTGAAGAGGTTTAAGAGAATCCAGCCGCACTTATTTCATTGGGCTCCACTATAAGCGCAGCTGGTTTCGTTAAAACTTTAGCATTGGAATGGAGGCATGGTGATGTTGGAACGATCATTTCCATAAGCATCCAAGCAAATTTTTCTTTTTTTAAGCTAATGTTCTTCATGCTACCAGGTCTCTGAGCACTTAACTACCTACAAACAAACATGAAACTGTCTCTGATGCTCTTCGTTTGTTACTCCAGTATTTACCGGTTGTTTCTGCTTTTGCTCTTACTAGAAGCTGCAAGCTCGGTGCGCTTGGAAAAGCCGAACAGTTATTTCTCCAGCTAAAGACGTTTGATTTTGAGCATTCTTCGTTAAAGGCTGGACGAAAAACAATAAAGAATAAAAGGGCTAAAAGTGTTTATTAGATAAAACATGTCTCTCTAATCAATATTATTTAGATGCTTTTGTTACTCAACGGTAGTAAGTAGCTGTATTTGCCCAAACCGCCGGTTGAAGAGAGCCCCGCGATCTGACTGTGCTACAAGCGATGCAGACAAAAAAGGCATCGCAACAGGAGCACATGAACACGTTGCGGCACCTCTCATGAAGGTGCCCTTTATTAAAGGGTAAGAGTGAAGCATAGCCGCGTTCACTCGAGGATGCTGGAGGTATAATCAAGAAACTGAATTTTAACCAGCGCCTCTTGAGAGTTACGGCTTGTTCTAGCTAGCGTCACTCCTATAAACGAAAGGAATGCGTCAGCTGACGCAGTTGACGCTTCCGGCGCTGATGACCCCATTGATCAGCGTACGGAAGAGTGCGTGATCTTTAGCGCGCTTATAAAGTAAGCAACAAACAGTCTGTAAGATCCTGAGCATGAAGGTGAGGGTTTTCCATTCCTGTTTTTTTTTTTACCACCACAAATTTATATGAGGGCGAAGCGGTGTTGTTTCTACCACAACACAATGGAGGGTCTGTCCTCTCATCCATTCTGTCACCGAGTGCGCAAAAGCGCGCCATACTCCATACTCCAATGCTTTCATTTGCGGCAAGCGCTACCTCATAGCGATGCATAAATTGCATCGAAAGAGACTATCGAAGCTACATGTATCTTCGATACCACTCATGAACAGTATTTGACAACTCAGGCCTACCACGGTGTTCTATTTTGGCTTCCATATTATTCTTAATTTATATTAATAAATTAAGTCCCTCAGTTCCTGCAAATGCATATAATATGCCGATGGCACCACAATTTATAACCAAGAAGCAACCATTACTAACCTCGTTTCAAAACTTGACTTGAACAACCTTCTATCTTCGTGCAGTAAACATAATTTGGTCGATCAATTCAAGTAAAACTAAGACTGTTGTTTTCAGCTCACGTTAGCGGCAGCTAATATTCATTCTTCCCGTCTCGATTGACCAGCATCTCATAGGAGCTAGTCATTTCTACATGTTTCTGGGCGTGTATTTAGACAGCATTCCATTCATTACGAACAAAAAAAAATAAAGCAACTTATAAGGCCTGAGAATCCTTATTAAAGCCTCTCCATACTGTTCTAGTAGTACATCAATATTCATATATTATGCATTTACACACCCACCCATCAGTTACCGAATAGTGTGTCTGGGGACAATGTGTATACTACTGCTCTCTGACCAGTAAATAAAATACAAAATCAAGTGATTTCAATACTTAAATGCATTTCTCTTTACACAATCCCCCGTATCTTCTTCACAAAAACAGCATCCTCTCAATATCAGAGAATGCTAGGCATTCTCTTGATATTCTCATGTACAAACTTGTCAACAGCCAAATCTCTGTCCCTCTCATCCAGCAACGTCGTGTTGTAAACGCCAACATAACCTGATTTTCACTTAAAACCAATATCGCCCTGACTAATGTAGGAACTAATCACAAGAAGCGATCAATTAACTATGTATACTCACTGTGTAACTACAAAGGACGCTTTAAATTAATACTTCTTAGCGAAGAACCATCAGAGTGATTTATTCATATTTTGATTGCTTTCCTTTTATCCCCTCTTGTATTATGCGCAGCTTTCTATCTTAGGGACACCTTATTAAAATTTCATTTCGGTTTTCGTTTGGCTAGCTTTTTGTGAAGGTACTTGATTCTGTTTTTCTCTCTAATAGCGCTTGCTTTCCTTCTATGTCTGCATTATAATGTACACTTCGTATGCACTCAGTTATTATATATTCATTAGTGTCGCGCAAGCTGCCAAATGTTTCATCTGATATATTTAATAAGGAGGTGCTAATACAGTCACGTACCTTATGACCTCCTTCTGTATCAAATGCCGTACACATGATTTTCGTATGTAAAAAAAGAAGACTGATTCTGATTCTGATGCTTTCACACTAATGGATTTTGCATTTCGATGGAGGCGAATTGCGAGAGGCCCGGTGTACTGTGCGATCTCAGTGCACGTTAAAGAACCCCAGGTGGTCTAAGTTAATCCGGAGCCCGCCACTACAGCGTCCCTTATAGTCGTCGCTTTGAGAACTTATACCCCTTAGACCATAAACGAACCTTGATGACGCATAAGCGGAATGTGTTCGTACACACATTGCTTTCAAAGCAACACATTCCATGTGCCAAAGCTCGCATTTCTGCAACTTAGTATTGAACGCATTTGCACATACGTCTTCACGATGCGCCTGTGTGTGTGCGCGGGTGCATGCGTGCGTGCGTGCGTGTATGTGCTTGCGTTCGTGCGTGTGTGCGTGTGTGCATGTGTGTGTTCGTGCGTCTATATGTGCATGCTTGTGTGTGCGTACGTCTGTGTGTGCATGCATGCGTGTGTGTATGCGTGCGTGCGTGCGTGTGTGTGTGTGCGTGTGTGCATGTGTGCATGCGTGTGTGTGTGTGTGCGTGCGTGTGTGTGCTTGCGTGCATGCGCGCGTGAGTGTGTGCGCGTGCGTGTGTGCGCGTGCGTGTGTGCGCGTGCGTGTGCGCATGTGTGTGTGTATGTGCGTATGAGTGTGTGCGTGTGTGTGTGCGTGTGCGTGTGTGCGTGTGCGTGTGCGTGTGTGTGTGTGTGTGTGTGTGTGTGTGTGTGTGTGTGTGTGTGTGTGTGTGTGTCTGTGTGTGTAATCTGAGCTCGACCATTCATAGCGGCGCACGTATAAGTACAAGCTGGCAGTTATTACGCTTTGCTATCTACTTACAATATTACCTTAGCACAATTTAGGTCACGGAATTTTTTACAGCGCTTACGGGGGCTCATCAACACAATTTCAAAATGTGCCTCCTTGTTGCAGACTAAAACTACATTAACATGCACTGGACACTCGGAATTCTAAATTTTTATCGGCGCTTACTGTTTGGATGTTTGATGGCGAGACAACGTAACTATACTGCGCTGAGTATTGCAGAAAGAGTTACTTTGAGCGGTAGAAAATGTACACAGCCTTTATCACTCGAATGAATTTCACTAATACATTGTCATGCCGATGTTAAGAACGTATCGCTACCGAGTGTGTAATACCTTCAAAGAAAACCTTAAAAGCAATTTTTCTTTCCTGCGAGATGTAGTAGTTTTGGAAAGTAATGACAAGGCACATGGCGCATGTCATATTAAACAGCGGAAGGTGGAAACATATAGCAATATATGGACTAGAGACACTGCGAAACCAACTGCAAAGGATGCTGGACTTGCTAAGCGGAAACAAAACCTTCTTTGAAAATATCTCCTTCAAATTGCTATGAGCACATTTTATGACCTGATGTTTACTTTACTGATGAGCTTTTTTTTTAACTTGAATTTAGCATATGTGAAAATTTTGCCTTCGTTTCTCCGTCACTGTCATCTTCCGCAGCTTTGTATGGCGTATTCGTTTCGACGACCATATGGATTCTGTGTAAAGACTATTTTCACATGCTGTTAATCACTGATGTTAACAACGTCTTTGTCAAATATACTGTCACAAAAAAGTTGTAATGGACCTCGGCTGTATACTTCTATTAAATATTGTGATTATATACGATTGCTTCATTCTGCGGAGCTATGGAACTACCAGCAGAGGAGGCCTGCGGCCTTGTTAAGCTGCCACCATCACAGTTTTTTGCGGGCCTCAGCATCCTGTATTTTTACTTAATCCAAATAAATAGATAAACACAAAGAATGAAAGTAAAGACCGAACAAAAGTGACACCACTGCTCAGAATTGCTAAACTGTGAAGTGATGTTCGCTGCTCATTTCTGCTGTACTCGGTTGTTATTGCACTTCCCTATGTTGGCTTTCCTTTTATTAATTTTTTGCTTCCTTGCTTAACGAGTTTGTAAACAGCTTTGGACTGGTCGGTACCGCCTGATCCCGGATGATGCCTTGAACAATTTACGCATGATTTCTTCTGCCCGAGAGCACACTGACGCTCTTCATTAACCTGCAAGCTCTGGGTCAATTATATGGAAATTAATCTCTTCCTTACAAACACTCTAACTTGTTTCTTTATCGGAGAGGGGTCGAAGTCAAAGATTCGGCAAAACGGTGCTTCTAATATAGATGCGGCCAAATCATTTTCCTCGTGGGTATCACATCCATCACCGTACATTGCTTTTTAGTAGAAATTCGAACTTGGTGCTTCATGCACTAAGGCCACTCCTGGCTGCCGTCCAGCTGTCGACGTTGCTTCTATCGAGCCTTGCTTGCGCAACCAGTCCCGCTTGCGTGTTAAGAGCGGCAGCTTTTAAGCATGGGAATAGTTCATTTTCCCCTTGATGCACGGCGGCGAATAAAGTCGGTTGCTTCACCGTGTTAGTGGTGCGGCCTCAGAGTGTGCACAGACGATAAAAAATTTGCAGGTTAATGTTTGCCACGCCTGGACTACCGTATTGCAGGAATGCATGTTTTGAGCGTGTAGCTTGCGAGTCCATAGTCGAAACTCTCGCCGGTAGCAGGCGAAGGCGATCGCTCTCCCGCCGATCGCCTGTGCTGGTAGAAGTTTCGCAGATGTCGAAGCTCGTCATCTTGGTCCGTTTTCTTGCTTCAACTCCTTTATACACGTACCCGCCGTCCCTTTAAAGCCGCACGTGGCAGTGGTTGTGGCAGCGATAGCGACCAGGGCACAGGCACGTACAGCGTTGGTCAAAAGTTCTCAAGCCACAGGGTCTGCTCTGCAGCCGTGTACCCTGGCACTTGTTTAAAATGTCAATAAAGCTATCAAGGTTCTCAGAGCAGAGAATTGCCATTCTTCTACCATCTACATAGAATCTGGGCTTCAGGGGTCTCGTAACCACCCGAATATACTGCTCTAAAACCGACCTCTGTGGCTAGAGAACTTTTGACAAACCCTGTACATATTCCCATTTTCCTTATGCTTACAATCCCTGCTACTACTGCTTCACTGGTATGCTCGGAGGGACAGCCAGTCAGTGTCATCTATGCTGGTGGATATCAGTCGACCTCCGGCCCGGCGCCGTGCTCTTGCTGACAGGACGCCGTTGGCCCCTCCAACCTTTGATAATGGTCTCTGGTCGGTGCACTACTTGTTTTACATTGCGCGTATGTCTCCGCGGTGCGTGAAAAGTAAAATGAAAAATGCAAACCCGTGGGCTAAGAAAAAATTCTACACTAGCGTTAACTACTTACCTAAGCTCTCAACCATCGTTCGTTTTTGTCGTTTTGCGCTTGAGCTGATTTTACTGTGTTGACGTTGCTGTGGTATCATCAAAATTTAATAACGCAAACCGCATCAAATCGCCAATGCAAAACGCTTTTCTACATACTAAGGCTTTTCAGAGGGAGCATTAATCGTAATAAACTAGAGCGAACCGTTTTGAAAATAGATGAATACAACGAATACTGCATTCTATCATTCGTCATGTTTCAGCAGTAAAGAGAAAAGATTGTCGAGGGGCTAGCGGCGTCAGCTAAGTCAGGCTGCTGGTTGCACACTAAAGAGGCGCTGATTCGAATCCCTCGAAAACCTATACCTTAGCGGTGTGCATGGACGGACGGACGGACAAGAATTAAAGGACAAGATGAGATGACAACTTTGCCGTTCGTGTAGTACTTTGTGGTCGTTAAATACAATCTTGCATTCAAAACTTTAAAGGAATTAGGTAACAACGCGAAAAAACAGCCCAGTGCTTTTGAAGCTGCTCGCTTCGAATATAAGGCGCTGCATTAAGAAACACAAAATGCCAAAAAAACACAAAACACCAACAGAAAAAGGCAATGATAAAAGAAAAAAGAATGAAAAAACGAGAAGGCGATATCACCCTGCTCAGTGGGCGATCTCTTTTGAAGGAGGTGATTAAAGAAAGCCGCAATCTTCGCTTTCTTTAATCAAAAACATCTCGTTTATTTCCATGCCTTGTGATCACTGTATTGTTTCAGGATCGCGCACTCAATCAAAAGCGGAGTGCAATCACAATCACTTTTTCTGAAGTCTGCAGCCAGTTGTTAGCGTGTGCCACGCCTGGGCCACCCGGTAAATAGCTGTCCAACTACAGACTGACTAGGCTTAGGCACCCCATATACGGAAGAGTGAGAAAAACAACTACAATAAAGAAGCTACCACCTCTAGCGACAGTGGGTAACGAACTGTTAAGCTTCTTGAACACAATGCACATCGCAAACAAATCCAGATGTTGTCGCAATCTCCACGGTCCAGAGGCAACACTTGCGCGGAAGCAGTGCCAGGTACAACCGCATACAAAGTCGATACGAGCATTTCGCCCAGAATTCAGGGTCTGCCCTCTAATTTCACTTCTTCTTACCACGTACGCACTGCTCGTGCCCTCCACACAAGGTCGACGCGTACTGTACATATAACGCAAGAGTTTCGCAGTGCACAGAAATAGCTCAACCATGAAAACTTCCGTGCTCAACCGCGAAAAACTGCTCCGCATAGGCTGCTATTAATGCATGGGCCGTGGTGGCTCAGCATCGGTAGCGCCAGAACCCGAGCTTTTGGATTCGAATCCCGGCCATGGAGGCCAAATTTCAGGGAAGCCGAAATGCAAAATATTATAACGATTCCTTCCCGAATCGATATCATTTTCGAAGTTCCCAACCTTCGTCATTGGCTGAAGCAACGCCACGCCCTAGGCTTCAGCCAATAACTAAGAGCGGGCTTGAGCGTGGCGTCACTTCAGTCAGTGAGGAAGGGCGAGAAATTCAAAACTGGCATGGAATCGATTTGTGAATCACTATATTACATAAATATAGAACGGTTTATTGTGCGACCTGAGTGCATGGCAAAGAACCACAGCTGATCGAACTTAATCCATAGGCGTCCATTACAGCGTCTTTCATAGCCCAGTTGCTGCTACGGGACGTTAAACCACGGATACTATAACACTACCCTTATCTGGGTGCTATTAAGGCATCAGACTGCTAAACGCTTTAACAGCTGGGCTTACCTTTAGGCCGGTTCGAATCCTTGCTGCCTTGCTTCGAAGCCTTGCTGAATCCTCTCACACTTCCACGACGCTCCTTCTTAGCGGGCAGCTCACATTTCGCATAAATTCAGCACTTTTTTCGCGTCAGCGCGGAATGCCCACCGAGCGCCTCAGTCGCGGAGCAACGTGGCGAGTCGGCCATCCGGGCGCAGCGGCTGAAAGCAGCCGACCTGCATACACCAACGCATGATCGCGTTGCCTGCGGTGCAGTTGTCGCTAAAAGGGTCGCAACACACGTAGTACATACAAGCGAGTCCGCTACTTTTAGCTTGCGCATCTCGCCTCTATAGAAAACAAGCAAAGGAAAGACAACGTGGCAAACAAAAGCCTACTCAAAGAAATAACCTGTAAAGTTCTAAATTCTTGAATCTCTCCGACTACTCAAGTAGGATTTCACTCTTTCCAATACACATCCTTTGGTTGCTCTCGGTCTTGCGACCTCAAAATCTGCATTGAAAAGGGAAAATGCACGTTAGTTTATTATCGTTGTCCGATGTCCTCGTCAAGGATTTTAGGTCCTTTAGTAGTAATATCATTAAATAAATAAATAATTCAGTAGCGACACAATAACTGACCTATTATTTCATTCGTGTAAACAAGGGTGAATCAAATCAACTAATTAAATACTTATCAAAATTCTCAGGTATATAATTCTTACGCATAGATGTGCTTATACGAGGCGTCGCCTATCTAAATGACCAAACCTCAAAAACAGCGCTCAGAGGGTGTTGTGGCATTTTTGTAGGTGATCCGTATCGAAGAAAATGGGAAAACCTGTGTATATAATTAGAAGCTTCACTTCGGCGCAGTCCATATCTGATAACGTAAAACAAGAATATTCACAGCCAAAATAACGGCAACCGACCCACCCAAACGTTGTTTCGGTGCAGACTGGGCGATCATAACGTTAACGGCGTCACCGCGGCGTGCGCCGGTAATGGTCGCGTTTCGATGCGCAACGAAAAGCAGTGCCCTGCAAACGATCGCTTCATTGTCCGACATCTGTTTTCGTGTTGTCGCCATGGGGATCGCTTTTCTCGGTCACGCCTTTGTGACTGGGCGCTACATATACAAGTTATGGCTTACTGCTTGTCTGAACGCCAGGTGCAAGCCACAGAGGGAGCAGCGGAGTTGAGCAGTTCACGTAGCAATACGGACTGCTTGGTAATTCATACTGCAGCAACTGGGCTCAAGAAGACGAAGGCCAGAGGACATGACATCCCAAACGCTTGTGGCCTCTTGTCTTCTGGTATTGCCTCTTCGTGCGCTCTTTCTGGGCCGTTCAGCAGCCTTACCCTGCTAAACTGAATGGGCAAGTATTGACCCGTCATCACAGTCAGTTAGCCACTGGATAACAGATACCATCCGAAACTACCCTATAGAAGGTCAGAATCTTGGCAACAAGTGTTCCAGAGAAGGGGCAGAAAGCTTTAAAGCTTCTCACTGTATATCAATGAATGCGGGTTTATTTTTACAAGGAAAATTCTCGTCACCGACGGATCCGCTTCGCGCCCCAGTCTAACGTGTCTCCTATCCAGAACATCACATCTGCGGCTCTTTGTATTATGCCATTATCAACTTGCATGTTCACACCCTCTCTAACTCTGAGGTTTCCCCCTTCCTCTTTGCACTGAGTGTGGACTGGCAAGCAGGAGACATTTTGGTCCGGCCGACCCCTTCTTCCTTATTAATATTAAAGCTTTCTTTGTCTCTCTCTTCCTTTCTCTCGCTCTTTATCCGGTTTCACGTAGTGATAGCGTGCATTGTGAAGCCAAGCTTTCCCCTCTAACCCAGTTTGTCATCAGGGCGACGACTGCAACCGCTTTTTGCAAAGAAAATTCGCTCGTCGTTATCTCATCAAATTCGAGTTGGACAGGCGGTCGGTTGCTTTGTGGAAATAGATAAAAATTACATCTATTTGGTCACCTCTGTCCAGCGTCCCGAAAAATTCGTTCCTAATATCAACCAGTCGAGTCCGTCTATAGGCCACGCCAAAAACCATGCTGACTACTAGCGGAAAAGTTCTGCCTTTACAAAAAAGATCTCACGTGTTTAAAAATGAAATGTTCAATACCCTTGCTGGCAGATCATAACAGAGAAGTTGGTCTATGATTCATCGCCGAATGCTTACCAACAGATCTGTGAAAGTCATGGGCTTCCCCAGCTGAGATTCACCACGAGCTAGCGCCCAACTTGCTGCTTTACCGCAGCGTGAGCTTCGCTCAGTGATTGCCGCGAGAACATATGCATTCATAATATTTGGTACTAGCGGCATTTTACGCCGACGTGTTGATGCGTTTACCCTGGCACCGCAGTGAGGCGCTTGCGCATCTTCAACACCTGGCGCAAATATTTTACAGCGAAACGCTGTGTCAGGGAACTCGTCCGCGACAGCCCTGAATGTTCTGTCCCGCCACACGAGCAGCTGGCCCTGCCCTTCCGCGTGTCTTGCGCGCTGAACAGCCAAGTGTCAATGAGGGGACGGACGTCGCTGTAACCTAGCGGGTCTTTCCTCATAAGTTAGCAGAATTCTTGGCATCGACTCTTGCTAATTAATCTTCGTGTCTGTGTCTCAAGGGCACCCCTCCCTCTCCAAGAGGAAGGATCGCATGTTTTCTTGCATTAGCTTCGGGGCACTCCCCTTTCCAGCCTCCCTCGGAAGGCCGAATTTGGGAGAAAAAATTTGCAGTGGTTTAGCTCTGGTTAAACCTGGAGGATTGCGAAAGCAACGAAGAGAGAGAGAGAGAGAAGCGATGGAGAGCGCTCGGCAGCGGCGCCGGCCCCGGCACGCTAGCGCGGCGGCGGCACCAGTCACCCGCGCAGCGACGGCGGCGGCAGCCCACCTGTGCGCCGTGTGACGTCACCGCTCCTCGCGCATGCGCAGTATAGCCTTTGATCAGCTCTGCGAAATGGCTCGGCGACTCGCGTAGCGTTGCTTTCGCAACAAAAACGAGCCTCGGTGAGCAACGCGCGATGCCCTGCGACTGCTCTGGCCCATTTTCGGTGTCGTTCGTCGTCCCTTTTCGAACTCCTTCCGCGCGAAGATGGCAGCGGATTCCGGCCGGCTCGTGGAAGCCGCAGCTGTTACGCAGGCATCCGCAGCTTCAACCTGTAGGCCGTTGCCAGATCAGGTGGCACTTAGTCACGGCACAGAGCGCCGTACATTGCTGCAGCCGGTGATTAGCCGCTGCTGGTGGCAGCCTCCTCGGCGCCAACTCGTCGGCCCCTGCCGAAAGTTGCGTGCAGAGTTCTGGTGGTGGCGGTGGTGAAAACTTTTAATTGCTGAAATAGAGTTTGGGAGCCACAGAGTAGCCCCGCTACATGGTCGGCGTCCCTAGTCCGGGACACCGCATGACAATGCCCCATCTCTCGCCCGTTTCACTAGAGCCCTTTGGGACTGAAGCGAGGAGCAGTTGAGGAGGGCAGTCTCCCATGCCTCTCTGGAAGGGGTAGGGGAAGGGGAGAGGTGGGGATTTTGAGTACATGCCCACACCATGTGGAAGATATCACATGTCTCCCCACAGTGCGGGCATCGCCCATCCGTGTTAGGATCGTAATGTTTTAAGATTGCAGGACAGAGTAGAGTACCTGTCTGCAGGCGCCTTAAAGTTCACTCCTCCGTCTTACTCAGCCCCTTTGCAGGGGCCGGGAAAAGGCGGTGGTTGTCGCTATAATGCGTTATTATTTCCCTGAATCGGAGCAGCGGCTGGTTAGACTCCGAGCCAGAGGAGCTTTGATGAGGAGCCCGGTGAATAAGCGCTCGGGCAGCCGCGTCAGCGGCTTCATTACCTCGTAAGCCCTGATGGCCAGGAGCCGAAATGATTCTTTTCGGTGTTGGATCAGTGGCAGTCCATCTTAAAATGCAAGCAGCTAAGGGGGAGATCTCCCCTGCCAAGTAATGACCACATGCTTTTCGGGAGTCCGTAATGATGATTCTCGAATTGGCGTGGGCGGCAGCAAGCGCTATCGCTACTTCCTCGGCTCGCATTGAATTCGGGGCTCGAAAAGAGAGTCCATCAACGTGCATTTCCTGGTGAACGACAGCGGCCGTGTAAAATCCCGTGGGCGATGGCCCTGCTACGTCTACATAATATACACCGGGTCGGGAGCCGTGTTGTCTCTCAAGAGCCCGAGCCCGCGCTTATCGTCTGTTTTCGTGCATGTCGGTTTCCATGTTACGGGGGAGCGGGGAGACCCACAGCATATGGCGCCACAGTACTGGGATACGCTACACCTCCTCTGGAGTGCAATCGTGTTGTATGTGTAAGCGGTTTAGCAGGCGGCGCCCAGGGCCGTCTGCATAAGCCGCGTGTATTGGTTCACGAGATCGGCCTCCCGCAGCTCCTGGTAGAAGTTTAGCACCCCCAATGCCTTGAGTTTGGCATTAAAGGTAGCCACCGGGATACCCAGGGCTCGCTTAGTTGCCTTGCGGAGGATGGCGTCTATTCGCGCCTCGTCTTGCTTAGTAGTGCGGAGATATGGCACGGCGTAGAGGATCCGGCTAGTCACGAAGGCATAGACGAGCCGAAGCGCGTCCCTGCTCCGCAGACCGCCCCGCTTGTTGGAAACGCGGCGGATCATGCGCCCTACCTTTTCGCGGGAGCCTTGCAGAGTTCTGCGGCACAGCGCATGCCACGCTTCGAACCGCACACAAACACACACGCCCACACCTGCACGGCGCTCTTTCCTGTATCTGTTGTCTCGCCTGTGCTCTTCGCCGCCTTCCAGGCGTCGTTCTGCCGGCCTGCACACCATTGTGCGCCGTCCTGCAGTGTTTTTCGTCTGTATGCGGGTGTGATCGATGGACACGCGCTACAACCTGCTGCTCGACCTCGGAGCCACGGCGGGCGCGAGTTCGGCCGCGCGATGTGAAGGCACTTTATGATAACTGCGAAACAGCTGCATGCAGCCCCTTGGACAAGGCAGACGCGGGACCATCGGACCAACCGCAGTCGCCAGCTGAGATTCAGCGCGCTTGTGTGCGGGAGAGAAATCGTCACCCAGCCGCACGTGAAGCCGACCGGCTCCATGATAAAGCCGAGCAATAACGTCAGTCCTGGGCTGCTCGCAATTCCAGCTTTCTTGGGCATCATTTTTATTTCTCTGGAAACTGTCGAATATTGTATAAGGTACCGCAATAAAACTATTTGAGGTAATAGTCCAATCTTATGACGAGTATTTGTCAAAACTTTGCATTAGAAGTTTGTTCTGTAATCTCACCTAGTAGTTTAGACTGTCGTTGAAAACCAACGGGGTGCGTTTTTGGCAATAAACAGCTGCAAACAACTTTTTTGGTTTCCGAGGGTAGATAGGCGGATGTATTGATTAGTATGACGCAGTCTTACGGTAAGAGAAAAACTGCGTGCATAAACAACTTCCCGTCGAAATATGCGCTTCTCCAGGATTTCTGGATATGCAAACGCAGGATAGAGACCTCCGGCCCAGCCGTTGCCGGATCATTGGCACCACGGGGAGAACTTTTCGCTGAACTGTTCGCGTTGAGCAACACCTTGTCCAGTTTACTTTTTTTAGCACCTTTTGATTTTTTTTTTACCGCTGATTTTTTTACACCGTATTCACATGTGAGCCGAAATCAAGAAACTCCAAGCACTGGATTTTCGTCCTGCAGCGTTACATGAACTAACAATGTGGACGGGAAAACTCTAATACACTCCATTGGGATTGCAATCCAATTCTTACCGCAGCTGTGTATTCGTGTTCAAAAGTCCAGCTCTTATTCTTCAGCTTCTGGATAGGATCTACTCATGGTGGAGAACTTAACGGTTCTTCTAATGGTTGTTGTCATCGTATCGTATCTCCGCGAATAGTATATAGGCTCCCAAAGCATCGCCGAATGGCGCTGCTGCGCCTGATGTGTAGCACCATCTATGGAAGAAAAGTAAAAACCTGGACGTTGGTCGTTGCACGCGCTGCTTTCGCCACGCTTTCCTTCAAGCGCGTTTTCTTGCGCGTGCACGTGCTCGTGCTGTCGCGATGTTTCGCCTGTATTGCGGCTTCAGGAAGATCGATGATGATGATGATGAAATAACTTTATTTGCACCCGTCAAGGAATCAGAGGGCTAAAAAGACGAGTCTTGACCGCCGTCATCAAAATTTTTTTATGTGCTAGTTAGTGGCTTATCTTAAGGAAATTATATACAGCACAAAAAAAAAACAGGGACAGCAGAGAAGACACAAACAACTGGACTAGCGCTGAACTAACGACACAAATTTTATTGAAACCGGCAGAGCTTTAAATACAAAAAGGCCATCACATGGCCAAGAAGATAATGAATCGCCATAAGATTGTCTAACCAGCATCAAAACCACTCAAACGGTTATTTTAGAGGGCGTGGACAACATACATTCCGAAAATCACGGGAAGGCATGTGCAGCTACTCAAAAACGGATGAATCATAAAAAACAACAGAACAGGAAGTCATATCGTATCAAAGGCTGAGGCACGGAAGTCATTAAGCTTTCACGCGTTTGACAGTGCGTTTGCTACGCTTAATGACTTCCGTGTCACAGCCTTTGATACGATATGACTTCCTGGGTTCCAGCTGCACAACTCATAGGCAAGGAACAAAACATCTGGGCTGGAGGAGGTAGCACAAAACTCTCGGTCATAGCTAGGGCCAGCGCAACGGCCTGCGCGCAGCGCAAACACTCTTTGTCCATTCTTTTTCTCCGTAGCTCGCAGGTTTCGTCACCGTCCACGATTCGTTGTTTCGAGCTGCGCTTCAGAGCGCAGCTCCCTTGTTCACTCGCTTATAAATAAGCGTCCAGGGCTCCTAGACCGGCTGGTTGCTGTCAGCCGGTCTGTCAACGTGTCTCTTGCGTATGCCAAAGCCTCCAAGCGAGAGAGGATAGAGCGACACAGCTGTTCCCGATGGATGAAAATAAATGAGGCATTTTTGCATCGAGGCTGTACTTTTTAAAGTGAACTACGGAACCGGCGCGGAAAAAAAATAGTCTTACTTACCACACTTGTACTGGCTCCTTAGCTACAGCGCTTGGTCTGATACCAAGCGCGAGGTATACAAGTGCGATCCCCACCGTAGTAACCGCTTTTCGGTCAAGGCGAAACGCAAAAATACTCCTGAATTCAGCTTATAGTCGAGGTTGAAGGACGCTGCCATGGGGTCGAAATCAGTCCGGAAGCTACGGCGTTTCTAAAAACTTCTCCCTCTCGTGTCATTCGAGAAAAAATTATGAATCATTAACTTTCAAGGATACCGGTACTGGCAGGGCGCCTTAAATGCGGGCCCTCGAAAGGATCTGAATGCCGCAAAGTCGCAAATCAAAAGCTACACACCTGGCGCAATATCCTGCCGAGCAGAGGAAGAACACAGGAGCGAAAACGTTCGGGTGCTCTTCGACGCAACATCAAAGGCAGCGGGGCAAGTGATAGCATATGAAGTGTTCATTATGACTGCGTGAAAAAGTTTCGACTCTGAAAGTGTCAGCGAATGCACGAGATCCTGGACCCACTATCTACAAGGAGCCAAGAACGCAAAGGCAGATGTACATTCAGCTTTAATGAGGAATTTGACAACAGGAAATGAAATTTTTTTTCTTGTTCATATTGGGCGTTAAGAGCGGTGTTTACATTCGACTGCTTCTGTATGTATTTCTTTCCATTCAAAATATGACACTGATACTCCTCTTCTAGGTCGAGACTATTCTTGAGAGCATTGATTAAAGCCTCGATCACGCTTCCGATTACGCAGTCACTCTTCTTTCAATTCCAGCCGAAAAGCACCCGCAAGATCCTTAGAGCAGTCACGGAAAGAAGCCGCCGCGAGATTCCAGCCAACAAGCCACGACAGGGTGCATGCTGTATACGCACGCACCTAAGCAACCATTAGGGCTGTCTATAGAACGAAGCATAATCAATCAGTTAGACAGGCAGAGCAGAACGGTGGGGCTTTAACATGCAGAAAACCAAAGTAATGTTCAACAGCCTAGCAAGGGAACAGCAGTTCGCCATTGGTAGCGAGGTGCTGGAAGCAGTAAGAGAATATGTCTACTTAGGGCAGGTAGTGACCGCAGATCCGGATCATGAGAGAGAAATAACTAGAAGAATAAGAATGGGGTGGAGCGCATATGGCAGGTTCTCTCAGATCATGAATGGTAGCTTACCAATATCCCTGAAGAGAAAAGTATACAACAGCTGTGTCCTACCGGTACTCACCTATGGGGCAGAAACGTGGAGGCTAACAAAGAGGGTTCAGCTTAAGTTAAGAACAACGCAGCGAGCTATGGAAAGGAAAATGATAGGTGTAACGTTAAGAGATCGAAAGCGGGCGGAGTGGGTGAGGGAACAAACGCGGGTTAATGACATCTTAGTTGAAATCAAGAGGAAGAAATGGGCTTGGGCAGGGCATGTAATGCGAAGGCAAGATAACCGCTGGTCCTTAAGGGTAACGGAGTGGATTCCAAAAGAAAGCAAACGTAGCAGGGGACGGCAGAAAGTTAGGTGGGCGGATGAGATTAAGAAGTTTGCGGGGATCCAGTGGCCGCAACTGGCGAAGAACAGGGTTAATGGGAGAGACATGGGAGAGGCCTTTGCCCTGCAGTGGGTGTAGTCAGGCTGATGATGATGATGATGATGATGATGGAACGAAGGCTGCTAGATGTGGGGATGACCAGTTTTAAAGCCGATACTTCGGTCAGCCTTCCACGGAAGCCAACATTTCATAAGACGAAAGCGATATGGGTCATTTCCAAGTGCTTTCAACGACTCGTGCTCGTGTTAAAAAAGCGCGGACAAGCGTGCAGGGTGAGAAAACCATGCAGGTCCGCCTTACCATTCCTGCGTAACGTCGCTCTCGTAACATTTTAGCTGCTTGCGGCTCCCTTTAGTACGACAGAAAACGCGTCCATTGAGAATATTGAAGCAACGAAACGGGCGCAGCACTGGGCAAGTAGGGTTATTACTATTACAGTCGCAAAAACAAAAGCAACGCCTAACAGAGTGAATGCCGTGTTTGTTGTGTCTTTTCATTGTCATGGTCTTTAGCACTGACCTAACGTGATAGGCAGCAAATCACAATTCATAGCCCATCGATTAGAAATAAGTGACAGTAACTTTCTTCCTCAAAGCAGTTTCAAATCGGCCGGTCAAATCTAGCGAGTTGATAATTTCGCCAGCTCTTGCAGCCGGCAGCTGCCTTGAAAAAAGCTGAAGGTCCTCTATCTCGGCAAAAGAAGTCGACATTTCCCAGTTAGGCAGTGGCCCGAACAAGCATCAGCGGCTTAACAATGTGGCTCTATGTTTCCGATTAGCCCTCCTGTTCTGAGTGGTCTAACAAGGCGGATAGATTTAGCTTGTTGTAATGCAGTAACAAGTTCAATCGAAGAGCGTAGCGCTGATCAAATTTGATGGTCGAGACACAAGCTCCCATCAGATCTCCTTACACAGGAGCGAAAGACAGGAAAAGCGGTGCGCTGATTTGCGAACATGGGGAGACGTGTTACGAAACAATCGGGCACTCGCACAAGCTGCGCCTAGCTCCCTTTGTGTACATTTCACCGGAGGTGACATTCACGCCGCATGTTTTCCTTGGGATTACACAATTGTGTCCGGTGTGCTGTGTGTTACAGGGACAGTCGAATATGCTTTGAAGGATTGCTGTTTGTTCTACCTCAAGTGTTCTGAACGCATGGGCACGGGTCCCTTAGCACAGCTTTGTTTCCATTTTTCTTGCCCTTACCCTGCGTGAATAACAGTGTGTGTGTTTTTTTAACGCCCACCTTAGTCGTTTGCATAGAAACCATTGTTCTTAGAAGCGAACTATAGTTCCCGGGGCCTGAACTTGCGTGGGCGCTGTTGTCTATTCTGCCTCATTTTCGGTTTCCCTGCATGCAACATTCCACGCCCATCTGAGGCCCGTTTGCGTGACGAGCAATCTAAGACAACAAAGAGGGCTCTTTCGGGCTTTCATCTTGGTCCCCTCTCCGCCTGTGTGGCTACAAAATTTTGCGCTGTGCAGAAAGAAAGAATAAAAGAAAGAAAGAAAGAAAGAAAGAAACAAACAAACAAACAAACAACAAAGAAAGAAAGAAAGAAAGGAAGAAAGAGAGAAAGAAAGAAGGAAAGAAAGAAAGAAAGAAAGAAAGAAAGAAAGAAAGAAGGAAAGAAGGAAAGAAAGAAAGAAAGAAAGAAAGAAAGAAAGAAAGGAAGAAAGAAAGAAAGAAAGAAAGAAAGAAAGAAAGAAAGAAAGAAAGAAAGAAAGAAAGAAAGAAAGAAAGAAAGAAAGAAAGAAAGAACGCCTTGCCAGCTGTGAACGGTGGCTTGTTCAGCCTGCAACGCCGCTCGCAACGTAAGACGGGTAAATTTAGTGTCACTTCCCGAGAGTCCAACTGTAACTTTGGCAACACGGTGCTGCACGGGGAAGGAAAGTGTCCTTCGTAATGGACCTTTAACACCAACAATGTTTTTTCGAGCAATGAAACAATGAAATTAGGTGCAGTGCGTCTTCTAGGCGCACGTACTCACCGCACCGACCTATCTCTCAAGACCCGGTCTGGTTCCCCAGCGTCCTTGAGTGAATTAAGTGCAGCCCTGACCCCGTAGTGCGTGGAAGGTGGGGACAACACAGGTCGAGCGTACATTTGTTCGGGCTACTGGCCGTTTCTCCGAATTGTTTTCTCAAAGTAAGGCCAAGCCGGCATTCTACGCGATTCTTCACCGTAAGAGGCAGCTGGCTGCGCACGCTGACAGCGTTAAGTGCGCTGAAGCCGAATCTAAGGAGTTCGCCCAATTCACTTCGCGCTGAGTGCATTCTGCAGGGAATGTTACTGAAGTGCATCGCGTGGCACGGCGCGATTGACACTAAAGGCAAGTGTCAGTCCTTGCATGGAACACTGAAGTAGCTTGTGTTACAGGTGCATTACTCGTTGTGCTGTGAATATTCCACAAGCCGCTAACTCGTATTCGCGCATAAAAATTATATAACATCGGTCCGCAACATGTTACAACTTCTCGCTCAACAAGTTTGTCGCCACGTTTGAGGCGAGTGCAATCGACTTCCCTCACCGAATTCATTTCCACGCTCCCTAATTTAATTTTCAGGGTCGTCGATAAAGCCAGCACCACAAGAAAACTCCAGAATTACGTGCAGCGAGAGAAAAGCACATATAGAAAATTACCAGTGGAAGGTTGCATTCTCTGCAATGGTGACAACGGGACATACGGGGAGAAGAAAGGAGGACAAAACACAGCATTTCTCGTCTGTCGCGTTGCAACCATGGAATGCAAGAACCAAGTCGCTCAACAAGGTGTTTTGTTCATTTGCACTCGATGCACTTTTACGAGCTGAAACCGAGGGGCTAGGTATGACTCCGACCATAGAAGAGGGCTCCACTGGAATAACTTCAACCACTTTGATTTATTTGCTATTAATAAAATATGGAACATGCTTTTCGCTACTAACTCCTTCCACGATAAGTAGAGCTAGAAGAAATGCGAAATAAAACATTCATTTTACGAACAAGTACGTATTTTTATGTTATTTATTAATTGAAATTTAAAGTTGTGGGCATTATAGGTTGACAGGAAAACTATTTGGAAAATAGAGAAAAAGCATAATGTGCTTCTAGAACACCTACACATATGGAGTAATCACGTCATGTGCTCCTATACATTGACCTCTTTATATTGCCACAACCTGTTGAGGACCTAATAAAACATAGTAGAGCAGAACGTTGCGCCAGTTGGTGTAGTGAAGTATTCAAGAAAACTTTGCGCAGAATAACACAAGACGGAAAGACACGCACACACACACGAGCGCTCGTGTGTGTGTGCGCGTCTCTCCTTCCCATTTTGTGTTACTCTGCGCAAAGTTTTCTTGACTAATAAAACACTTGAGTGCGATTGAATTAACTGCTATGTTAAACTTCTCAACAACTGTTTTCCACTGATATAATTGTATTGAAACCTGTCTATGTATATTCCTGTCGCATGCCATCCAACCGCGGTCCAACTACGTATTCCGCGCGAGCCTTCTCAGGCGCGCTCTACCCGCACCCCTTCACGTGAACGGGTGGAATATTCCTGGGCCGGGCGTACGATATGTCGGAGGAGAAGTCGCCCGGAGAGCTCCCGTTACATCCTGCACAGACAGCGGTGTTGAGATTTCCACTCACCCGAGCGTCGACGACCTGACCCGCAGGGACGAGGAGGAGGGAGCAGCTGAGACGACCACGTGTGCGGCACGACGACCGCGATCTTGCACAGCCGGCTCCACTATCAGCAACGACTCCCGCCGAGCAAGGAAGCAGACCCCGCGGGGCGTCTTTTACGTGTGCCGTGTGATGCACTGTGTCAGGCAGCGGCGCGAACGACCAACGCGACTCAGTGTAGAGGAGCGGCGACTTGGGAAGCAGCGGCCCGGTCTTCCACGCTTCCGCGAGTGAGCGCACCCTCGACGCGAACTCCAGCTGGGCAGAGCGCGAGGACACTGCGCGGACGCCAAGACGACGACGGCGGCAGAGATGCATCGGAGACGGCAGGATAGCTCCGCGGCCAAGAGGGGAGAGAAGGCATTCTTTCTTTCTTTCTTTCTTTGTTTCTTTCTTTCTTTCTTTGTTTGTTTCTTTCTTTCTTTCCATCCTTCTTTCTTTCCTTCTTTCTTTCTCTCTTTCTTTCTTTCTTTCTTTCTTTCTTTCTTTCTTTCTTTATCATTTTTTATTTCGTCATTCGCTTCTTTATTCCTCTCCACACTTTCTTTTCTTTGGTTCATTCATTCCTTCATAGTTACTCCCGTACTCTTGCTGTTTCTGGAGCTGTTTACGCGGTGATTGCTTGCGCGTGAGCGCGGGAAGCTGTGGCTACCGAGCGCGTCTCTCGTGTGAAAAACAGAAAAGGTGCTCCCTCCTCCTCTCTTGCCCTTCCAACCTTCTTGCATTCATGCGGACGCATTTGACTGACTGCAGAGCCAGAGTTATTTCGATTTTTGCGTGAGAAGATAATGATAGCCTAGTGGCACACCTCCTCCGATTCTTGTGAGCGCCCGTACATATCCTGGACTCTCTATGCGGTTCGGCCTTCTTGTGGGAGAGTTTGTTGCGAGTATTTCGTCCCCTATTTGCTTTTTAATCGGCACGAAAGAAAAGCCTCTGGAAGCAGACTGAAGCCTCTGCAAGGGTACTGAAGGCTGACGCTAACAGATGCGGTAGGTAGCGATTGCGTTTCGGGGGCTTCACCAGCTGTAGCTACGTACGGAGACGCTGATCGTCATTCTCTCAACTCTGCCGCACGTATTCAGTCGTGAAGCCTGTAAATTGAGCTTGTTGCTGACGGTGCAGTAATTGTAATAGCGTTTCCCGTTCCCACCAACAATTTCATTCTTACGTCTTTGCTCTTAAATAGCCCTTGAGACAGCTTCTGTTCGATACCACTGGGCGATTAAGGCACGGAGCCCCATAAGTTTTTGCGCAAGAATCTCTACGCAGTGTGCTCTATTAGGCGAGCCATACGCGATTGAAATTTAGACGCTTCACAAACCGCGAAGCTTTTCTTCGAACTCTTCGCGGCTTGGTATCTGCTCGGCCCATGGACTGCCGCGTATTCCTGTGACCTTAACTTAGTTGATCAAGTTCCAACTAAGCGAAGACGTTATTTCAACAAACTGATCGACAAAGCAGCTCTTGCCAACTGCCGCTGAGTCCAAGTCTGTTTTAATTAGTAGACATATTTAGAGGTCGACTGCTGAGAAGCAAACCCATTGCTTCCGTTCAGCTGTAGGCTTCGAAGTTTCCCTCTTCTTCCTCCGTTGTCCCCTGAGCAATCATCCTCCAACATCGAGCCTATATAGAGGAAGCTCCGTTCGTCGTTCATTCCTGTACACGACTCAAGATAAGGCGCACATTTTGAGATTTCCCCCTGATGTTGATGGGATGCTGAATTGTTGCCAGCTTTCAAAGCCCAGATGCCCCAAGAGGTGAGGCTGCATTTCAAAGTAGGTAATGGGGGAGGTCCTTAGGACACAGAACACTTGAGGACACAAGAGGACTTCAGGAGACAACTACAGTGAATTGCTGAGAAAGGATTATTATAAATCCATATTATAACAGCGCGGAAAATGAGGACGAGCGAAGATCCAGACGACACGAGCGTTTACTTTCAACTAAGTTTTGTTACACACTTGCATTTATTTACACGCTTCGTGCGAAGACAAAGTGCAGGAAAGAACCCGACTTATCAACCCTGGCTGTGACTTACATTTCCGCGAAGGCACCCTCCAAAAATTCAACTTCGCTCTGATCAAGTGATTATGATGTTTGCTGACGGACGAAGTATCACCTTTACCAATATGGTAAGTCTCTACTATCTCCAGTACCGTTTGATCCTTATGCTTGATGATGACTGACATTTCATGGAACAGACGGTTAGAGGGGTGATTTCGTGAACGACAACGGATAGGAAGATACGATCCTGTTACCGCTCTCCAAAGATTGGTTGTGTTACATAAGGCGGATGTTTAAACAACGACCCGTCTGTCCAATGTAGTAACAGCAAGAAACGGATATCCTGTAGGCGACACCCTTCGCACCATCTACAATTCTGTCACCGTGCTTTACAGAACAAATTTTTCAGTCTTCTTCTTTCATCCGGCTGCCGCCCTCGCTGCACTGCAGGGCAAATAAATACTGGCCAGTTTTCAGCGTCAAGAAAAAATGACTTGAACGTTGTATTTTCTGCCCACGTTTCGCATCCTGTGCGACACGGCGTGTGCGTACGGGATTTTCTCTGCCTTTACTATGTACAGGTGAATACCAACCTTTACCTCCCGATTCTTGGCCGATCCCACAGTGTGGGTATGTGCCATTCTGTCTAAGGCTACAACAACAACAACAACAACGTGTGCTGCAGTTTAACACGAGGCGTGTTCGGCTGCGGCCAAAGCCAGTCTCTGCTCAGTGAACAATGCGGGGGGTTCGTGCTGCGCAGGACCGGCCGCCTGAATGGTCGTCAGTTCTTGACGCACGTGTATCTTTCCCGCAATTTTGATGTGCGGGCGGAGTCCAGAGTACGAAGATATGAGAATCAGTTTTTGCATTGCGGAATAGTCTTGATTGAATAGTTCGATTGATGATTAGTATTGACTCGGTTTCGATGCATTAAAGATAAGAAAAAACTGTGGTCATAGCCCAGTGCTCTCCCGCAGTGGTCAGCGAAGCTGACCTCTTCATGCCGCGGCGGGTTTGAATCCCCGTCGTAGGTATTTATTCTATTTGTTTTCATTTACTGATTTCACTTGGCACAAACTCACAAATATCCCATGATCTTGTTACTGCTCTCGCACTTGGAGAGTGGAGGTGCTCCAGGTTGGCTTCTTTATAAACACAGTAAGCAGTAACACGGTAAGAAACCGCAACTCGTTAGGAAGTGATTAAAATAGCTGGCTGCTGATTATGACCTTCAGAAAAAGCAAGGTGATCAGCTCGAGCAAAGAATAACAGTCGAAAAACTGTATTCACAAAGGTACAGTCTAGAGATCCAGAGATTGCGTCATCTAGAGAGAGAAAGCCTTCCTAAAACCACCGCACTAGTTGGGAATGTTGAGTCAGAATCAGAATCAGAATCGTTTTTATTTAGAGCATGAACATGATTACATGAAAAATGTATTCAGGTGGAGGTCCCGTAGTCGGTGACTGAACTCGGAACTCCCGTACATTGCGGAAGATGATGCTGAAGTATGTCATCGGGTCCATAAAAGAAGAAACCGAGCCCCTTAACACTGTTGTTCAGTTTAAGAGACGCTACAAGACAGACAAACTGCTCCAGAGAGCAAATAAAACGCGCATATACACGGAAGACTTTGGTCGCTCACCCTAAGAGCTTGTATTCATTAATGAACACCTGTGCACCGTTATTAAACGATTGCTCGGGTTGAACATTGCAAAAAAGAACGCTGTGAACTGGCGTTTTGTCTGGGCGAATGATGGTAGGAGACTGGCCAAACTAACTGAGACATCACCTGGGGCCTGATTCTCGCGTTCTAGGCTTTTCCCAACCACGCGAGAATCCAGGCCCTGTTCTGTATATTCACATCATTCGCGATATTGAAAAAATTGCGTAAAGTGCGTGTTTTAGCTTGCTGATACTTCATTCCGCTCAGAAATGGCGCCTCTCCTACTGACATTTAAAAGCCAATGTTTTTACTTACCTATTTTTTTGCAAGAAATATTTTGGTTTGTTGCAGGTTGCAGAACTCTACTTGAAGGCCGAATGAAGTGCTATGTTATGCCGCGAGTTTTAAATGCTTTATGTATCAGCAACGTGCAGGCTGAAAAATGTAGCCGGCGTTCCATCAAAGCTAGGTTTCTGTCATAACTCTTTAAATATGAATGCAGCAAGGGTGATATTATACCATATACATTTGTGACTTTCTTTCTGTTATGATTTGTTTATACCCTGCTGAAAAAAAGTTCTATGATGCAATAACCTCATAGATCATTCATCATAGAATATCATACAATCTGTATGACATATCATACAATCTGTATGATATGTCATACAGATTGTATGATATGTGATACGGATTGTATGATATTTTATGATGAATGATCTATGAGGTTATTGCATCATAGAACTTTTTTTCAGCAGGGTACAGTTGACAGAGTAGGAGTTTATTCTATAATAACAATAACTTTGTATGCTGCATGTTCGCTACTTGCATGCGCGGGGGCCTCAGGTTCCATTCAAGCAAAAATAGTCCGCTTTTTCCCTGAGCCTTCGCACATTTTTATGCTGCAAACAAAAATGAAACGAAAAGAAAAGAAATATTGAATACCTGTGAGCTGTCTTCTTGATTCAGCTCTCCCCGGCGGCTGTTGTCAGCGGAACTCGAAACACGTCGTCTTGAATTGCTAATGCAGCACGCTAGGCTAGCAGTTCTAATGATTTACAGCAGCATACGAAGAACGTGCCTCTTCTCATAAGCTGTATCGAAAGGGAGGGCAATAAATAACAGCAAAAAGTAAAAACTGAAAGCAGCTTACAACGCGAAAACGACTTGTGGCTTGCGTGTGACCGCTCCTTGTTTCGCGAAACCGGCTTAAGGAAGCAGGCCGGCCAGCTCAAGCAATTTTTGCCTCCTTAAGACACAGTCGTTTCCGGGACCAACAGCTGGACTTAACGTTGGCGCTTTGGAAAAATTTCCAAATTGGCAGGATTCAATGTATTCGGCTAGGACAGAGCGTCTCCCACGTGAGCCGGCCAGCATGGTATGCAACACGCGCACACAGAAATGAAAAGAAACGCTTCTACGATATTCTTTCTCATTAATATGCTTGACCAGAACAGCCGTTTGCGATTTTGCGATTTTGCGATTTGTGCGCTTCTGCTCTTTGCGATGCACTGAAAACACTCCACCAACACCTGTGAGGAGCGCGCTAAGACGGTTCCTCGCTACCGGCAACGTCACGTGGTGTCCTGTTATGTAACCTCACACTCGCCGCTTAATACAGCGTCGCAGTGCAGTTCGTTCGCGCTTTGGCGCCAAATAACAGGTCATGTGACGATGACTTCATGGTCACGTGATTTTACACGAGAACACGATCGTCGTATGTGAAATTTTTAGCCATCGAAGACGCCGTCAACGCCGCAAATGCGTCGCTAATCGCTTCGCTGGAAAATGCTCGTGGGCTGCAGCAGTATGCTGCAGCATGCCTGATTCGTGGCATAGAGTTTCTTACTATTACCTAGAGGGAAAGCTGGCGGCGCTGCACTTCAGCCACCATGGACGCCCAAAGTATCATGGGTCGGTGAGCTACTTGTTGCGGCACAGTCGTAATTATTCGGAAGCATGGAGTGGCACTACTAAGGCGTTTCATTCCGAAAACGCAGTTCGTGTGTGCGCAGCCGACTTTCGCGCGAACGCAGTGTGCAAAACCCATAGCAGTGAAAACGCGACGACACAAGACGCCAATAAAAGGTTTCACTTTCTGAAATGCCATTAAAAACCTCTTAAAGTATCTAAGCAACAACATTTTTTTTTGAAAACACATTTACATTTAAAAGTGCGCCTGTTAATAACGAAATATTAGTTTTTGTAGTGTTCATTACTTGGCCAATAGGAGAGCTAGCCATCCCTTATTTTGGGCGAACTTTGCACTTAAATGCTTTTCTGCTCGTTTGTTGCAATTTACGCACAGGATATTGAACGTTAGGACATTCATGATTATCGAATAGCGTTTATTTTTGCATTATTTTTTGGCCGAAAGTTGTAGTTCTGCAGTCGGTAGCTCACCGCCCCATGATGCTTTGAGCGCCCATGGTGGCTGAAGTGGTCTCGAGGGGTCGCCATGCAAACTCCCATAGACGGGCTGCCAGCTTTCCCTCTAGGTAATAGTAAGAAACTCTATGATTCGTGGGACACACTCGCGAAGCTGCTTTGCTTGACGGGCGCGCACGGGTGGTGCACGCGTCCCGTGAGATCACTAAACACTCCGTGAAATATCCGAGTCCAGCAACAGCTCTCCAGGCACAAACACAAAAATGCTGTACGGTGTGAGGCTCTCCGCATGTGCCTGGATGTACAATCGGTGACAGGATTACACAAGGTTCTTGCCTTGTGTAATTCTTGGTTCTTGCCTTATTCAACTAACAAAGAGTAAAGCAAGATTGGCAAGAAAAAAAACGGTAAAAGCCAATTCTAATCAGGCCGTAAACCAGAAAGAGGTCATGTGAGGTGGCAAGAAAGTCAAATTCTTACCTATACAAAAAATAATCGGATGCTCGCTTGCACAACCTGGCCCTTTTCTTGCTACGTGGAAAGCCTTCGTTATTTCGCATGAGCGCTTATCTCTCTGTGCTCCAAAAATGGTCGTGTCATTGATAACGGGCTCACACAATTTACATTCGAGGCAATGCTTTAGCAGATGAAGAAGCTTTGCAACAGGCAAAGACCTGTCATGTTCGTTTCATCTATGATTTATGCAAGCTTCCGTTTGTCCGACACAAAACTTTGACGCCTTTCTAGGGAATTTCATAAACAACTCCACTTTAGCAAGACACGCACCAAAACTGATGCTTGACGTTGCACCCTTTACAGTTTGATCCTTGTCGTCTGTACAACTCTGCCAACTCCCCGTTTTGCCTACATTTTTTTTTTCTGAGTTGCTTTGGTGGCATTAATATGTATCAGGATAGCTCAGAAACATCTGGCACACGTTGGTGGCTCGGGCTGTCTAATTACTACTGTATGCGATTATTCAACATTGAATAATTAGTGACCGATTATCTCCAGCTCTGAGCGATCACATGTGCGTTAACGTGTTTGTTAATGTCCTAATTGTCGCCTGTGAGGGAAAAAAATGTCGTGCCCAGAAACACTGGCATCTTTAATTTTCATTCACATCTATGCTCTCAGTTTGAGTTCTTTTGGGTCATTTGAATTCGAAATGATGCGAGTATCCCGCCTGATCCCTGAAATTGCGTCGTCTAGGCTCTGGTATATTTTTTCGAAGACCAGACTCAAGCGAGCCGGAGACAATCTTGTGTGCGATGACCGCTCCGGTCTCTGGCAGTATTCCTTGCTACATGTGCCGCATTCGGATGCGTTACTGCCAGAGCAGTAGCGTTGTTCTTGTTGCAGGTCATCATCAGAGAGCAGCTCGCCGCGCCCTTTATCCTGCTGGCTGAAATCGTGCGGCTACTCAGACTGCCGTTGTTGTTGTTGTTGTTATTGCTTTGTTGCCTTAGTGACATGGAACATACCAACGTAGGGGGTTGGGCCAGGGTTCAGTGAGGAGGGCTAAGAGAAGAGTGTATACTGGTTGCTAGCTAATGAATGTGCTTAGTGCAAGAAATCGAAGTTTAATTAAAAAGAGAAGAAAGAAGAAAAAAGTAGAGGCACAGATTATAGAATTCAACAAAACAAAAATACTGAGAGGTGCTTTTAAATTCGGAAAATTTGGAATAAAGTTACCACGCGAATCGGCCGGCAATGTAATCGTGCAAGTATTCGTAAATTTAATGCAATGCATGACCTCTGGCTCTCGCACCGAAAGAGAGGAGAAGTAAGGTCTAACTTTGTAATGGGAATTTCTAGATGCGTCCTTCTCTGATGCGTGATCTCCGGAAAGAGATTAAGAAATGCTCCACTGTTTCTACTTCTCCACAAGCCGTGGGGGAGTGACCTCCTGTCTACGTTAGTAAAAATTATGCGGGAGATCCTGCACCGCAAAGAGTCATCGCTACCTCACAATGCCGTGATTTACATGCACTAGCCTTCTATGGGTACATGGGACGTCGTACCCAACAATTCTGGACAAGAACATTTTTTACCAGGAAACAGTTTAGGAAAGCAATTTTTTCATATAATGTAAGATTCTAGTATAACAATCGAAATATCCGCCTACCACACGATGGCAGTTTTGAAGTTTTTTTTTATGCTATTAGCGTTTCGCTAATAGCAAACAATCAATCTTCATGGTTTCCCTAGAAACAAATGATCACCCTCAAAACAAATGTACGAACCGAAGCAACACCTCAATTATTTCCAAAAACAAGGGAAGTTTTCCGAAGGTACCTTGTGATACATCGTGAAACAACAGAAGTGTCAGAGATTTGGCCATGGATCCCAGAGTTGTCGTGGCCGCCAAACCTGTGGCAAGTGGGCATCTAATTTGCACAAATCCGATTACTGCATTGTGGAACCAAAATGCGCTTACTGTGATGGAGACCACCCCATAACATAAATATATTAGTTATAACTGTTAAGACTAAGGAAAATATGACATTTCAGGAAGCACGAAATTGGTTCACACAAGCACAAGGAAGGTTCTTATTCACAGGAAAATCAAATTAAGCTGATGTGGTGCGACGGGGCGGGACACCACACCGGCCTAGGGTACGTGCCCTGGCCAAACACAGTGAGCCTGAGGCTGGGTCATCGGCACCCCCGGCCGATGCAGCAAAGGCTGCCTTGCCACCTCTCACAAAGGACTCGCCAGCTCCTAAGGCCGGGTAGGCCGGAGGGGTCTGCAACAACTCGTGCATCCGCTGCTAGTCTGCGGACCTGCAGAGCCTCAAGGGTGGCGATGGACATAACGCCAAATTCACCCCAGCTTCAGCGGAGGCGCAGCTCTCTTGAGCGAAACAGGAAAGAAAGAACCCCAGTAACGAGCCCGAAATGTCCGGAAGCCTAAGTTTTTAAGTACACCCCCGAAAACCCATTCAACATCACATTTTTAATCACTGGAATTGTCATGGATTGTTAAAATCTACAGCGATGTAATAAGTATTTTGAACTTGCTTTCCCTGGTCGGCCTATGTAGACAAACTTAGGACCTCAAAAAAAAAAAATCATTTTAAAGAGGTATAAAGTATTTCAGTGTTTATGCAAGTGAGCAGGCTGTTTGGAAGGGCTACTATTTTGGTCCATAGTGGGGTTGCAATCCACGAAATAAAGCTTAAGACTAAATATGTAGCTTTAGCTGCCACTATTCTTAAATTAAAAATAATAACTATATGATCGCTTTATACTGAGCCGCATCTAAGTGGAACACTTCATGATTTAGAAGCACTTCTTGCACAGCTGCCAGAGCTATATCTGGCAGTGGGCGATTTTAATGCATACTTCTATTTTTGGGGTAGTGAACAAACGAACACTAGAGCCTGTATTTTAATAGATTTTATTCTCTGCAATAATGTGCGCCTACTGAATACGGAAAAGCACATATACTGTTTCCAATCGCTAGAAGAATGGCCTCCTTAGATTTATCTTTTAGTTTGCCATCTTTTTCATCGATTTTAAGTGGGATGTTCTAGATAACATATGCGGAAGGGATCATTCGCCTGTCAGGATCAGCCTATCATCTTCACTATCAATCATGCCTACCTAACCTCACCGTTGGAAGCTGCCTTGAGCCGACTGGGCACTTTTTTGAGGAAAAGCCAGCCTGGAGACAATATTTTCGTATGATCTCGGTTTAGACGATCTGAATGAAATGTTCACAACCTGTATAATCACTGCTGCACGGCTGTCTATTCCTCATTCATCGGGACTGGTGAGACAAAATGAAAAGGTTTGGTATTTACAACAATGTGAAGAAGCAAAAAAAGAAACAAAATAAAGGTTGGGAGTTTTCTGTAGACATCGAACTCATGAAAGCTTTGTTAATTTCAACAAGGCGAGAGCCACAGCCAGGCATATCCGTCGGTGCGCTGAGAAAACTTCATGGCAAAACTATATATCTTCCATAAACAGTTCAGCTACATCAAATAAAGAGTGGGAACAAGTCAGTAAATGGTAACTACTACCCCTTCACAATCCCTTTTCTCAGTGCCCGACGTACACAAACAAGTATTGATGAACATTACTGATGACGCGGCGTTCAACTCTTTAGAGGAACTTCATTCAGGAAAATGGAGTGCCACAGGGGTGTACTTTAAGCACTACACTTTTTACACTTTTTGTCCTGACAATGAATCCCATGGCTAAATTAATTCCAAAGTCCGTTATGTATTCAATCTATGTCGATGGCCTTTAAATAGAATGCACATTCTCCAGCCTAACAACCTGCGAGCGACAGATAAAACTGACTTTAAAAAGATTTGCGGTTTCGGCACACAGAAATGGGTTTAAGTTCACCCCACAGAAAACAGAAGCGGTTCTTTTCTCGTTCAAAAGTGCATGGCAGAGAGATCCTACCTTGCAGATAAATTAAATTATACTTCCATTAAAACAAGAACATAAATTTTTAGGCATAACAAACGGCAAAAAACTCACAATGCTATCACACATAAACACGCCTAAAAAAGAGTTCCACAATCTCTCAACATAGTCAGTGCTCGCAAGAAGCGTCGGGGGTCTGATACCTAGATCATGCGTCCTGCACATTTAGCGCTTTGTGGTAAGTTCATTCTTAGATTATGGATGTATTGGGTATGGAGCAGCAAGACCGCCACACCTAAAATAATATGGATCCAGTTCATAACTCAGGCCAACGCCTCTGGAGTGGCGCATATAGAACATCTGACATAGTCAGCCTCTATGTAGAAACAAATGAACCCCCTCTTGAAATAAAGAGAACCGCTCTGACTTGTGCACGTCCTTAAAATAAGGTCACTACCAAAACACATCTGCTATCCACTTGTAACGAAATGTCCTCCCAGAATAATATTCAACAACAAACGTCAATCTAGCAGGCCACTGCTTTTGGAATTTGAAGAGATGTGCCAGGATCTCGACGTACTGGAGAAATTGCCTGCACTTGCACAAAGACGAGATCCACTACCTGCATGGTATTATTTTCATGCAATATGCGATCCCAATCTTGCACAGTTCCGCAAAAGACAAACTCCACAACAACATATCATATAAGAATTCCTTGCACACGAGCAAAGATAGTGTCTTCGCAGATAATTATACTGATAGTTCGAAAGCGGATGTTTACGTTGGAAGGGCAGTGACATGACAGACTTGGGAGCAAACAGTACGACTTCCACGGTGTGCATTCATCTTCAGTGCCGAATGTTAAGCAATCTGCGTAGCAGTATAAACAAATATAGTAAACGGGAGCCTCACGAACCGCATCATTTACACAGACTCACTAAGCGTACTGAAAGCTATTCACTCTAGAAATGCCATCACTCCGCCACTTGGTAACATCACACACAACATAACGACAGCCGCAACTCAGGACAAAACATAAAACTCTGCTGGGTCACAATTCCTGTGAGAATAAAAAGATATAAGACAGCAGACTTATGCGCTGCTCAAGCTCATGAAAAGCAAACGAAAAAGTAAATATGCCTTTTAAAGATTGAATGAACTTAGTACATAGTGAATTAAGGGAAAAAATTGCAGTCCGCTTGGAAAAACCGACAAATAGTAAACTACGCTTGGTAAAGACAGTTTTAGATGAATGGAAGTCTTGTACCCCCAGGGACGTTTCAAAGGAGTGATTAGACGTTTTTAGCAAACCGGAGACGTACTACCGGAGACGTATACCGGTTTCCCGGACCCGTCCTGCGCATGCACAGTGGCATTGTTGGGGTGAGGTGGTGCCGCTGCGTGTGCGCAGCCGGCATCCGGTAAACCGGTAAACATAACCGTTATGATAAAAGCGTCTATTATCTGGCGTATTCGTACAGGACACACACACATCACGCATAACTTCATATTGACAAAACAAGACAAGCCACTATGTGAACAATATAAAGATGAACTAACAGTAAATTATATTCTAGTTTCGTACACAAAGCTGGAAACACTGAGGAAAAAATATTTTGCTGTATTTTGCAATGAACACACACCATTCCACCCAACACTGCTCCTAGGGGATGACGCCCTCGTTGACTTCTCATATGTTTTAAAGTTTTCAACAAGAGCAGGTGTTTTGGACAAAGTGTAGATCTGATAAATCGCAGTCAATTTATGGCAACAAACGCTTTCTTAACCACACCTCAGCCACTTTCTCACTTCTGAGAAAAAGGCTGGAATCATTATTTGATTTCTTGGAACCCTCGACCTCCTTGCTCATCTAAGGATAGTTGCAGAGGTTATCCCACTTTCTTTAAAGATTGCACCATTAGCCATTGCTAAATTTTTTTTATCATCACTAGGTAGTAAGAAAACGCTTTAATCACCGTTATTCTACAAGTTTTTATAAAAGTCTACACAAAACAATTCCTCCATATCTCCATCTTGGCGCATCATAGCCTTAGTTGATTACGAGCCACTAAACCCAACACAGCACAAAAGACGAAGTGCAATTAAGGGAGGAGTGTAAAGAAGATTCGTAGGTTGCATGATTCGCTAGTTTTGAGCAGAATTGTTATCCCGGAATGGGCTCACCAAGATGGTGAATCTAATTGAGAAGTGTTCACAAGATGTACCACAGTCAGCTGCGGACCATGCCTCTGTACCTTTCCTTCCTGCTGCCAGGGATAAATCGATGAATGATCGCAAATTTCTGCGCATGAAGATTACGGCCCGATCACAGCAGCATATCATTTGCCGACATCCATGCCGACTACAGGCGACCACATAAGCCACAGTAGTTACTCCAGACAACATTATGCGAGTTGAACTCCCCTGGACTGATGACCCTATAGAGTAGCCAACTCTCTAGACTGTCTCTTCTGCGTACACCTACTGGGTAACAGACGTTACAGTGTGACAGTGGCATACTCCGGTAATGTGAGGGCTGCAGCTAAAAGCTGACAGTCAGGAAGCATTATTTTTTTTTAACATTGATGCCCGGTGACACAGTTCAGAAGATATCAGGCTCAGTAACCCACTGCCTCATCTGCTTTGTTTCCACTAAGTTAGTCGCTGCCCTTACGAATATTCCCCAATGAAGACCACAGCGTTTCTCAGTTGTACACGATCTTTAATGAACCAGCGCAAAAGGACAAAGGAGAAGTAGAAGTACGACGTCATCCACTTCGTCTTTCTTCTACTTCTCTTTTGTCCTTATGTGCTGATTAATCTAATGCACTGGTGCAGCAAATGCTACTCACTTGTACACCTTTCTTTATATTTAGCCGGTAGTGAGAAGACTGCAAGAGTAATCCTCCCTTTTTCGATATCTACTGTCAGCAGCAAAAGTTTTGCAGGACGCGATTTCTTGGAAAAACGTGTATTGTAGCTTCCCCTCGCTACCCAGTTGGCTGATATTGTTCCTAGAGGAAGCAGTAGGTAGGCCCCAGAATCTTCACAAATTTCAGGCAATTGGCTTACGTGTCTGCGCCGGAATAAATTTTCCGCATAACCAAGTCCCGTAAACTTTTACTAACGATAGTACTTACGCTGATATAAAAAGAGGAAGCCAACTGCGTTAAGCTCGCCGCCCGAATGACTGCCGTTGTCGAGTAAGAAGAAGAAGAAGGGCAGATTGTTCACATCGTTAGTGTTCTACGGCTAGAGATCCGGTCATGGAACGTACATGGTCATCCAGCAGAACTAGATACGTTCCCTTCGACGAGAGGAGCAGGACGATGGCGTCGAGGATGACAGTAACAGGGTGCCTTGACGACGAAGCCGTGGCGCCTTACTGGGACCCCCGTTACCAGCAGTTCTTCTTCTCCGGTCTGATGCCGCCACCTTCAGGGGATCCCCGCTTGCAAGCCATCTACGCGGCATCTTCGATCGAGGTCTATCCAGACGAACCATACAACGAAAACTCCATCCTGGTCACTCCGGAAAAGCGAATGCACGGGGATCACGACAGGAGGCGGCGCCGCGTGTCGTGGAGCGCGTTCCTGCCGAAACGCTTTGAAAACAAGGGTTTCTGGCGCACCATCCCATTCCTGGTGGGCATGGCTATACTGCTTTTCATTTTTTTCCTCATGGTCACGTACTGGCTGTGGGGCTACATAGCCAGAAGCGACGTCCCGGAGACGGCTGAGTCCGAAGAAAGTGACGAGTTGTCCGACATCCGCATAGCGGTAAGGCCCTTCTTCCCTCGAGCGAAAGTTCGGACCGAGACTTTCACTGTGCCTCCGTTTAGCTACATCAAAGACTCGTTACGGAAAGATAAACAGATACGCCTAAACCACACGGGGTATGAGAGCGTTGACGCGTTAGAGAACAACCAGCAGATCGGTGGTATAGTACAAGACAGGACCCATTTAATTACCACCGACAGCAGGCTGAACATACCGTTGTCTTATTGCTGCGACGTGGAGTTGTTTTGCCTCTACACCGTTAACAGTAAGCTGGTATCTCATGCAACCACTTACACCAATTCCAGCTGCAGCCTCGACGGCTTTCGTAGATTCCAAACTGCTTGCAACGATGATCGGCAGCCTAAACCTCTCCTCGGAGTGCAAGTCGATGGCATCGGTCTCAGAAATGGCACGAACGATAGCCGCAAGGATGCCACAAGGTTCTTCTTGGATGCCTTATCCGCTGCAAAACGTGGTGGATTTCAAGGAATCGCTTTCTGGTGGGGCCGTGACTGGAAGCATGACGATGAAACAATTTTGAACGCACGCCGGGAAGTCGCCCAGGAACTGCGCTTGAGAAACTTGACGCTCACCTTTATCCTTCCTTATCCTGTGAACCGACGCCAGACATACCTGAGGAGGCTGGCGCGGCTGGAAGAGTCGCCGCTTGCATCGCCTAACAACATCGTATTTTATCCCCACATCTCGATGTTCGGCAGAAAGACAGCGTGGCCAGCTCCACGCGATGTTGTACTGGAGCCGAGTGGTGGTGTCCGCCGTTGGGGCCCTTCAATCTGCTATCTGTTCACCACCGTGCCATTCTTAGCGCGTGTGAAGGGGAAATGCGACCCTGGGAAAGTCCAGGAGATTGCAGGTCCACTGAAGCCCGCTTCGCTAGCCTCTGATGACTCCTCTCGAAGCCTGTGGAGCAACTCTTCTATGGTGGCCAGCCATCGCTACTACACACTCAGGTGTCGGGGTAGCAGTGGCGTCCTCTACCAGACGTCGGCTCAGGTGGCGAGGTTCCGCCGCGCAGTACTCTCTCTCGCGGGTACATCGTGTCACGGGACGGTCGATGGGTGGCGGCAGGAGTGGCAGCCGGTGTGCATGAACTTCTCTGTGATGTCATGAAATGGACGAGACCAACGCACTGGGGCCTCGCACAAGTCTCTTTCCACCCGATAAGCCACTGGTTTCTTTAATAATTGTTGTTTTCTACGAATGTTATATTTCAGACTAATACCAGAGACTTTTATATTTCCACAACATTTAACGTCTACCTGCCCACCAGTTTGGTTTTCATATGCGAATATTCCAGGACACTGCCTTTGTAGATGGTGTTATCATGAGCAAGTTCTGCAATAGATACTGGATCTATGTGGTGACTGGCAGGGGTTTTATTTTAAGCGTGCGTTCTCTGATTCCATCTCAACTAAGGACAAAAAAAAATTTTCACACAAGCTGCAGTGTTTTGATACAAGCGCATCTTTAGATACCAGCGCAGTGTTTTAGATACCAGCGTGGAAATGCTTGTTTCGTGAGCAGTACGCTTTGGAGCGGGGCGTGTATGCTCCCTTGGAGAGCCGCCTAGCTGGCTCCTCTATCTAGATGTCTGTGTGTGTGCCTGCAATACTTTTGATTTTTGCGGAGGTGGGAACGTGCAGGGGTATTGTGGGCTCGTATTACACGCTCCGCCACGACTGTTCGACTCTTGGAAGTGAATTAAGGCGCGTCTAGTGGTCTAGTGAATGCACAGATGTCTAAGAAATGCATCTTCGAAATGTGTACCGATGTGCATGAATAATTTAATTATGAGCATGTAAATTAGATATCCCAATTTAGAGAGTAGCGAAGTGGGCTTCCGGTGTATTCCCTTCATGCATGGCGTGAAGCCGTAGCGCCGCCATGCGGCATCCACTGCAACACCAACACGCAATGTACGGTGTTGGTCAAGCAAATGGCGCGCGCCTAGTGAATTCACAGATGTCTTAGAAACGTATCTTCTAGTTATGGCCTTAGACGTTTATGAATAATTTAATTATGATCATGTAAATTACAGATGTTCCAATTAAGCGAGTAGCGAAGTTGTCCCGAACGCACTCAACCTTACAGACGCCAAGCCGTGTCTAGTGGCCCGATACAAAACAGCTTCCGCTCTCTAACCAGGTTCACCAGCAGTTAAAACATAGCTATTTTTTATAATGATTTCATTCCTTTCAAACGAAACAGCATTGCATGTGATATTGTTGCCCGGATGAAAGTAATGAGAGAAAAAGAAGTAACCTGCACGTGGAATTTTTCTCAAAAGGAGAAGGCACGCACCTTGATGACTGGCCGAATCTTCTGCTCTACAGCAATTGTGGCTCAAAAGGAGACAACCCAAATGTACGTTCGCTTTTTTACTCCTCGATACCACAGTTGAGGCTTTCCATAATAATGTTCTGGCAGATCTGCTGTACTGCGCGGCGGAAAAACTAATTTATTTTACTCATTTATGATGTCAGGTATTGGATAGTGTCAAGTAAGGCCTATCATTAATGAGTACAGATCTCGAGCACTGTACCGGCACGCTAAATGCGTTACCCGAGAAATTTTCCGTTCGGACCTCGAGGCCTGCATCAACGGACACGATGTATCTGAACCAGCCCTTTTCCAAGCACTTCAAGCACCGTAGTCACTGATAATCACGGGGCTAAATCGACGCAAGGGGTGGACTGGGCGAACCGCAGGGTAGTGATATGATTTGGGAGAACTGAAAAGCGGCCGTTCCGAAGAATAGCGGCCCGAATACTGCCTCAACTGAAACCTACATATCGTTGGGAGCGTTGGCGACATGGCGTCTACGTTCACGGATGGGACAAAGGTTGGCCCTACACTCTCCAGCTCCCCCTACCCCGCTAAGTGGCTACGAGTGTACTGTTGCCCTCTTCATCCCTGCTCTTGCAGAGGACAGAGAAGAGGACCCAAGGTATCGCGAGCACAGACACGCTAAACACGCACAGCGTCGGGAACTTCACTCCGTGTGAGCTGCAAAATGTCAGTAGCATTGCTCAATGGCTTCAATTTTTTGTCGCCTTTTGTGTTATTAGTTGAGTGTTTTATGATTTACTCTTTAGAGGCACGTTATTTGGACGCTTATCTGTGTCACGAAGGATGCTGGTGATCGAGAGACACCCAGGAGCAAGCTAATGAGCGCAGTGTAGCAGGGATTCTTGTGACCCAGTTGATCCCGCATGTGCAGATCTTCGGCCCAGCCGGCGGCGGAAGATGTGTCATCGGGCCTGTCACATGAGCAGATGGCCATGGAGGCACTGCGCAAATGGAAGCCCGTAGCGCGGGGCGGCACACCGGCCACGCCGAGCGAGCTGTCGGCCGGACTCTCGGGTGGCGGCCACGTGACCAGCTGCATGCTCGTCGCGTGCCTGGCATCGTGCGCCGCCGGCACCACGCTGGGCTACGCGTCCACTGCCGCGGCCTCCATCGAGCGCGAGCCCTGGTACACGCTGGAGCGGCGGCCGCCCGACAACCGCTGGTTCGCCGACTTGCTGCTGCTCGTGGCTGCGCCCAGCTCCCTCGTTTCAGGTCGGTGTGAAGGAAGCTGATTACAGCACAAATCAGGACAGCTACACCCGAGACACGCAAAGGATACGAGCTGTACGCGGCTGTTATAAAACTGGTCAATATACTTTCTATAGGCTTCTTTTATACACTGTTGCCTCCTATAGGTATTTCCTTTTCGTCTATTTATAGTCATAGGCCGTATATAGACAGAAAGCAACTAAATGTGTGTGGCCATAAACCTATATATTGTCTCTAGACTGCCCTGGACTTTATTGACAGGTATATGGAAAGTCTATAGATTATCCAAAGGATGGTTTGGTTTGGTTTATGGGGTTTAACGTCCCAAAGCGACTAAGGCTATGAGAGACGCCGTAGTGGAGGGCTCCGGAAATTTCGACCACCTGGGGTTCTTCAACGTGCACCGACATCGCACAGTACACGGGCCTCTAGAATTTCTCCTCCAAACAAATTCCAGCCGCCGTGGCCGGGATCGAACCCGCGTCTTTTGGGTCAGCAGCCGAGCACCATAACCACTGAGCCACGGCGGCGGCAATTATCCAAAGGAATTTTTGCAACGGTTGTCATGTTTCTTGTAAGTCAACGGCTTATGACACACACACACACACACACACACACACACACACACACACACACACACACGCACGCACACACACACACACACACACGCACGCACGCACGCACACGCACACGCACACACACACACACACACACACACACATCGCACGCACGCACAGAGAGAGGAGAGAGAGAGAGAGATTGCGAGACCATGAAGCACTTGACCGCTTAAAGGAGTATATCGCGAAGTATACGCTTCGTTAAAGCAGGGGTTCTCAAACTTTTTTGCTTGGAGGAACCCCAAAAGCCTTCAATAAGTTCCAGGGACCCCCCCCCCCCCCCCCGCTTTCACATACCAGCAATGTTGTCGAGTGCATTTTTGCAAAGAGAGAGTTGCAATGGCTAAATGTTTATTGCACAGATTAATACAAATACTAATGTGATGGGTGGTACTGCTTCCCTTTTAAGAGCAAGTCAAAGCGTGGCTCAGTAGCACTCAGAGCCAGTCTCATATCAGCTGCCGGGTCAGGGCCGGTGAGGGTTCTCGCGGAACACAAGACAGCCCGCGGAACCCCTGTGTTCCGCGGAACCCAGTTTGAGAACCCCTGCGTTAAAGTAAACATATTTATTTGACTCGGCGTTTCGATCCGGAGACCGATCTTTTTCCAAAAAGACATGAAAAAGACCGGTCTTCCGATCAAAATTTCGAGTCAAATAAATGTTTCCTTTAAAGGGAGACGGAAGCACTTTTTTGAAAATCAGGCTGGCAGCAGCGTCCTATAGTTTTTCATGCTGTATACTGGAATATCGTATCCAAATAACACAAAAACAAGCGAATTGCCTTTTTTAGCCGAAATATGCGGCCTGTGCCGCGGGGCACGCCGCGCGGCGCGCCGCCGCCCGTGATTGGTCAAGAGAGGTCGTGACGACCCTTTGAGGACCGGAGAAGCTGCCGATGCGGATCCGGCGCTACGTTGAGTGCAGATCGCAGCTTTCCGTGGCGTTGTAAAAGCGAATACGGCGACTATTTTTTTTACCTACCTCCAAAGAAAAGTATACTACAGTTTGTTCATTCCACGTATCACCTGAAAGCAAAAAGACGCGAGCAAAAAATTGTGCGCCTAGCACAAGCATACGCCAGCGTCAAAGACGCGATGCAGACCATGCGTAAAAGGTGCCAGCACAACCTCGGCTCGTATTCTTGGAAAGGAAGGGGTGCGAACAATACTCAAGTCAATTACCACCACCGGACGCCTCCTGGCTCGCCCGGTAGAGCGTCATCCTAAAGAAAAGGCCCTAAGCACTATGTACAAAAAATCCTGTTCTCAGTACCCGGCATTGTAGGTTGGGGCAAGAAAGTATTTCAAGGAAACGATGAAGCAGCACAAAGTTGATGTCAAAATTATCGAAGCGCAGTGGCCAGCACTGCGAGGCATGTGACCACAGGATAGTGACGCAATCATTGTGCACTGGAAACGAAGCTAAATAGGCGCACAAGGCTGCTGCTTCACTCGCGGCGTGTTCAGCAGAAGCCAGAAAATACTGTATTAATCGCTGCCTCGGAAACGTTCGCCTTTCCTAGATTTGCAGTTCAGGTTCAGCGAAGTAGTGGCCAACTATATGTGTGTTTAAAAGCCAAGCTATCTGCAACTGCCCGCTGCCACAACTTGATGAAGAAACCGATTAAGGTTGGGGTGTGCTTTTGCAAAAACTGTTGGCATCCATTTCTCTCATAAATTTGCATCCGAAATCAGAACGTTGAATGCTTTCGTTTTTAATCGCTTAGCTACGATTAAACGAGATGCCACATATGAAGAGCTTCGATGCTTCGATGCTTCGATGCTTGCTTCGATGCTTGCTTCGATGCTTGCTTGCTTCGATGCTAGCTTGCTTCGATGCTTGCTTGCTTCGATGCTTGCTTGCTTCGATGCTTGCTTGCTTCGATGCTTGCTTGCTTCGATGCTTGCTTGCTTCGATGCTTGCTTGCTTCGATGCTTGCTTGCTTCGATGCTTGCTTGCTTCGATGCCTGCTTGCTTCGATGTTTGCTTGCTTCGATGCTTGCTTGCTTCGATGCTTGCTTGCTTCGATGCTTGCTTGCTTCGATGCTTGCTTGCTTCGATGCTTGCTTGCTTCGATGCTTGCTTGCTTCGATGCTTGCTTGCTTCGATGCTTGCTTGCTTCGATGCTTGCTTGCTTCGATGCTTGCTTGCTTCGATGCTTGCTTGCTTCGATGCTTGCTTGCTTCGATGCTTGCTTGCTTCGATGCTTGCTTGCTTCGATGCTTGCTTGCTTCGATGCTTGCTTGCTTGCTTGCTTGCTTGCTTGCTTGCTTGCTTGCTTGCTTGCTTGCTTGCTTGCTTGCTTGCTTGGACACGTCGAACCGAGTGTAAAATCACTAACTGAGCCTTGCTGAGCACGTCTCAGGTGGTCTGGCCACACCTAAGCTGAGGAGAGCGACACATGCTTGAGCCTCTATAAGGTTTCTTCAGGGGCTAAGTGAGCATGTTTCTACTTTTAAAGGAGGCGCTTCTTCGGAATGGTGACACGCCTCTCCTGTGCGAGAAAATCGAATGAACTGTGTCATGGTTCAGCCGCGCCTTTTCGGCAGAAATCTCCAGAGGTCACATTAGGGACAAGGTCTGCATGTAGCCGCTCTTACAAAAGTGCTTCGAGCAGAGTAGGCTTGCTTTGGTCGGCTTGAATTCTTCGTCGCAGCAGCGAGCGCTTGCGCTGCGAGCTATGATCTTGCGAAAAATAGTGGAAGACGAAAGAGTCTCGGCCGTAGTTGTTCGTGGACTCGAACGCAGAGTAGTACCATAGTACCTCGTGTTGAATCTGATTCTCAAGGTCGGCTGACACGCTTTGTACGTCACAACGCACGCAGTACGAGGAACAACGGATGCAGCACGAGAAACAACGTTCGCTGAAAGCTCGCTCGGGTGCGCCGAAGAATCCCCGGCTCCTCAACGTCACGTTACGTTGGCCGACATGGACGAGATTTGCCTCTCTACTGTTCTCCTCTCCTGCGCTCGTGCGGGACGCCAGAGATTTGAACATCGCGCTTTTCATTGGTGATTGCGCCACTGTTTTAGCCAAAATCGAAAAAATAATTTCACAGACGTGATCAGCAATGGCACTACTTCAAAACCCTAAAAAATTAGGTGATTCGAAAACCGCCTCAGTATCCCTTTAACGACGCGTATACTTCACTAGATTATATATATATATATATATATATATATATATATATATATATATATATATATATATATATATATATATATATATATTGAGCAACTCTTCGTGTAGGTAAATATTTATTGCGAATCGACGTTTCGGACAGAGCCTGTCCGAAACTTCGACTCGCAATAAATGTTTACCTAAATGCAGCTTTTCTCAATTTCGCATTTTACCTCTAGCAACCAAGTACGTCTATCTGCATATACACTATAAATATCTGTCCATCGTGTCAGGCAGTAGCTCTTTTAATCATGAGAGGCTTGCTCAGGAAGAGCAGCCTCGGTCGCAATCCAACACATGTCCATGACATAGAAAGGCTGTGGCGCATCACTTGACCGCTGCACCACTGCGCCAGGAGTGGTTGGAAGACTCCTAGGGATCTGTGAATGTAGACAATGACCAATTCCGCACATATGGGCATTAACCCGTCATCGCTATCCGAACTGCTGCCAACCGTAAAAACTGGATCACAGCAACGGAACGGGAGAGAAAACCGAACTGCCAACGCACCTAATTCGCATTCGGCCTAACTACGCAGTTCGACCATTATTTCTTTTTTCTCATATTGCTTAGGTGCGGGTTCTAATCAGAAAAAAGTTTTATATTGCCACGCGCCTAACGCGCCGCGCGGCCTCCGCGCTGAGTCGAAGACGACGACGAAGCGGCGGTGGGCTCTCGTGGCGCGCTGTTCTGTGCTGTGTCGTGGAAGCTGGCTGGATAATTAAAAAGAAGGCTTCCGGTCTTGGGTTCTCCCCGACGTCTACCTTCACGGCTCCTCTGGTCGTGACACTGGTGGAGGTGCTGGGTAGAGTGCACCGCGACCAATGGTGCGGTGGAAGGCGAAGGCCCAGGAGATGGGGCCGCGCGGCGCACGACGTCCGCGTACGTGACTGGCTGGACAGGAGTCGGGTACGACGCGGGATCGTATGGGGTCGGTTGCGGCGCCGGCACAGCTGCAGCGTCTTGTGCCCTGAGTGCCTGTCGGACTTCCTCGCGGATGACGCTGCAGCTGTACCCGCTTCCGCGTATCGAAGACTCACTCGACCGACTTCGTCAAGCCAAGTACTTCTCTTCGGTCGACCTCAGAAGTGGTTATTGGCAGATAGAAGTTGATGAGAGGGACCGTGAGAAAACCGCCTTCATTACACCGGACGGGCTGTATGAATTTCGCGTCCTCCCATTCGGTCTCTGCTGTGCTCCTGCCACGTTCCAAAGAATGCTGGACACCGTTCTCACCGGTTTGAAGTGGCAGACCTGTCTTGTTTATCTTGACGATGTCATCATTTTTTCCGCAACGTTCACGGAACATCTGCACCGCCTCAGGACTGTCCTCAAAGCCGTTCGATCCGCCAACCTCTCCCTCAAACCAGAAAAATGCCACTTTGGGTTCACCGAATTGAAGTTCCTCGGGCACGTCATTAGTGCTGACGGAATCCGCGCTGACCCAGAGAAGCTTGCTGCCGTTGCTGCCTTTCCGGTCCCCTCCCACAAAAAAGCTATCCGACGTTTTCTGGGCCTGTGCTCCTATTATCGCCGCTTCATTAGAAACTTCGCCCAGCTCGCCAGCCCTCTGACGCTCCTAACCCGTGATGACACGTCATTTTCCTGGGGCAACGAACAACAGACTGCCTTCGACGAGTTACGACGCCTACTCCAATCACCGCCCATCCTGGCACATTTCGACGAAGATGCCGACACGGAGGTGCACACGGATGCGAGCAACGTCGGTCTTGGCGCCGTTCTAGTTCAGCGGCAAAACGGTGTCGACAAAGTAATTGCCTACGCCAGCCGCGCACTGTCGCGTGCTGAGTTGAACTACTCTACCACGGAAAAAGAATGTTTAGCGGTAGTCTGGGCCGCCGCCAAGTTCCGCCCATACCTCTATGGCAGACCGTTTCGTATCGTCACCGACCACCACTCGCTGTGCTGGCTGAAAAATTTAAAGGACCCTTGCGGCCGCCTAGCACGTTGGGCATTACGCCTGCAGGAATTCGATTTCACCGTCACCTACAAGTCAGGCCGGAAACACACCGACGCTGATACCTTGTCACGTGCTCCCGTCGAACCTCCTCCGCAAGACACCACCGACGATGATAGCTTCCTTGGAGCGGTCAGCACATCTGAGCTCGTTTCCAGACAGCGTGCCGACGCCGAGCTCCGTCTGCTCATCGAACATCTCGAAGGTGGGTGCCCTGAAATACCACGAAACCTAGCTCGTGGACTATCGTCGTTCTGCCTGCGGAGCGGGGTGCTTTATAAAAAAAACTCTACTTCAAGTCCGACAACTTACCTGCTCGTCATACCGTCTGATCTGCGGGATGAAGTCCTCCTTGCCTGCCATGATGAACCGACTTCCGGCCACCTTGGAGTTACCCGCACCTTATCCCGAATCCGGCAGAACTATTACTGGCCCAACCTAACTTCAAGTGTCAAGCATTATGTCCGGACATGCCGGCAATGCCAGCGGCGAACAAAACCCGCGCTCAAGCCTCCTGGGCTGCTTCAGTGCATCGAGCCGCCACAAATACCATTCGACAAAGTCGGCATGGGCCTTCTGGGGCCATTTCCTCTCTCGTCTTCCGGCCACAAGTGGATCGTAGTCGCCACAGACTACTTGACCCGCTACGCTGAAACGAAGGCCCTTGCGCGAGGTACTGCCGCCGAAGTTGCCCACTTCTTTATGCACGACATCGTGCTTAGACACGGCGCTCCATCGGCCATCATTACTGACCGAGGCAAGGCGTTTACAGCCCGAGTCCTAAGTGACATCTTAGCGCTTAGCCATACTGCTCATCGACCAACAACAGCGTATCATCCCCAAACAAATGGTCTAACGGAACGGCTCAACAAAACATTGGCGGACATGATCTCGATGTACGTCGACGTTGAACACAAAACCTGGGATGAGGTCTTGCCGTACGTCACCTTCGCATATAATACCGCGACGCAGGAAACCACCCAGTTCACCCCGTTCCGTCTCGTGTATGGCAGAGAGGTCCGCATGATGCTAGACGCCATGCTGCCGTACGGCGACGCAGAGCTTCCCCCTGAAGCTGGCCACTTCGTGGAGCAGGCAGAGCAGGCCCGTCAGCTGGCCCGCTTGCACATCAAGGACCAGCAATGCGCCGATGCCCAACACTATAATCTTCGGCACAGGGACGTGCACTACGAGCCGGGCGACCACGTGTGGGTGTGGACACCAGTGCGCCGCAAGGGATTGTGCGAAAAGCTTTTAAACAGGTATTTTGGCCCGTACAAGGTCCTGCGCCGCCTGAACAGCGTCAACTACGAAGTTGTCCCCCATGGAACTGTGGTCGTCGGCCCTCAGCGTCAACGGCCTGAAATCGTGCATGTAGTGCGCTTAAAGCCGTACTTTTCGCGTGACTGAGCGCTGTGTTCACGCTGTTTCGTACCTTTTCCCCTTACCCCACGTGTGAACTTGACTCCCCTGCATGTCATCTAGCGCGCACTGTATAGTTCACCTCACCCCCAGTCCTCCCCTCACTGTACATATCCCATTCCACATCGAGACGATGTTTGCTTTCGCGGGGGGGAATAATGCCACGCGCCTAACGCGCCGCGCGGCCTCCGCGCTGAGTCGAAGACGACGACGAAGCGGCGGTGGGCTCTCGTGGCGCGCTGTTCTGTGCTGTGTCGTGGAAGCTGGCTGGATAATTAAAAAGAAGGCTCCCGGTCTTGGGTTCTCCCCGACGTCTACCTTCACGGCTCCTCTGGTCGTGACAATATATAGCTTCACAGAACTACGCTGAGGAGATAACTAGCAGTTTGTGAAAACTCTGTCTCCTGATTAAAAGCTGCGGCAGGTTAAACTGAAAAAGTTGGTACTAAAGCGCGGGAGACCTAGTTAGGGAAAACTGCAAGGAATGGGGAGGTTAGAAAATTTGGCAAGCATAGGATAATCAGATTATAATCTAGAAACTCTCAGTGGGGAGAATTATAAGAGATGTTATTTCTCGAGTTTTTTTTAATCACTTTATGATTGCGATGTTTTGGGTAATGCAAAGCCGCTGCCGCAGTCGCATATGTGCACCCACTCCACATATTTGCTGTCGCACTATATTTGCTAACTTTGCTCAAGGTTCCTGACTTCGCTTTCATACGCCATCTTTCACCTTAAAGTTAGCCCTCATGCTCCTTATCACCTGGTAGTAGCCCTACTGGCGCACTTTTGATTCTATTTTGTGTGACCTATACCATTAGTAGTCTACCAATAAACCTCAGTTGTTAGTTGAGCGTCCGTGTTGTCGTGTCACATCTGTCTTTTAAGCTGTTTCCTTCATTTCACTTCATGCACGAACTAGTCCGCCAAAAACCCCAAGAAGATCCGTGTGGGCCTATACTATCTGCTATCTGCTATCTCCATGTATGCCAGTATCTCTCTTTTCAGATCATGTGTGTCTAAATGGTTTTAAGCGCGATTCCTGTCGCGTTCCACTGCTAAAGGCGAAGCTTAAGCATAGTTAATTAGGAATTAATTAGTACATAGGTATTAATTAGTAATTTGTCATTACTCAGTAATTAGTCATTAATTATGTGTGACGTCATATAGTGGTGACGTCACCAGTACCCCAGAGGCAGTCAAAGTGGTGCGAAAAACGCTTTCGCTTCTACGCACTTAGGACAGTCAAAGTGCCCCCTGAGATGCTTGGAAAAAAGTTGGAAGTTCAGCGCTCTGTACAATCTTCTCCTCCTTTTTCCTGTGTTGTGTTCGCGCTGCTGATACATATGTATCAAAGATGCTGCCGCCGCTGCAATTGCCGCGCCGCTGCGATTGCCGCGCCGTTGCTTCCGCAGCTCTACTCGGGATGGCCAATGGTCAAACCACAGCCATTTTTTTTTTATTGATCAGGGCTGCTGCTTGACTTGGTGGGGAACAGGACAACGCTGCTGCTGTCCGCCTTCGGCCTCCTGGGCAGCTGGATGACGCTGCTCTTCTGCACCAACACGTATTCGCTGTTCATGGCACGCGTCATGGCGGGCGTCTTCCTGGGCGCGCTGTCCAGCTGCGTAGGACTACACGTGGCCGACATTTGCCCCGCTCGCTGCAGGGCTCTCTTCGTTGGCCTCGTCGAGGTTGGCGCAGTGCACGAAGCAGCGTTTGTTTGCCGCTAGCGAAAGAAGAGCCCAGGCGAGAAGCTACACGAATGCAGCTAGACGTCTGCCTGAGGGCTAGAACAAAAGTAAAAACAGAAAGAAAAAATGGCCTGGCTTAGCTTATGGTTAAGCCTAGGATGCGAAGCATACCGCCGGCGGAGGCTGCGCGTCCGCAAGCGAGCGCACGAGTTTAGCCCCAGCTTTCACAGCTGTTGTGACGTCATATCACGTGGTGCGCCGATGTAGGTCAAGTGGTAGCTACGCGGCCGCGCGCGGCGCAGCAAGGAACAGATCGGTTTTGCGGCTAGTATGCTTCGCATAAAAAAAAGCGGCATACGAGACAGCGCGTTGAGGCACACGCTGTATAACACAAAAAAAAAACTGTTAGGAATTTGTAAGAAAGTTGGCCTTCTATAGCTGGTTCATGTACGGGGGTTATGCACATTCGCGCGGCGCGCGCTGTCAGCAAGTCGGAGGTTGGTAAATACGAATATGTCGTAATCTTTGCACAGACTTGATATTAGTCTCAGAGGTCCAACTTTTGCTTTCTTAAAACTGGACTAATAAGCGAGTGCAATTATATTGTTCAAAGATAAGATCCAAGCAGTATTTTACGATACAGCAATGAAGTCTCCAGTCGCTCTCAGTATGGCATACAGCACGCAATGTCTGGTCGAAGCTTCCCCCACGAAGCAGTGGCAGCCCAGGCTGAGCAAAAGGCTGTGGATTTTGATGCAAATCGAAAGGGTAGTTTTTCTGCAATGTTCGCAACTGGGCATTTGTTCACTATGAACCTCAAACAGCCCTATTGTTGCACGGTCCACGCATGGACGTTGCAGGTTATGTTTAGCGGCGACTGGACAATTAGGCGTTTTCGCCTACGCTGGAAGACAAAAGCGTCTCAGTGGGTTATTCCAATTGCAAAAAAAAATTACTGGTAGATTGCTCCCAACAGCATTTAAGTGGTTCAAAGCTTCGAAAAAGAAGAGAGAAAATCACTAGAAGGGCGTTACGGGATAGTTACAGTAACATGCCAACGAGCTGCCGTCAACTCAAAGTGGCTAAACTTTTCGCCGTGCGCATCGTTTCTATTCTGGTTTGGAAACATTTCTCAGAGCAACAACTATACAGGGGACATGTCCGCGGTAAAGACCGTCGCCGTAGGTGTGGTTCTAGGCCCTCTAAGCTTAAACGCCCAAGTCGGCATCTTCAAACTTGTATTTTGTGCACGTCTGCTGTAGAGCGCACTGTTAGCAAAAAAACGCCCAAAAGGGAGTAAATGGCTTGTGCTCTAACGCACACCCAAAAGGAGGTTCTTTTACTCCACATGTATGGTGGTTTTTATTTACTCCCTTATATAAGGGAGTTATTTTGGAGTATAAGGGAGTAAATTTTTTACTACCCACAGAAATGGAGCCCAAAAATGGCGTCATGTTTATTTATCCTCATTCAGGCTCATTCTTAAGGCAGTGACAGCGGCGGAAACGGGCAGTAGCTCTGCTGGCCGCCGACAACCCAACTTGGGAAACTGCGCTGCCCTAATGTGACCCCGCGTCACGCATTCTTTTCGCCGTCTGCAAGCCCAGCGGCGGCGTAGGCGGCGGGAGTCGTCTGCTTGTCTCCTTTTCCTGTACGAGCTCGTTTGGTTGGCTGTGTTCGTGGATAAAGGGATGTAACATTATAAGCAATAGTTGAAAACTGAAAAGGAGTCGCTGGGTAGCTTTCACGGTCATGCACCACGCTATATTTAACTAAATACCAGAGCAGAAACGTTGAAAACACCCCTGATGGTAGTTTGGAATGGCCGTGTTTGCCTTCATATTCACTTCATTAGGACTTGGCTTTTCAATATGACTGAGGAAAAATGTAGCCTCATGAGCTCAATCAAGAGCTCAGCGTTAACAATGTGTTCTATCACAGTTCCACGTTCATGGAACACTAATCTGCTGCAACACACTGCGACGACCACACTGTAAAAAGCCTGTGAGAATTAGGCCTAAGCGGTGGCTGTAACGGGGCGAAGACACTAACAAAGGAAGGTCAGGTGTGGTTAGAGCACTGGAGGCTTCATAGGAGCAGTTCAATTATGCAGCTTACTGCAGCTGAAAGCGGTGGCAAGCCGATATCTTGTACAGGCAGGCGCCCGTGCAGGAGCAAAAGTGAGCAAAGATTTAGCGACGATGGTAACCAAGCGGTCTTCACACACCGCCATTATCATACGACTGACCAGAAGCAGGCAAGACGCTAGGTGGCGGGGCGGATTGCACAAAATGGTGTTTTTTTACTCTATTTCGGCACTGGTGGAGTATTTGGCACAGTTAACTCCCTTTCAAGACTGGAGTAAATGCAGGTAACCCTCTTTTTTTACTCCATTACTTCCTCATGGGAGTAAAATGGAGGACAGTCCACCTTTTTACTCCACACTCATGGAGTAAATGTTTTCACAAATGGAGTAAAAAGGGCGGCCGCCACTATTCATACTCCCTTTTGGGTTTATTTTTGTTTACAGTGCGGGGCTTTGGAACTGTACGCTCACGTCATACCTGGTAGCCTTGGCAGATCGGCCTTTGATGTGTGCGAACTTAAGGGTGAGGTGGTACACATATCTGGTGAGGAGGTAGGCGCTCTTTGCAGCGTATTAATGAATTGCAGGTGACTAGGAGCGCTGGCGTCCTGCTGTCCTACGTGCTTGGCTACTGGTGCTCGTGGGAGGTTCACGCGGGCCTGTGCGTGCTGCCGCCGCTGCTGCTCATGTGCCTGCAGAACCGAGTGCTCGACAGCCCCCAGTGGCTCATGCGCCACGGCAGGATGCGCGAGGCCTCGGCCGCGCTCTACCGCCTCTACGGCGCCGAGGTGCCCGCCGAGTTCAAGCTGCGTGGCCCCGTGGAGATCAGGAAGGCGTGGGACAGGGTGCCGGCTTCGACGTCCGCCAGGTGTGTTCGCTGAACCCGCGTGAGGAACACATCACGATGGATCAGGGAACAAAGACCACTTATAGCCTAGGTGAAAGGAAGGAAAGGAAATTGGTAAGGACTGGACATTTAATGCGAAGAACAGATGAGCGACCGTCCGTCAGAATGGCAAATTGTCCTCCTACATGAGAAAAACGTAGCAGGTGACGACAAGTAGTGACAGGGGATTAGAGGAGGAAATTGCCACTATCCGTGGCCGCACCTGAGGCAGGGAAGGTCTACTCGGACATCTACAGACTTCATCCTGCAGCGGACGTGTCCGGGCTGGTGATGATTAACGTGGATTGGACGCGTACAATATTTTTTGTAAAGAAGCCACAAGGGTGCTAAGGAGCTGCGTTCTTTCCGTTGAACGGACTGGTACACAGTTTATCCTTCGTTCTTGGCCTGACGCAGGCAGGGGATGTTACCAACCTGCTAGAGAATTAAGTTAAAAACTCTCTATAATCGGACAACAGGCTTTCGCTTCATTATGCACCGCAAATTTCTTGTCTAGCGATGTGCTTATCAACTTAAACTGCGTCGAAGCGGTTTTGACGCGTTAGAGATGGAAACCTATCGCGTTCGAACCCCACATGAGGCATGTCTCGATTGAATATGTCTTATCCGTACTAAGTGGTGGCAAGTGTTCGTCCAACATCCTGTGCGCAGACAGGCTTTTGAGTACCAAGGATGTCCGTTAGACTATTCCTGGCCGTGGCAAAATTTTCCGTCCATTTGCTATGGACCCTGCTTTCCGTACTGCTCGACAGGAGCTACAGGTCACTGGCGGCGCACTTACTTTACAAATAGCACATGAGACTACGTGCTCACTTTTCCCTTCATGAAAAACAATATAAAATACGAGATAAATTAACCTGACGCATACAAATCCATTAAGATCAGGATGTTGTTCTATCCGTTTTGCGGTAGCCGGGAGCAGTCTGTGTGTTTCTTCCTTGTGTTTGTTTCTTCTCTGCTGCTGGTTTTAAGTGATCATGCACCAACTAACTCAACAATCCACTTTATTAACAGTCCAAGTCGTTTTGTATCGAATAGCGCAATATTCTGACTTTTCCACGGTCGCAAATCGTACATAACAAAATATTCAATCCACTGGACGCCATCCAAGCCATCTCGAAGCTACAAAGCTAGTTCGTTCCTACAACCGACGAGTCTTGATAGCAGCCTCGGTGGCAACTTCAGTAAGAATTTCAGCATTGCCTAAAAATTGCAAGATGTTTTTAACTCTGTCCTAGTGCTGCGCCTTCTGATTACAGCAATGCTATCAAACCAACAAGCTGAGCACACAATTTAGGTGAGCAGTTTTAGTGTTGTCTGCATGAACGTGTGTGGGTGTAGAGATGACGATGTGGCACGTTCTTCTCCCTGCATTCATCTCAAGTGAAGATACGCAGTTTTGCTAGCTCTCTTACAGAGCATTTAATGGTCATGCTCTACTAAGTCTCTATGCGTTAATGTTGCGCTAAAGGTTAGCGTGGTATAGCTATAGTCGACTTCACGCAACATTTTCACTAAAGGCGGTACTATGCACGCGTATTTTCTGTGAAATACAAACCGATTTATGGCACGTGTCTTTGTTTCTGACCTACTATATCCAGCGTATATTTGCGCATGCGCCTCAGGAAGCTTGACGCTTTCGTTCAGCTTACTTAGACCATGTTCCGGACTTAGAGGCTACCATGAAGTTACGGCCTAAAGTTACTTGATTTTGCGCTTCATGTATGTCGTAGCTGTGTGCCTATCGTGTCGTATTCGTTCTTAGACTGCATCTCAAGTAGAAGACGACGAAATAAAAGTGTGAGTGTCCCAGTTCAACATCCTCTTGCAGTGTCCCTCTACAAAAACTTTTTAGACAGTCTATAGACTGTCCATAGACATCTGTCTATAAAGTCTATAGACTCTCTATAGATAAATACTACAGAACAATCTATAGGTAATTCAAATGCAATATACATTTTATGGACCATCTATAGATTCATGGCCGTACGTTTATACTAGACGTTTTTCTATAGACAATCTATTGAATATGAATAGACAAAAAATATCTGCAGGAAGGCAACAGAGTCTATAAGAAGTATATAGACTGTCTTTAGACCATATTAGTAAGGGTCAAGCTCAAACCAATCGCACCTTTGTTCTGACAAACTGCAGGCGGCTCGCGCTGGGCCTTCTGGTGCAGCTGGTGCCGTGCCTGTCGTGCGCCCAGCTCATCCTCGTCAGGGCCGTCCAGGTGATGGAGGCGCTGGTGGCTGACAAGAGAGCGGCGCACGTGGCCGCCCTATGGCTCCTCTTGGGTCACGTGGTCGTCTCGGCAGCCATCGCCTCGGTCACGTGGCTCGCGGGACGGCGCCACCTGCTGCTCCTGTCGGCCATCATGGTGGCCGCGTGCATCACCACGCTGCGTCCCCTCGACCACCTCGCGTTCAGGTGCGGACGCTGCGCTGAGCACTGCTTTGGTATACAGCAGCTTCGGGCAAAACATGCTATTTTCCTTGACCACCCATCAGTTCTCAGGTGCACGTTGTGACGCGAAAGTCTGATTAGGATCCTCTGCTTGATAACTGTTGCTGGCACAGGAACTGCCCAGCGTGTTCGTATGTTCGCTAGTGATAAGAAAGGGCAGAAACACGATGGAGGTGGCTTTCGCAGAAACAACAAAACACCGTTTTTTTATGAATAGAATATGAGCTTATCGTTTTCTGTTCAACCATTTTCTGCTTGGTGCTGGCTGCAGCAAAAAAACGCTGTATAAAAAATATCTTGCAAATAGGTTTGACGTAGTCTGAGTCAAAAAAGGAAACAGCAGACTTTTTTGTAGTATCTTCGAACTTTAATTTGCCGTGACAGTCTTCGTAACAACGCATTCTCTATTACAACATGCAACAGCAGAATGGACTGTAATATTGCAGTCACGTGTCCTCACGGCATAGCTGGCTCTATTGCGCCGAGAGGAGTCGCAGAATAAATGCTGCATGAAACGCTCATTTTGACAGGTCGAGATAGTTTCTACAGCTACAGCGGTTAATGGTGCGTTTCCAATTTCTGCGGTGTTGGTGTAACACGAAGGTGTCCGACGAGGGAAGGGGAGAGGCGGCGTAGCAGAAGTACCGGCCGAAGTACGCTGCGGCTGGGTGGTTGGAACACAATGGCATCACGAGTGACAGCATAGTTAGGTCTACCGCAATCTATATCATCATCATCTTGACTACGTCCACTGCAGGGAAAGGCCTCTCCCATGTCTCTCCAATTAACCCTCTCCTTTGCCAGCTGCGTCCACCGTATCCCCGGAAACCTCCTAATCTTATCCGCCATCAACTTTCAGATTACAGCCTTCGAATTACATGCCCTGCCCAAGCCCATTTTACTCTCTTGATTTCGACTATAGATGTCATTAACCCACGTTTGTTCCCTCACTCACTCCGCTCGCTTTTGGTCTCTTGAAGTTACACCTATCATATTTCGTTTCATGGCTCGTTGCGTTGTTCTTAACTTAAGCTGAACCCATCCGTTAGCCTCCATGTTTCTGCCGCATATATACAGGGATCAATAAAGGATAGAACTCTCTGCAGTAATGAATTAAACGTCATCGTATTGACTACTCCGAACAGCTGTCACGGAATCTCGTGTTGACCAAATATTTAGGGGAATCCCCCAAGGTGGAGTATATTTGTAGTAAGGGAGTAATTACTCATTGACGTCCACCCGAGCGCAGCCATACGGCCACAAAGGAAAGCTATACAGCTTTCACAGAAACTTCGTAGTTAAAGAAAAATTCGTCCTGGTCCGGGGTTCGAACCCGAGACCACCGCTACACCGGAGCAGTCGCTCTACCAATTGAGCTAACCGGGACGGCAAGCTTATGGTAGGGCGAGAGCGAATTGATCTATAACTCGAAGTGGGAACAGTGTTGACCAAATATTTAGGGGAATCCCCCAAGGTGGAGTATATTTGTAGTAAGGGAGTAATTACTCATTGACGTCCACCCGAGCGCAGCCATACGGCCACAAAGGAAAGCTATACAGCTGTATAGCTTTCCTTTGTGGCCGTATGGCTGCGCTCGGGTGGACGTCAATGAGTAATTACTCCCTTACTACAAATATACTCCACCTTGGGGGATTCCCCTAAATATTTGGTCAACACTGTTCCCACTTCGAGTTATAGATCAATTCGCTCTCGCCCTACCATAAGCTTGCCGTCCCGGTTAGCTCAATTGGTAGAGCGACTGCTCCGGTGTAGCGGTGGTCTCGGGTTCGAACCCCGGACCAGGACGAATTTTTCTTTAACTACGAAGTTTCTGTGAAAGCTGTATAGCTTTCCTTTGTGGCCGTATGGCTGCGCTCGGGTGGACGTCAATGAGTAATTACTCCCTTACTACAAATATACTCCACCTTGGGGAATTCCCCTAAATATTTGGTCAACACTGTTCCCACTTCGAGTTATAGATCAATTCGCTCTCGCCCTACCATAAGCTTGCCGTCCCGGTTAGCTCAATTGGTAGAGCGACTGCTCCGGTGTAGCGGTGGTCTCGGGTTCGAACCCCGGACCAGGACGAATTTTTCTTTAACTACGAAGTTTCTGTGAAAGCTGTATAGCTTTCCTTTGTGGCCGTATGGCTGCGCTCGGGTGGACGTCAATGAGTAATTACTCCCTTACTACAAATATACTCCACCTTGGGGGATTCCCCTAAATATTTGGTCAACACTGTTCCCACTTCGAGTTATAGATCAATTCGCTCTCGCCCTACCATAAGCTTGCCGTCCCGGTTAGCTCAATTGGTAGAGCGACTGCTCCGGTGTAGCGGTGGTCTCGGGTTCGAACCCCGGACCAGGACGAATTTTTCTTTAACTACGAAGTTTCTGTGAAAGCTGTATAGCTTTCCTTTGTGGCCGTATGGCTGCGCTCGGGTGGACGTCAATGAGTAATTACTCCCTTACTACAAATATACTCCACCTTGGGGGATTCCCCTAAATATTTGGTCAACACTGTTCCCACTTCGAGTTATAGATCAATTCGCTCTCGCCCTACCATAAGCTTGCCGTCCCGGTTAGCTCAATTGGTAGAGCGACTGCTCCGGTGTAGCGGTGGTCTCGGGTTCGAACCCCGGACCAGGACGAATTTTTCTTTAACTACGAAGTTTCTGTGAAAGCTGTATAGCTTTCCTTTGTGGCCGTATGGCTGCGCTCGGGTGGACGTCAATGAGTAATTACTCCCTTACTACAAATATACTCCACCTTGGGGGATTCCCCTAAATATTTGGTCAACACTGTTCCCACTTCGAGTTATAGATCAATTCGCTCTCGCCCTACCATAAGCTTGCCGTCCCGGTTAGCTCAATTGGTAGAGCGACTGCTCCGGTGTAGCGGTGGTCTCGGGTTCGAACCCCGGACCAGGACGAATTTTTCTTTAACTACGAAGTTTCTGTGAAAGCTGTATAGCTTTCCTTTGTGGCCGTATGGCTGCGCTCGGGTGGACGTCAATGAGTAATTACTCCCTTACTAGGAATCTCGTGTTATGCAGTGTAATCACCCTGTGAGTGTATTTCGTTTGACCACACTGGGCGCTTACGCCGACCCTTGGCCCACGTGCGCCGCAGCGCCTGGTCCCGGGAGTCGGCGCCCGAAGAGACCAACTGGCCCGGCGTGCACGCAGTGGGGCTGCTGCTCGCCAGCTACTCCCTGGGGCTGGCCCACGTGCCAGCGCTTCTGGTGGCCGAGATGCTTCCGGGCCAGGTGCGCGCCGTGGGCGCGGCGGGAGCCTGGACGGGCCGGTGGCTGCTCGCCTTCGTGCTCGTTCATTTGGACCCGTGGGCGCTGGCGGCGGCCCGCTACGGGGACTCCGTCTTGTTCTGCGTCGTCCTGGTCTCCACTGCCGCGGTCGTCTTCGCCCTGGGGCCGGAAACCGAGGGCTGCTCTCTCGCATCTATTTAAAGGGACCGATGAAGAGAACGCCACCTTTGGCTCCAAGCCCACAGCCGGCCTCTCACCGTGCTGACAAATCTTCGAGCTGAACTGCATCGCTTTTGAGCACAGTGTCGCTGCGACGATATCAACTTTGCTCCGTTAACCTCTTTCTCTTTTCATCAGCACTATTATGCTGATTATTCGAGCAATAATCATCATCTCGTACTTATGCATGTACTTCCTTCATCACCACGAATGTTCTTGCAATGTTCGCAAGAAAGTGCGCCTAGGTTATTGGGATTGAACGATTCCAAGTAAGTGCGTAGTGTGACAGGCTGAAATGCGCTGTTTAGCCTCAGCGTTTCCCTGACAGCGTTGTTCCTGAAGACTATTTCTGACTGAGGTGAAACTCAAGTGGCGTCGTTTGCAGCCACTGCCGCCACAGGAGTACAGCCAAGTGCCCGTCCCTATTACGCCACTTATTTGTGTGTTTAAACGTAGTGGAAATGAAACAGTCACAGCTGGCGACTTTTGAACCAAGCTTTTGAAGAAAGACGGATGACGTTTTTTACTAGATAGGGCCATGCGGCTTCCGTCAGGTGACTCATGCTGACTAACACGACTGTATTTCACAGGTCTCTTCTCCCTTATAAAAATGATCTATAGACTTTTATAGACTCTATAGCCATCCTTTAAACTTTTCCTTTTGCCTATAGAGATTCTATAGAGCACCTATAGACTAAAGTCTATAATTTCTAGTCTTTTGTCTATAGACGGTCTGTAGACTATAGACTTAAGTCTATAACCGCCTTAATTTCCTTTTGTCTATAGACTGTATATAGATTAAAGACTAATGTCTATGATTGCCTTAATTTTCTTTTTTCTGTAGACAATGTATAGACTATCTATAGACTAAAGTCTGGAACAGCCTTAATTTTCCTTTGTCTATTAACGACCTATAAACTATGAACTAAAGACTAGAGCCGCATTAATTTTCTTTCGTATAGAGAGAGTCGATAGACTATAGACTAAAGTCTATAACCACCTTAATTTGATTTCGTGTATATACGGCCTATAGGCCGCCTATAGAATATTTGTATCTTACGTTTTTTCTTTGTTTATTCAATTTCGTGTATATACGGTCTATAGGCCACCTATAGAATATTTGTATCTTACGTTTTTTCTTTGTTTATTCAATCTGATTTTTCTATGTAACCCACCCCTTATGTAATACCCCCAATCCTGGAGGCATTTAAGGTAATAAAGTGAAGTGAAGTGAATATCTATAACAGCCTTTATATTCCTTTGTCTATAAACGGTCTATAGGCTATCTATAGACTAAAGTCTATAACTGCCTAAATTTTTTTTCGTCTTCAAATGGTCTATAGACTACAGGCTATAGATAGTCTACTGTCTATACACCAGTCTATAACAACCCCAATTTTGTCTGACAATAAAACTGTACCACATCAAACTGTACTACATCAATCGAACACGCTCTCCTTTAAACGAATCGCTCGAGACAATACCATTCCATCTTTCTGTTACTGTCCAATGCGCTTAAATCAGAAGCATTTCATCACTGATTCTACATTTCTCTTTTGAATGACCTGTAAATAAAGACGGAAAGACGGGTTTGCGAATTTAAGGATCTGCCCATCTGTTACAAACACCGTTAAAAGAGTCTCAAAGCGCATGACCTTCTGCGCGATTAACATCTGCCATTTATACCTTTGCAGTTGGCAGTCATGTGAAGAAGTGCTGCGAAGCAACAATCACAAACCCAGCATATTTTCGTTCCTTCCCCGTGCACCTGTTGCTTCGGTGGCGATGACACGTTGATATCGCCCCTACCAGTTTTTTAAACACGAACACATGCAAAAAAGGTGTTATGCTATGCAAGATTACAATTATTATTCGAAAAGTGGGCCGCATAGTGTACGGTCGGTGGTGGTGATGAAAACATTTATTAGATGCTGCTTGTGTGGACAAAGCAGTGAGCTTTCGATTTTGCCTTCGCGAAAACAGTAAGATTTTTAAAGCGCGAGTGGAGAATTTAAGCTTTAAACCAATTACCCTTTGTGGTCGTTGGTACCAGATCAAGCTACGCACGGCAAGTGTGCGAGCGGTAAAGATATGCCCGTGAAATGGGTTTCTGTTTCACGTTTTACCCATTTTAACGCCAGACGGCGGAAAATCATTCGGGCTGCAAACAACTGTGTGCGCGGATGTGTCATTGTCGTCGGCGTGTTCTCTCGTGGATTACGTGAAATCCAACTTCATCGTCTATTTACGGTAAGTCTACACGATTATTTTTATTCATTTGTTCTCATTAACCACTCTAACCAGAGTTCTGTGTGCAGAAAAAATTTTGTTCGCAGCGACAAACTTCCTATTATCGTTTGTAAGCGACTAATGCCGCTTATTTTTGTGCCGCTATGTTGTTCCTAACGCGCGGAAAAGCAGTCGGTGCGAAACGCCTTGATGATAAGCTGCTCCTCGCGAGCTGTCTACTGGCTTTTCGTGTTGCAAGGTAGATTCGCAGCCAGAAGTATCGTTTAGCCCGTGAATAGCATCCGAAATGAAACTACGCGTTAGCGCGGTGTGAGCTCGATTTGCCTGACATCTCCGGAAACGCACACTCACGTTCTGCGATGGATTACATTTATTTTTTAATCTTATGTGTTACCGCTTGTCCGCACAGTGAATTGCTGTTCATCGAGTGGTGTATACATTTCTTCTTACGTGTAGACGCTCGCTCGATGGGCGTTGTGGACGGCGACGTTTCACCAAAGATGTTTTGTAACGCTATAGACTGGAGCACGAGAGTTCCGTAAAATTTGTAGTCTAGCGGCGCCGGTGGAATGCTTTTGGTGTGATGGTTGGATAAAAGTCGTTGCCGGCGCGAGGGGCCAGCGTGCACGAACACTGCGAAGAACCAATGAGCTGCATCCCTCTCCTCTTTCGTTGCATACGTATGGATTCATCTATTCCTCTTATCTGAGCAGTTGTTTGTGGCTGCTAGCTTGCGGGCACTTAATTTTGGAAGCTGAGTAATGGTCGCCTCGACAAAGGATGGCTTACATTTCGTTCCGAGAGGCTCATTCATGAACCTTGCTCACGCGTACACAAATTTCTCCAGTAGCATTTGTGCGAAAGGCCGAGTATGCGTTTCTGATCTCAGACTGCTACATTAAGAAAACGTTAATGTAACTTGTAGCTTATTTGTGCCACGATTGCAATTCAGCTCGCGCTGTGTTATTATGGCTGCGCCTGTTGGTGAAGACGTTGTTTCATTGAAATAGTTCCTACTTTGTGCGCGTTCATTTGTTTCGTTGCTTTTTCTATTTAGAGTTAGGCTAGGTGCCTGCATGCAAGAACCACCTCTTCACTGCGATGTTGAAGCTGCACTTGAAGGAGAAACTAAGTGAATTTTAGACGGTATTCCATCGCTACAGTAATACGTATGTTGTCTCAAGCTCACGTCTGCTCTGGAAACGGTGCAGCTGCAGCCATTATGTGCTGTTTGAGTTTTTCCGGATAATGAGCGCGCATGGAATCGCTACAACCCGCTTGTTTCTAAGAACGCGCGCCGATGTATGAGTGTGCTGTTTCGTCTTTGAGCTTCAAGCTATAGGCGCAAAACTGTGGTGAACTGGCTCGCAGTGTGCCTGGTAGCTTTTGCATGGTTTGTGCCTGTTTGAGGATCGGCTTACATACCAGGCTTCACGCAGATTATTTTAAGCGCTTGTTCAATAGCGGGTATTATAATAAATGCTGCAATATTCTCCTCTTGTGATCCCTTTGTAAGGAGCACTGAATGTAGTACATTTTGTGGGGTGGCATTCTCACCAGCTCGCAGCGAGTCAGTGGCGGTATGTGGCACAATTCTTCGCAGTCTTCTGTTCCGATTAATGTAGAAAGGAATGCCATACAGATATCAGTATTGCGATACAGAGATCACTATCAGTATTCAATTCAGTGTAAAGGTAGAGTACTCCAGGGATTACGTGTATTAGTTACAATGTTTTATGAAAACCACTTAGAATTTGTCATGCGTAAATACTGAAATGATGAATCCGGCGCGATAGCTCTGTGGTTATCGTGTTCGTCTGGTGACCTGAAAGATTGCAGATTCGATCTCGGCCTAGGCGGTCGCATTTTGATAGAGGCAAAATGCTAGAGTCCTGTGTACTCTGCGCAGGCGGCCGAATTTATTCCGCAGCCTTAAACTACAGCGTCTCTCATAGCCTGAGTCACCTTGGGTCTTTGAACCCAAGGTAACCAAACCAAAAGATCAAGATTACCTTTCTAGAATGGCGTAGCCAGGATATGCCTTTCGTTGCAAAGCACATGTGTAGCAATGGAGTGGGATTTTTTTTTTTTCATTTCCTCTCATATTATTTCTTTCTTTGCGCTGTACATGTCAACGTGCCCGGATGATTGCCTGCTGACAACAGGTCGCAAGAATGCTTGGGAAGAAACTAATCTGACCGTTACTTTCAACATTTGTTTTAATGTGGTGTACCCTTGTGGTGCATGTATTGCACATTCCCAGCCTAGATAGTTTGGAAATAAACTAAATTTGTAAGCATATTGATCGTCATGTCATTTGTGAAGACCATGTAGTGCATATACTGTCTATAGACAAAGGTCTATAGCATTGCCAGGCTATATACCCATGTAAGGTCTATTGACAGTAAATAGACCTATACGAACTGGACCAATAGACTTTTGTCTATAGACTATTTATAGACGGAAATCTACAGGAAGTGTATGGCCATAAGTCTATAGGTCGTCTATAGTCGGTATATAGACCTGTGTCTATTAAACTTTCAGTAAGCATTTGTCTATTGACAAGTATACTAAAAGTGTAAGGCCATAAATCTGTAGATTGTCTATAGACTTGTCTATAGGCTTTATCTGTGAAAAGTCTATAGAATCTCTCTTCTTCGGATTTGTGTCGTCAACGCTGTCTTCAATTTGTTGTACAACGATGTTCATTTTTTCCCCCTGAACGAGGGGAAGGAAACGGAGAACAACTTTTCCAAGTTCCTCGTTTAAACGGTATGCTGTGCCACGCCGCGGTGGCTCAGTGGTTATGGTGCCCGGCTGCTGATCCGAAAGACGCGGGTTGATCCCGGCCGCGGCGGCCGAATTTTGGTGAAGGTGAAATTCTAGAGGCTCGTGTACTGTGCGATGCTAGTGCTCGTTAAAAAGCACAGGTGGTCGAAATTTCCGGAGCCCTTCACTACGGCGTCCCTAATAGCCTGAGTTGCTTTTGGGACGTTAAACCCCAATAAACCAAACGAAATGGTATGCTGTAGTCGCCAAGTGCCAAAACACGCAGCTTGCTAGAAAGAATATCGAAACGGCGCGAAATCAGTTGCAAAAAGTGCCGATGCGGAACGGGTAGGGAAGTAACGTCTTTTCAACTGTCATCTTTGTAACCGTGGTGGCATTTAACACTTCCACTGATGCAAATACTGACTTTTATTTTTGTTTTGTGCGGGCGCGCGTGTGTGTGTGTGCGCGCGTGTGTGTGTGTGTGTGTGTGTGTGCGCGTGTGTGTGCGTGTGTGTGCGTGTGTGCGCGTGTGTGTGTGTGTGTGCGTGAATGAGTGCGTGAGTGCGTGCGTGAGTGCGTGCGTGCGTGCGTGTGTGTGTGTGTGTGTGTGTGTGTGTGTGTGTGTGTGTGTGTGTGTGTGTGTTGGCAAATATGTCTTATCTGTTCTTTAATATCCTCATAAACGGCTGTTCCTGCTTTACAGTTTGCACTAGTTGGCCGTAAAACACATCAGGGTTAACACAGCGTAGTTGAATCAAGGCACTTTATAGAGGCAGGGGAAGAGCTCTGGTACTGCGTACTTTGCTCATGAAAGTCATCCTTCACACCGAATCAACTTACAGTTTCGTTTGACGTTCGTCGAGTGAGTTTTGTCCTCTCGTTGGTAGGCACTTATCTGGATCTTCTCAGGGTCCGCGCACAGCATACTCTAGTAGTAGTTGTCCTCATGGGAGAGAAATTACGCGTAACCACTGCGAGAGATAGACCAAAACAAAGGCGGGCACTGACAGATGCTCAAAAACGTTCTTCTAATATACAAAAAAAAATTTGCTGTGGCTTAGGTAAGGTTAAACCCGGATATCTCGAAACGAAAAGCTCTCGCTGCTTTTCAGCCAACTCCCAAGCTACCACCTCTAGATCGGTGTTTCTGCGCCGTCCGTCTGTTACTTCTTCTTCTTCTCCCATGGCGAGTGTCTGCGCCTGTTCTATGCTCAAGCACGCCTTATATAATCCTTCTTTCAAATGTGCACTGCGCACGGCTGGGGCGAAAGGTCGAACGGTGGCGAGGATGGCCGCCTCTTCTATGGCCGCCGCCGCCGCTCACGCGTTCTCGTAACGCTTTGCGAAAGAACCTTCTCCTTACATGGGTAGACGTGCAGGCTAGTTGGTGAACCATGATTCTTTAAAACAGCGCAAAAGACAGGGACACAGATAGAAAAGACACACACAGCGCTGACTCACAACTAAATTTATTCGTGGAAAATACATGTATATATACATAAGGCAAGATGAGCAAAGGCGGCAAACTGGTAACATGCGCCAAAAAAATTGAAAAAAACCTAATGACGTGTCGCGCGCCTTGCGAAGTTCGCCCGTTCTTTTTCAGATAGCGCAAGAGAAGGGGTGCTGACGCAAAGGTCACCCAGAGCTGATATCCTTTGGGCCTCAATTATTTCCCTCGTGGTTCGGTCCTTGCTTCTTTTGAAAGTTCGGCACCTATGAAACATGGGTTTACACACTTCCTGATTTTCTTTTGTGCATTCAGAGCAGTGAAGCGGCAGGTTGCGGTCTTTGAAGGTAGCCAAATCATTTTTATGTTCCCTTAATCTGTCGTTGAGGCAACGCCCTGTTTGTCCGACGTATATTTTTCCACAAGATAGCGGAAGTTCGTAAACTATCCCTTCAGTACAATCTACATATCTGTTTTGATGCTTTTGATGTTTTCATGAAAAATATACGTCGGACAAACAGGGCGTTGCCTCAACGACAGATTAAGGGAACATAAAAATGATTTGGCTACCTCCAAAGACCGCAACCTGCCGCTTCACTGCTCTGAATGCACAAAAGAAAATCAGGAAGTGTGTAAACCCATGTTTCATAGGTGCTGAACTTTCAAAAGAAGCAAGGACCGAACCACGAAGGAAATAATTGAGGCCCAAAGGATATCAGCTCTGGGTGACCTTTGCGTCAGCACCCCTTCTCTTGCGCTATCTGAAAAAGAACGGGCGTACTTGGCAAGGCGCGCGACACGTCATTAGGTTTTTTTTTCAATTTTTTTGGCGCACGTTACCAGTTTGCCGCCTTTGCGCATCTTGCCTTATGTATATATACATGTATTTTCCACGAATAAATTTAGTTGTGAGTCAGCGCTGTGTGTGTCTTTTCTATCTGCGTCCCTGTCTTTTGCGCTGTTTTAAAGAACCTTGTCATCTTGGGACGGCGGCAGCGGCGAAGGGTAAAACGGTGACGAGGAGGAGAAGCGGCGGCGTACATGCGCAGCAGCGCGCGGCGGCGGCGAAAGGTCAGAAGACGGAGTCAGCGCGGGGCGGCGACGGCCACCTGCGCTCCGCGTAACGTCACTCGGTTTCGCGCATGCGCAGCTGTGGCAAATCTGTAGTGTGGCTCACGCGAAGCGCGGTGTTGACGAGCCTAGTGAAGCTTAACGCTTCAAAAAAATAAGGGAAAGGAGATTGGGAGATAAAAATAATAAATCGGTTGCTGTCAAATGAATTACTGCAAAACGGGAATAGGGCCATCCATGCGAGGTTTTGGTCAGATATATTGTGAACATGAGCTGCAAGACGCTGAAATTCAGAAAACCTTTAGGATGGCAGCCGTTTCATGGCTGTAAAGGGGATTCGAACGGCAGAGAGCACATTCCTGTTTCTGTGCCCAAGGGTAGAAGCACCAACAGAACAATTCCAGCAGACAAACTCAGAGCGAAATGTTGAAACGGCTGTTCAAGCAGGCGCCGCCGTAAAAAGAAGCGGCGGCGCAGTATAAAAAATGATCTATCGTTTCGGGCTCAGCACAGAAAGAGCACAAAGGGGAAACCACCGGGAAATATCTATGGCTTTATGCGACAACGTAGATGCATGAAAGCATGAAAGAAACCTCAAGCACGCACTATCGCCATTCTTTCTGCACCTGGGGAGCAGAAGATGCTGGCTGTCGGGACAGGAATTAAGCGCTGAGGCTGCGAATTATTCGAAAAGCATATACCCGCGAAATCTGGCCGCTGTAGTATATGCGCTAGGCGGAAGGAGAGGTCTATTGACTCACAACCAGGCTGTTTGGAAGGTGAACGCTGATCGCGGCACAGTCGACAGGCGTCCAGAGAGAAGTTACTCCAGGGTTATAAAATGTGAGGGATAGTGGTAACTACATAATCTATAGACCCACAGTGAGCAGTGATGTAAGCAAGACGTCGTGGCGCTGCTGTCTTCGGCTGTCCACTGGGGGTTAAAAGTAGGCTTAGCTATTATGTGAATATGTGAAAAAAAAAAGCTTTCAAAGCAGTTTTCTTATTTTGCAACACGCCCGTGCTTTCGTCGCTTGGTTGACAGTAGCTATACGAACATCCCAGAACAGAGTGCATAAGTATGAAACGCCATATCAAAAGCGGAGCTTTTTAAAACACCGCTAAACGTGTCCATGGGAGTCGCCAGCTGCTGGGCCTGATCCATAGAAACACATGTAAGCGAAACATGCCGACGCATTTTGCTCGTTTGACAGGGCACGCATGGGCGCTGTGTGTGCTGTACTATAGTATTTGCACTTTTCGAAGGCAGACCAGTGCGGGTAATTCGGACTCTTCGCCTTCAGGAGTAATCTTGTACGCTGGCAGCAAAGCGAGCTCTGTGATCGCGTGTTCGGAGAATAAGAAAAAAAAATTGGCAGAGGCTTAGCTTGGTTAAGCCCGGTAGGTTGCGAAAGCTCGTTGTTTCTTCCTGACTTCACACTCGCGAGCTGCCTTCTCCTTCTGTTTGGCAGTAGACGGCATGGCAAACTATCTTTGTGCACAGTGAGAAAGATCCACCGTGACTACCCGCCGCGCTCCGCCGACGGATGGTTGTTGTTGTTGTGACTGAGAGAAGGATGAAGAGGAAATTGCACGGGCCTGCTACTGGCTCGAGCCAAGCCACCACCGCTGCCACGTGCAGATAGAGGAGAGTTAAAAGATCAGAGGAAAGAGAAAAAGGAAAGAAAAGACGCGCGTCGCAGCAACAACTGCGTCCGCCGGAGCGGACGCTGCTCAAAAAGAAGCGGCCGAAGCCGCGCTCGCCGAAGCGAGAACAGATCCGACGGATGGTGTTGTTGTTGTTGTGACTGAGAGAAGGATGAAAAGGAAATTGCACGGGCCTGCTACTGGCTCTAGCCAAGCCACCACCGCTGCCAACGTGCAGATAGAGGAGACGTAAGAGATCAGAGGAAAGAGAAAAAGGCAAGAAAAGACGCGCGTCGCAGCAACAACTGCGTCCGCCGGAGCGGACGCTGCTCAAAAAGAAGCGGCCGAAGCCGCGCTCGCCGAAGCGAGAACAGATACTCCACCCCTCCCGACGGATGGAGCTGGGGGCCCTTTTTTTTATACAGCTGGTATGACGTCACCTCGACTGTAGCGCCACTGGTGAGAGGAGCGCGAGGCTCACCGCCGTGACTACCGCCGCCCTCCGCCGACTGATCGAGCTGGGAGGCCTTTTTTTCGCAGCTGGTATGACGTCACCTCGACTGTAGCGCCACTGGTGAGAGGAGCGCGAGGCTCACCGCCGTCTGCCGCCCTACACCGACGGATCGAGCTAGGGGCCCTTTTTTTCGCAGCTGGTATGACGTCACCTCGACTGTAGCGCCATTGGTGAGAGGAGCGCGAGGCTCATTGCCGTGACTACCGCCGAGCTCCGCCGACGGATGTTGTTGTTGTTGTTGTGACTGAGAGAAGGATGAAGAGGAAATTGCACGGGCCTGCTACTGGCTCTAGCCAAGCCACCACCGCTGCCACGTGCAGATAGAGGAGAGTTAAAAGATCAGAGGAAAGAGAAAAAGGAAAGAAAAGACGCGCGTCGCAGCAACAACTGCGTCCGCCGGAGCGGACGCTGCTCAAAAAAAAGCGGCCGAAGCCGCGCTCGCCGAAGCGAGAACAGATACTCCTCGTGGCCGAAGCCGCTCCAGCTGGAGGCCCTTTTTTATGCAGCTGGTATGACGTCACTTTGACTGTAGCGCCACTGGTGAGTGGAGCGCGAGGCTCACCGCCGTGTCTACCGCCGCCCTCCGCCGACGGATCGAGCTGGGGGGCCTTTTTTTCGCAGCTGGTATGACGTCACTCCGCGAAAGGTCAACCGTAACTACAGCCGCGCCACGCTGAAGGCTCAAAACCTAGTGTAGTATTGCTTTCGCAATAAAACACTCGGCTACTGAACCGGAGTTCCCGGATTCTACCCCCGTCGCGGCCGTGTTTCGATGGAGGCTAAAAGGAAAGGTTCCCGCGTGCTGTGGATTTTCAGTGGACGTTAAGAATACCCTAGTGGTCGAAATTTTTCTGGAGCCCTCCACTACGGCACCTCTTTCTCTCTTTCTTCTTTCACTCCCACCTTCCTGCCTTCCCTTACGGCGTAGTTCGGGTGTCAGCTGAGATGTGACAATTACTGCGCCATTTCCTGTCTTCAAAAACTGATTTTCAATTTTTTCATCTCAGAGACGCTGAGCACGCGGCCCACCACACTATTAGAAAGCATGAGTTAACGCTCACTAATGGCAATTTAATTTGTTGGTCCAAATCTAGCGCCGTTTCGTGTGATTTGTGGCATGCTTGCGGGATGGCGTTTCAAAGCGCCCTGTCTCCCGTCATTGCTCTCAAATCTCCCGCCGCTTTGAGTGACTTCCTGCATGCCTGCGAGATGGCGCAAGCGCCCTTTTTGTGGTTTCGTGGTTAGCAGAGCCGCCAAGCGCTCAAATTTCGGCTTGCACGACTGACTGACTTACGCACGGATAGAAGATTAGGAAGACGACGACATCCAAAGCACAGGGCGAGACTCGCAGTTTAACCCGCGGGATAATACCCTGTGGCAAACGCGCATGATGGACCGACATTATGAATCTGTTGTTCCTGCAAAAGACCACTTCAATAGAGTGGCCGCTCTTCTGAACAAAGTGTATGCCCAGGCAGAGTTCGAACCGGAGTGGCACTGGCTGTTAGGGCTGTGCTTTTATTGCCTCTTTTGTTGTGTCATATTATGTATAGTCTTTATTTATTTATTTGTAGATAAAAGTGCACCCTAGGGAGGTGTATGGGCAGACAAGTTAACATATATCGTCAGGCACCCCATGCATCTCTTGAACACACACGCCTGTCATTGAGAAAGCGCTGGCACGCAGTTCTGTCAATTAACGTGGCCTCTGCACTTCTGCATCACTGTAATGGATACCATATTAAAAAAAAGCGATGATGCCGTAGTGCTATAATGCCGAGACCATGAATACAGTGAATTTGCTTTACTGTACTAAATACCATGTTTAAAACAAAAATGGCTGTGGCTTGGCTAAGGTTACCTGGATATCTCGAAGCGAAAAGCTCTCGCTGCTTCTCAGCAAACTCCCAACCTACCACTTCTGGATTAGTGTTTCTGCGCCGTCCGACTGTTGCTTCTCCTCTTCCTTCTATGGCGAGTGTCTGCGCCTGTTCTATGGGCAAGCGCGCCTTTTATACCTCTCCTTTCAAATGCGCACTGCGCACGGCTGCGGCGAAAGGTCAAACGCTGAACAGAGGGTTTCTCTCTTACTAAAAATGCCCTACATGAGGCACACACCCTACCTATGTTTTCACTCAACTGTACAGATGCTAAGCTCAATGTCTGCCGCATGGCATCACTTACCGGCTTAAGATACCGCAAATATCATTGTCTTTCACAAACGTCACACACGTAGCCGAACGGATTCTTCACAAAGTCTGCCGTGAAGACCTTGGTCGCACTGGCACTCCTGCCTGTGAACTAAAGTGGCTGTTTGGTCTTGTTGGTCAGTGATCATGGTTAAAGAATGCAGCGCGAAAAGACAAGGACAAACGAAGAAGTGGACAGGGCTGGCGCTGACCTGTCCACTTCTTCACGCCAGTCCTGTCCACTTCTTCGTTTGTCCTTGTCTTTTCGCGCTGCATTCTTTAACCATGTTCTGCCTGTGTGCCGCCGCGGTGGCTCAGTGGCTCGGCTGCTGACCCGAAAGACGCGGGTTCGATCCCGGCCACGGTGGTTGAATTTCTATGGAGGCGAAATTCTGGAGGCCCGTGTACTGTGCGGTGTCAGTGCACGTTAAAGAACCCCAGGTGGTCGAAATTTCCGGAGCCCTTCACTACGGCGTGTCTCATAGCTTGAGTCGCTTTGGGACGTTAAACCCCATAAACCAAACCTAAACCAAACTTCTGCCCGTTTCTGCGCAGTCCGACTGTTGCTTCTTCTTCTCCTTCCATGGCGAGTGTCTGCGCCGTGCGTGACGTCACTCGGTTTCGCGCATGCGCAGAAGTGTCAAATCTGTAGTGTGGCTCACGCAAAGCGCGGTGTTGACTAGCCTAGTGAAGCTTTTCGCTTGAAAACAGCGACGATGGCGTAGCAGTATAATGCTGAGACCAGCAATGCTCAACTATTCATGCCCAAGTAAATTTCTTGCTTGGGCTATTTGCTTCATGCTTGAAGAGGTAATGGAAACAGTGAGACGAACGAGGAAAAAAGTAGAACACACACGACACAGAACACGTGTGTGTTCTACTTTTGTCCTCGTTCGTCGCGCCGTTTTCATTAATTCAATTCAATTCAGTTTATTTCGCATTTTTTACAACGGTACAAAAATGCGAGGGCAAGCAACAAAAAGCTGCTGATTAGCAGCTTGACGAAGGTTGTTGCCCCTATATTTGGCAGGTTGAAGGGCGTGAACATACAGCTTTTCATTGAAACAATTATAGATGTGTGGATTAAAAGCAGAGTAGATCACTTATACATATCTTGTAGACATTCTCATTGGACACAATCAAGCTTACTATTCATAGGCGTACATGGCGAAATAATACAAGCCATAAGACACAACTAATAAGACTATTGGACATACATTAGTGCGTATGTTACACACTGCAATGCTACCCAAGCGTTTGGCATGTCCTGTAACACATAATATACATAATACACACACTAAAAACGCACCATGTTCATTTTGCTGTAATCTCACAGCAGAAAAAAAATAGTTACGAGAGGTTTGATACAATGAAATGTAAGGGTAACCATATAGAGCCACCATTAGATGGACACAGAAATTATCCATGCAATCGGAACAAACTGTCATTTAGGACTGGAAGTTAATTACATTTGAAGGTTTGAAGGTTTGAAGGTTTATTTCCGCAACTAGGTGTTGCGAGGACAGCCAGGGAAAAAGCTGTATAGACAGCTTGAGAGGTCCTGGCTTCCTCTTACAGTGCAGCATTGACGGCGGCGGAATAGGACATCAAACAAATAGTAAGAAAAAACTCGTATGTTCTGTACATAGAATGACACATGTACGTTCAGTAAGCAGTACATTCTGCTTGTAAAAGAAAAAAGAACTATATTAGGTCAAAGAGACTATAAAGGCAAACACAGTTGCAAGATCTGTGCTAGAAATGAGATATTTTTTCAAATCTTTTCTTGAGATAATCTTTATATCCAGATTTATATCCTCTAAATTATTTAACAGTTTTGGAAGACAATTCGCTATCCTCTTGCCCTCTTGGTTAGTTGTTGAAAATGGCAATGTCCAATTCTTTGTGTCTGATGTCGTAAAAAAGTTGCGAAGTTTTTGTCAGGTTGCACAGTTTGAGAAAGCAGCTTTCTAAAGCTACTTGAGAAAGTAGCTTTAGAAAGTAGAAAGTAGTAAATATCTTCATGCCACCGCGGGTTCAAATCCTACTCCTTATATTTCTTTTATTTCACGCCCCGACCGAGTGCGTCACTACACGCCGCCTTCTGGGCAGATGAGCTCCTTATGCTAGAGCGTAAAAAGACATCAGCAATATCTTCCGCATGTAAGGATGGCAATGCCTCCTCGGTGTCGTTAACATACTAGGCTTACTTGAGATGTGCTACAGGTGAGACCAGTCTTTGATTGTAGCAGCTTGCTCTGAAGAAAGCGGTGTCTTAGCTTGTACTGATGCTAGGAGTGCGCCACAGTTTTTGTGGGCTCTATGTGCATTTATACCCTTTCAGTTTTGTCTTGTGGCTGGGTATTTCCCGAGGTCTTCGTACGTTCGGGCCATATTGTTTTGTCCTTTTTTTGCAGTTCGGCTCGTAACTAACATTAAATCGCTTCCTTTTTCTGCACTATATGGTAGCACAACTTCGAAAGTGCGGGGGCCACGAGGGCCCCCGAGGCTGTGACTAGCCTGCGCTAGGATTTAGCACAGCTGCGCTAACTGGTTCCCTCTGCAGTTCGTATTCTCAGGGCGCCAGTAGTGGCGGTTTTGGCCGATATTGCCGGCTACACAAAGGCAACGCCAAAAGCCAAGCAGTCGGTGCGAACCACTGATGAGCTTTTCTTGAGTGCCAGGTGATTTGGTAGCTCGGTCCCTGTTCTTTCGCCGCCAGTGCACATTCCGCTTGATTGCCAAGTAGTTTTCGGACAGAGTTAACATATTCTGTGTTCTTGCTGATGCTGGTGAAGTGTCCACTTCACTTCAAATGAGGAATAGTTGATCCTTGCGGAAGCACTGCATGGTTGGACACTCCGTCGCAGTAGTTTCACACTGTAATGCTGCAGTGCTATGGCAACATAACGCTACCATCGACATGCAAATTGCTGCCGTGTAACAAACACGCACAAATAGATTCCAGCTGTAGCCTAAACGCCTGTCACAAAAAATTCAATTCAGTTCAGTTCTCGTAATGCAGTGAGGGAATTTATTGACTAGAGTCAAGGTTCTGTTTTGCAACGTAATCTTTTAAAGCTGTCTGACGCTGATTAGAAACAGTTAACGTAACTTTGTGCTCAAGATGTAGCAATATGGAGGGACATAATTGATACGAGCCAGATCGCCTGGACACTGGTTCTGTTGGCAAGCAGATAAGGCCGCTGAACTATCATGGTCCAATTTTTTATTTGTTCACAGTTCATCGCCAGCCTCTGTTACAACCTAATGACCACTCCAAGGCAGACCCATAAGATCTCTGCAATGCAGAATCATCAGGCATGCAGGCAAGATAAGCATTCTGAGCCGATGCAATGTCGACCACTTTGTTAACACTTCCGGCCGCACGTAGGCCCTTTCCAAAGCTTGGTTTCATTTGCCACGCGAATGCAACCTGTGTTCGTCTATGTACGATATAACAAAAACATGGCCGTGGACATCAGCCGAACCACACCCCAATTTGACTAACAAGCAAGCACCACACAAAAGTCCCGACGCCGTTGCGTGTATGTAGAATTATTCTTAAAACAAAAAAAGTTCTCATCGCGCTAGCTTGCGCGTCTGAAGCAGCACGCATGAGAGCAACCTGCTGCAAGAAGTCTGGCTATAGAGTATGAAGAACTGCGCACCCGATGAATGCACAGTTTCCAGACTTAAGATATTGGGAGTGTCTTAACAATGGCTGCGATTCTGCCCCTAAGCCCTCAGTCCACCACGAGCCGTCGCTTTACGTCTGCTGCTCCCTGGAAATGTAAGAGTAGAAGTAATAGAGGGCCATCAGCAGAAACGCCACGAGCCCCACGAGCATTGGCAGCGGCAGCTGCATCGGGATCACCGCACGCAGCATCCACTCCAGGGTCTCTAGCGGAGACAGGTGCATGCATGGCACCGCTCTTTCCCCTCGCTTATCGGCTGCGGATGCCGAACCTGCCTCGGGTCCGCTCTTTGCCTGCAAAAAATAACAGTCGTTGGTTCTGGTTTGGTTTAGGTTTATGGATGTTTAACATCCCAAAGTGACCCAAGCTAAGAGGGACGCCGAAGGGAAGGGCTCCTGAAATTTCGACCTCCTGGGATTCTTCAACGGACAGTGACATCGCGCAGTACACGAGTCTCGAGAATTTCTCCTCCATCGAAATTCGACCGCCGTGGCCGGGATCGAACCCGCGTCTTTCGGGTCAGCAGCCGAGCGCAATAACCAATTGGCACCGCGGCGGCACTCGTCGGTTCTATTTAATATGTGGAATCATGGAAAAGCAACCAAGCATTACTGCATGATATCCTACATGCTTTGTTAATCACTCGCGCTGTAAGCACAAGGCAACCTCGACGCGATTTAACTCGGACACATGACCCACGCCGTCGCAGGATACCCGGCCGCTTCAAAACAAGCAATGCCATGCCTAGTCGGGTAAGGCACTCAGTGCGACTTTCTCGTCACTATTTGCTTTCCTGCTTCTCATCACTATAGAGAGTGGCGCATGCGCTGGAAACATGTCAATACCAGGAAACTCCGCGTGACAAAACTGTATTGCATGCGAAGATGAAAAACAATAACAGAAATGGGAGGCGTGCGGCAACCGACCTGCAATTTGGCCTCGTCGGCGCGTGTCTCATGCCTGTCGGCGGGCGCTCTGCGTCGCACGGCTGCATCGGCCTTGCTGCCGGATCCCTGCTTGCGACGCAGGAATGACTCATCCGTGTCGGAGTCGGCAAGCATCAAGTTCACTTTGCTTGGGTCTTGCTCGGTGTACTCGACAATTTGTTGCTGGTCTTCGAGGGGCACCAGAAAACCGGCCGCCTGCGCGGAAAGTGTTCGCTCGAATGTGTGGTCGAAACCAACGCTTGTTCCGCACCAGCCATAGAGTTTCTTACTACTACCTAGAGAGAAAGCTGACAACCCGTCTATGGGAGTTTGCACGGAGACCCCTCGAGGCCACTTCAGCCACAATGGGCGCTCAAAGGCGGTGAGCTACCGACTGCAGAACTACAACTTTTGGCCAAAAAATAATGGAAAAATAAAGCTGTTAGATAACTACGAATGTCCTAACATTCAATATACTGCCTGTAGATTGCAACAAAGGAGCAGAAAAGCATGTAAATGCAAAGTTTGCCCAAAATATGAGATGGCTAGCTTTCCTATTGGCCAAGTAATGAACACTACAAAAGATAATATTTCGTAATTAACAGGCGCATTTTTAAAAGTAAATATGTTTTCAAAAAAATGTTATTCCTTAGATATTTTCAGAGGTTTTTTAATGGCATTTCGGAAAAGTTAAACCTTTTATTGGCGTCGTGTGTCTAGGCGTTTTCACTACTATGGTTTCTGCACACTGCGTTCGAGCGAAAGTCGTCTGCGCACACACGAACAGCGCTTTCGGAATGAAACGACTTAGTAGTGCCACTCTGTGTTCCCGAAAAACTACGACTGTTCCGCAACAAGTAGCTCACCGTCCCATGATGCTTTGAGTGTCCATGGTGGCTGATGTGCAGCGCCGCCAGCTTTCCCTCTAGGTAATAGTAAGAAACTCTATGGCACCAGCAGGGAAGGTCCTGTTTTTATTTATTTGTCCAAGTACCCCTAGAGGCCCTCCGGACGAGGGTATTACATAGCGGGTTGGCACACGAAACAAACTAACACGACAAAATACGCAGACACCCCTTTAGCGCTCTATGATAGCGGTAAGTGGAGAAATCATCATTCACTTCTTTAGGCAGCGAAAGGTAAATTGCGGTGCATTTCTGGGTTTTATTCTTTTGAAGGAAGATCGCTTAAGTTGTGTTACTGTGCGAGCTCTGGAAGGGGCCTCTCGGTGACAAGTTTGGCTGCACTGGTCATCTCAGACATAGGGCAAAGGCATGTATGCCGGTTTGAATTTTTCTTTTACTGATGCCGACAAAATTATGTGTAAGTCCTGACGGGGTTCTTCTTAATCTAACTTCGTTTGTGCACTTCATGGAAATTTACAGTCCTCTCTTGAGCTTGAGTAGTCAATATTATACTGCACATACTTCGGAAATGAAAGCTCGCTTCAGAAGGAATATGTGCGAACTTTTATCTCAGAAAAGGAGAATGAGGGGCCGGTGTTTTTTGCTGTGATATCGGAACGAATCCTTTCGACACAGCAGTGGCGTGTTCTTATTGTACTTCCCAGAAAGCGCAAGCTGTACTCGGCACAATAAGTAGGCCCCATAAAAGGCTGTGAAGGCGAGCGCAGCAGCATCCCATTCTCGACAGAGACTTCCGCCAACTTTCACTCCAGTACGCCAAGCAGTGACTTCCAAATTAAACATTAAAAATGCTTTCGAGAAAGCTGCCAAACCTTCATACATGTTGGTTCTACACGTGACTTATGCGTTGTTCATGTAGGTTCTTTTATTGTTTAACGGTCTGCATCCGTTAAGGCATAAATAATTCAACTACTTTAACCAGCCCCTTGATATCTGCACTTACTTTAGGTCTATATAGTGGAAACTTGAAGGAAGTCGTGTTATGAAAATACATCAAGGTAGTTTGTTGCGCAACGAAGCGGAACTATATTCCATCTCTCTAAACCTTCGAAGCTTTTTGGAAAACAACGAATTCTCATTGATTAATAAACGCGAGTGAACCAGCGGCCAAGTTACTAAAACTGTTCTCCCAAACAGACTGGTTATCATTGAGCTATCATGATTTTCGACGTCACCGAGTGCGAGCCCGTGCCAAAAAAAATTATTTCTGGAAAGAGCTTTTAGATTGCGGACATAATGCGCCGAGTTGAGCTATGGCTTCTGAAGTGCTGCCATGTTTCGGTGAAGAATTGCTTCCGCGCAGCAGGTGCTGCAGGCAAAACGCTACAAACAAGAGGTCCACTGTGAAAAGAGCACAAAGTTTTTCACGCAATAAGTTTTTCAATTGCTCATATTTTCGCCTGCCGCTTGAGGATGACAGAATAACTCTTCCAGCGACACTGTGATTGAAGTCCGAAGACACGGCTGCTTACTTAACAAGCTTCAAGATTGTACGTTCAGACTGTTACGATTCTTGATCGAACGAGACCACCAGGAGTGTCAGGTTTAACTGTTTCTGTAAGGTTATGGGCGGCTACCCTTTCCAGATGCTACGGAAGAATACGAAACTCGACTGCTTCCTTCTAGATTTTGCGCGAGCACTATGGTACTCTAGGCAGCGCTATGATGCACCTTATGGCATAACCGTAAGCCGCATGCCATTATTCTGTGCTGCGGCCTTCTTTTCTTGGGCAAAGCAATGAATGAACTTTTTTTTGGTATCTCAGGCTGAAAGTGACGCATCCGAATTGAAGCTTGGACATGTGCTCTACCCACGCTCCAAAGAAACCTCCTGCGTTGTTTCCATTGTTCACGGATGGGCATTCAAGCTCATGCTTACAACAAGCAGAGCTGAGCCCGCATTAAAGCGAGCCACGTAAGTAGCTGAAGCAGTTAGATGCACACCGTTCATCTTTTATCTGTGATTCAGTATTTCGTCAAAAGTAATACCTAATATTAAGGATGTCCACAAACGAAACGCTACCCGTTTAGGAAAAAGATTTCGGCCCGAAGGAAGGCACAAACTATGTAAGAAGACCACATCAGAATCCTCTCCGTGAAGATGTACAAACTAGCATAGTAAGGCGGCTCTGTAGTGCGGTGTTATTCCTCTTTGAAAGCAGTGTAAATGTCCCTGCATGCCTGGACGATATTTTTCAAATTGCGGCGGAGCAATGCATTATCGCTGACTTAATATTGTATCGTGTTTAGTGATCGCGCTAGAGTGGAAATAAGCAACCAGCGCCTATTTCCCTTCTTTTTTCCCTCTATGTGGGTGCAGTTACGCTATATCAAAGGCTAAAAAACGTCCGGGGCCTGTGCTCAGCTAACCGCCTGACGTAATGTCCTTGCTTGTACAGAACGACACAAACGTGCTATGATTTTCTGCAGGAGTAACATTGGAGCGTCAGGAGAAGCTCCACTTACCCTGATCCTCGAACTGGTCGAAGATGCGCTGGCGGATGCATTTGGGCTGCTGCCCACGATGTGATCGGCACCTGTGGCACTGCTCAGTTCAATGACGCCCGGCAAGCTGCGGCTGATGGTGGTGCTGCGCTCCTTGTACCAGGCCGCGGTGATCTCGTCCGCTACCAGAAGCCGGGTCTCATTTGGCGTCGACTTTATTCGTTCCAGAATGTCCTGGTGACTGGCGCCCTCCACGTTTACTCCATTCACCTGCCACAAACAAAGCGTCGTAAGGAGCCGGGCAAGGAGTTTCCTGGAAGAACTGACGCCCAGCAGTTTCATCTACCGAATATTTTGCAGATTTTAGCCGCAGCCGGTAACAGCCAGTGGTGAAAGAATTGCCGCAAAATGCGACTACAGCAAGACTTTTTACCAATCTGAAGTGCAACGCCATCCGGTTTCCCAGAGACATATTAGGCGTGAACGACGAACGTACGCGTACGTCGACCTTGGGGGGGGGGGGCTCTTTCAGTCCTTGCGACATGGGCTGAAATATTTGAGGAGCTTTCGTGCTGCCTTGTCACGAGGACGATTCTGTGAGCATGTACTTTCACGCTGAGATATACTTGAAAGAAAGCAGCCTGAGACTATGTTGACTAACCCCGCAGCCGCGTTAGTCTAAGCATCTGAAGAGTTATGGGGCTCCTACGCATGCGAGTTCACGTGCACTTTCATTTCAGCGATTGCAAATGAACAAAACTAGTTCCATGGTGATGCTGAAGACAAGCTTCGATGATGCTCATTTCGCTGGCATTTCAACGCGGTAGCGTTAAGCAACTCGTGTCGCAGAAAATTCGGTGTCGTCGTCGTTAACCGTGCGTGAAAAATTACGAAATATCCCCCCCCCCCCCCCCCCCCCTTCCCAGAGAAGAACCTAAAGGGCAGGTAGACCACCTAGATCACGCAACCGTGTGGCCTCATCACAACCTGCGTACCGGATTGTGAGCAAACTGTGCACCGTGGCAGAAAAGACTGGTCGCGAGAGCTTGCTCGGGATGGGCAACCTGGGTCGCACAAGCCTCACTGGTCCCAGCACGTGCCGTTGCAGGGCAGTGGGGCATCGCTTAAACTCTGCATCACTGCACCAGGAGTGCTATGGGGACTCCCAGGAATCTAGGAGGGTTTTGTAGGGAAGGACAAATTCTGCATTATAGGCATTAACGCTATCGCATCATAGCCTTAAGGCGGAGCTTAAGTGTCCCCTACAATTTTTTATAGGCGTGAATGTCTTGTTGAAAGACGTACCGAATTTCTTGCTATTATTTCAACGCACTTTCGCAAACCCAGTGCGAGGAATACAGTTGTAATCTTAGCATAGAAAGTCTTCTAAAGCCGCCAAGCTACAGTTCTCGGTGTCTGTTTGGAACATACGTGAAATTATTATAAATATCAATTTCAAGCTGAAGACATGGTGCGAATTATCCCCTGCAGTTTTCTCTAGAAGACAATGCACACCTCGACGATGACGTCATTGACTCGGAGCCCCGCTGCTTCCGCGGGGCTTCCTGGCTCCACACTGACGACCGCCTCCAACTTGCGCTCTTTGTCCTCGTGCAGCGTGAACCCGTAGCCCGGAAAGTCTCGCCGTCGCTCTAAGTGGCACAAGCGAATTGACGGAGGTGGCAGCACTCTATCAGAGCTCTGACTCGTTGGAGCAGAGGAATTTGGCACGGCAGTAGACGGCCCGTTAGGGCCCGTGGTCGCGCCACTTTCATTCTGCGGATGAAGAAGCAAAAAAAAAATTATTTAATGAATAGCACCAGTGCGTTCATGTATGTACTGAGAGAAAACATTAAAAATCAGGCTGAGCCTAAAAAAAATGGTTAGTTTCTGCGCGAGCCGGCAAGACGACCTAAATAACGACCTCAAGGAAGTTGCGTTAAAAACCACTTTCGCTTATTTTATGTGTTATATGTTCATTATAAGACTTCTCGCACTGTCATTTTGTTCGCATATAGGAGTGAAATAGCAAAACAAGAAAACTAGTGATAACTATACCCCAAAAGGAATGCGAATCAATTCAATGTATTAGAGGAAACTCACACGGTAGAAGTACTTTGGCTTGGGATAGTTGGTTCATAGCTAAGGTTGACTCTGAACGCGACGAAAAAGGGACGAGGACAATGTAAAGAAAATGGCGCGGCGAACGACGACAAAAGTGAACACACGACAGGACCAGCGCCACTCAAGCTTGAGTATTTTTCATACGCGCCTGACGTGTCCTGAAAATGGCTCCAAATCCCCGAAGATACACTGTGCTTCTAATGGCGCCTTGTTTTCTTCTAAAAGCCGGTCGTTCATCGAAGTTTTTGCACTTATCCCGCCTTTTGTGTGTTAACCTGATCGCCTCAACCTGCCAGTCTCGAGTGGTGTCGTATCGCTTGAGAAGAAAAGTGGCGCCATTGGAAGAACAGTCTTATCTTCGGCATTTTGGCGCCGTCTGCAGGACCCGTCAGGCACGTATGCAAAATACTCAAGTCCGAATGGCGTTGCTCCTGTCGTGTGTGTTCTACTTTTGTCCTCGTTCATCGCGCTGTTTTCATTACGTCTTCAAGCATGAACCAACTAGCAAAAGCAAGAGTTTTACTTGGACAAGGACAAGGGAGGCACAGGAAAACAACGGGGTAGGAGCGAACTCAGACTTGATGAACTTGCAAGTTCATATAGCCTCACGATGGCTGCAGAAGGCCGAAGAGAGCTTGAATCTCTAATGGAAAGACTTTCCGCTTTGATCAAAATGTTAATATTGCAACACCGACCCTGTAATTGTATGTGCAAACCTTAGTGCCGTATCCACCTGCCAGTCACGAGTGGTAGCATTCTGTTTAAGGGCGAAAGTCGTTACTTTCGAAATTCAAGCTCTCTTCGGCCTTCTGCAGCCATCGTGGGCTACATAAGACGCATTTGCAAGTTACTCAAGTATAATTTGGCGCCGGTCCCTTTGTTTTCTTGTGCCTTCCTTGTCTTATAACCTTTGCGCCGTCTTCAGAACCAACCTTAGCTTTGAACCAACTAGCCCAAACCATAGTACTTAATTGTTGAGCATATTCCTTCTGCATTGGCCTCTTTGCTATATCACCGACCTTGTCATTGTATACGCAAGCCTTACTGAACCTGCCAATCACGAGCGTCAACATTCTGTTTAAGGGGGAAAGTATAGTTACCTTAGAGATTCGAGCTCCCTTAGAGATTCAAGCTTTCTTTGGCCTTCTGCGGCCATCGTGGGACCGCATAAGACGCATTTGCAAGATACTCAAGTCTGAGTTGGCTCCTGTCCCGTTTTTTTTTCATGTGCTTGCCTTGTCCTTTCCCCTTTTGCACCGTCTTCAGAATCAACTTTAACCACACAGTAGAGTTGATATCTATTAAGCAGTAATTAATCATTAGCATCCACACAAGCGCAGCCTTGCGGTTGCAAGGGACAGATATACAACTTTCTCGGAAGCTTCGCAGCTAACCAAAAATACGTTCCGGTCCGGTTACCGCATCCGCGACAACCGCCTATCCGGGACAGTCACTCTAACGACTGACCTAACCGCAGTGGCTAGTAGAGAGCGGCAGCGGCAGCTGTTCCTAGAGATGTGGTTGAGGTCAACCTTTTAGATGTGCTTTTTAGGTCTGCTGCTGAAAGATGGATTTGAAAAATGGTTCTCGTACTGCCTCTTCACTGCCCCTTTTCTTCTCTGCGCATCGCGTTTGTCATATCCAGTACTGGGACGATGTGCGATCTTCGCGTGGCCTGGGGCACTTTTATGGCGAAGACTGGGCTTACTCAATAGCTACTGTAGTGTCAATTTTTTTCTTTCCTCCGAGCCTTCGCGTGGATGAAGCCCGTCCAAGGTCACTGATGGAGCGGTCAGGACAGAAAGTTGAGATAACGAATTAAGGGGCGGAACTGGAAGAAAGAAGGGAAGAAGTAGGGGGACATCATATGGGGATGCTGTTGCCGGCAAGTAGATTGAAAAAAATATAGAAAAAGAACGCTAGTCAGGAGAGAGAAACAAGGGCGGCCTATTGAAAAGGAAGAGAACAAGGAGTTCAAATGAAAGGACGCTGCTGTGGCCAGAAAAATAGATCTGAATCTCACAAGCGGCCAGCGATGCCGCCCGCCTCTCGCTATTGGAGCAGCGAAGGCCATCGGCCACATGGGCGTGTCTAATAGGCTCTGTATTTCGCTCTGCCACCCAGCCGCTGCAGATAAGCGAAGTGTTCGAGGAGAGGGACTTAAGTCAAGATTCCCTCCGCGGGCAGCCGAAAAATCAAAATAGCAAATCGAAAAACCAGTGTGCGTGGATGGCGCTTCGCTATGGGTGGTTCGAAGGATGATCGTGGCGCTCGTGACGCTTGCCATTGATGAGACTCAGCTGTGCATGCCGAAGAAAGAAGAGCAGATCGGCAGCGCAGCCAGACCGAAGAACGGCGGTCGACGCAGGAGCTAGAGTGGTGCCGGCAACAACGCGTAGAGGGCGAATCTACAACTTCCAGAACTGCCGTTTCAGATAGGTTCCTGCTAGGAGGGCCGCGCTGAGCGAGTGCACTGGAAGCGTCAGCGCGAAGCTGCTGCCGCTGTCGGCTCAGGCACATAGTTTCGCGGTGCCGTTGGCCTGTTTATCCATTTTTATTTTACGTCAGAACTATAATACGAAACGACAATGGCGAAGTGTCTGTGGAAAGTCATCTTTTGAATTACTGCGGCCATGGCAGGCTCCATGAAAGCTTTCATGATGACTTTACTGGTATTGTACAAAACACTTGGACGAAAACTCAACGAGAAAACTACGGTATGAGCATATCTGGCAGGCCTCTGAGGAATCTGTTTCTTTTATATACATAGCGCCAGCTGCAGTGACAGCTCTACGCTCTTGGGTACGCGTGTCCGCCGTCTGAATGCGAAACCGAAACGCTTCACAACGGACGCGGCGCGAAAGGGCGAAGACAAAAAAATGTGGTCTCCACCTTTGGACACCTGCATTGGACGTACTATACTGCCCGTTATCACAATATACGTTTCGCTGTCTTCTCATCGCGTTCTTAAATATATACCACCTAGCCCAGCCACACCCTTTCGTCAAGTGTTCAGCTATTTGGCAACCAAAATCTAAACGTCGAAAGTACTCTTATGTAACAAAGATGCCGCGTAATGCATTTGGCCGCATTTCTTACTGCTCCCGACTGCCTTACATTTAGAAGGCCTACAGACATTGGAAATTACCTGAAATCGTTTCCAGGGGTAAAAAGCGTGAGGCCTCCTGGCAGCGAACGGTGATCATTAAGCTTGTCAAAACTGTTTTGCGCCCTCTGGGGGGACTCCTTGAGATCCAACGCTCTTACGTTCAAGGCTATAGGGTCGCATACAAAGCAGATAATCTCACCTCAGTGGGAAGCAAGGAAGCAGGCTGCATGGTGGCGCACACAGAACGGGACTCGCACAACGGAAAACGTGAGTCTTCGTCTTCCTTTTCTCCCTGTTCTTGGCAGTCGCTCTTGTTCTATATTCAGTTCCTTCTTTTGATTATTTGTCCCCATTTTACGCAGGTTAGCTGCGTAAAATAGCGGAGTTCTTCTCAAAGTTCGAAGAAAAAGAGTGAAATTTAACGAACTCGTTTCTGACGCCCTTGCTCACATGGAAATGACGAGTTAACAGCGACTGCAGCAAAACAAAGCCATTAAAAGGGAGTGCGCTCATACCCGTCGCTATGGGCCCGAACTAGCCCGTTACTGAACACGTTTAACTAAGAAAGACCGATGGCGTCATTTGTGGAAAATTTTCATGATCAAAGTATCTTACCTGAAGCTTGGAGATGGAGATATGTAAAAAAACTGAGAATTATCATGATGCTTTTTTTATACAGAAATGTGGGTGACAATAGATTGGTTCGTTTTCGTTCACATTTTATTTAATGTTTTCAAGACGCCTTACGGATACGTCGGTAAACTTTTAAGGAAGCCCGTATGCGTATACTGCCCACTTCTTTAAGTCTTGCTAAATCGCCCATTGACTTTATTTAGTTGGCACTAGCTGCTGAGAATTAGTAGGATGAACAAGACGGTATGTGATGTATAGCTTGAAGGCTCCAGTTGTCTATTAGCAGGCGAAATCACGTATTGATCTATTTTATTTCTATTCACATTTTTTTTTCACTCCACATTAGAGTGCAGAGCTGGGAGAAAGGTTCATTACCACAGCTGTTCTCTTCAGCCCTTTTTTATGAATTTGGCGTACCACAAAAAAATTCGCAGGATGGTTACCACTGTGCAACGTGCGATTCAACTACAGCTGTTAAGGTATTCATATCAAGAAATTCGGGCAACGAACATGAGAGACAGCTCATACTTGTATAGTTCTAGAAAGGTCTTTTTGGTCTTCGCCACGTACTTGCTCTCCTCTCCAGTCCGCCGCTGTACGCGCGCGGCGCCACCGATGCCCCTCTCCTCGGGGAACGAATTTCGCAGCAGCTGCTCCAGATGGATTGTGCTACTTTCCTCCGTCCTCACCGTTCTCTTCCTCCTCTTTCCATGGTAACCGTCCTCCGGATGGTTACGCATTCCTACGCTCCGGCACTTATAATTTAAAGACGGCTGTGTCCTCGACAGAGGTCTCGTGCTTCGGACATCCGGCGGGGGAGTTCGAGGACGTTCATTCACCTGCGGAGAGACTGCAGGAAACTCCTTTCCCGCGGAGGCAACGCACAGAAGACTTGCCGCAGTGGTCAAGGTGACACATCATTGTTTGATGACTCTGGCTTCCCCTTCCCATCGACCTAACTGCGAGAGAGTAAGAGAGCCCAGCACCACCCCCTACCGTGGGTGGTACCACCAGTGTCTGCATCTGCCCACCTGATTGTTCATCGTTCTCCGAACTTTATTCCCCAGTCAGGGATCTGGGGAATACGAACCCTATTTAACGGGATGTTATTTTGTGACCGGAGCACTCCCATCTCAACTGTAAATATGTAAAATAAACCTTCTGTGCAGTTTCCTCGATAACGCAGTTCGACTCCGTCCTTCGGAGCCGGGACCTGCGGGGCTGAACGAGTCAGTCATCTTCAGGACCCCTCCGTCTTCAACAAGGCGTTCTAGACTTTTTATAGACTTCATTGCCTTTCAATAGATATTTCCCTTGTCTATTCAAAGTCTATTGAGTGTGTATAGACAAATATGTACTCAAAGTGTATTACCATAACTCAATAGATTGTCTATTGACTGCCTATAGGAATTGCGTTGCATATAGGATTCCTCCTATATGCCCTCCTATAGACTGCCTAAAAAAAATTTTGTGCGCCGCACATTCCTCAATCCACGGTAACCGCCCTCCTCCTTCTCCCAGGGTAAGTGCCTTCAAGATGCTTCCCGTGGCAACCACCGTTCACTTGCGCCTCACGTTCTCGCCGTGCATTCCCTAACCAATGGTAACCACACTCGCCTTACGCTTTGCTGGGCTCTCAACATACTCTCCTCCTTCCACGGTAACTACCTCCAGTTACGCCTTCTTCCGCTTGCGCCATTTCTTCCTCCTTCCATACCAACCACTCTCCGAGTGGTTCCCATGGCAACGCACCCACCGGTTGCGCCGACCACGACGTGCTACTCCTACTACTATGACGACAATGACGCAAAGACCAGAAAAGGGCGCTTAACAGCTGTCGATGTGAAAAAAAAAATTATACATGTTTGCAATGTAGTAACACGCGCGACTTTCTGCACTCTTCTGCAAACATGCCGATACTTTATCAATTAAATCATTTTATTCTGATTTGAATGCAGGTAGGTTTGAGAATCATGCACTCATTTTCTTCGCATCTTTAAGAGTTTTCTGGAATATGCGGTGATTATAAATAGAGCCTTTTCAGAGTTCTGTGATCTTGATTCAGTCATCCCCTCGATGCCAACGAAGAACCACCCTTGCTTGATATTGGCGACCACCACCAAAACATGCCAGATTTAATAAAGGCACGCCAAGTGTATCAAATATATGCTGAAACCAAAACCTCAGCCACGCTGGAAGCAACCTCTGATCGAGGTAACTTCAGGATTTGTTTCAGCTTAGCTGCATTTTGTTTTTCATGCCCACTGGTCACCGTTCCGCTCGGTGACCGATGGTCCCGAAGCCCAGGTTTTATGCACCATGTTCATGGAGGCATTCACCGAAAGCTTGTGCTGTTTGCCGCTAGCAGAGTCATTGTCGTCGTCGTGAAATTTTCAACAGGTAGATTACGAGCGGCGTCACTAATTACTGTTGAGCTTTCCGGGTTACCGTCGGGGTTGGCCCAATCAGGAAATGTCCAAAGGCCAAATATGGGAAAACCCAAGGCGTGGATCATGGCCACTTCGACGAGTACGCATATGGTGTTGACGAAAAATCCAGGTTTCGCCTGCAACAAACGTGAAGGAAAAGTTGAGACAAGGATTATTTTGTAGAGGCGGTATGTATTTAAAATAAGTGTTCTGTAAGTACCCATCGTAATATTCAGTGAAATCAAACGGACACTGCTCCTTGTATCACAGACCATCGTGATGGCTTAGGCTGTTCAATCTCGAGGTCCCCTGCGTAACTTCAGAACCAATATAGCTGGAGCGTAACAAAACTGTTGCGTCACTCTAAAATTACCGAATAATTCCGAACTAACCAAATACAGTTGGGGTCATCTCGTACTGGTCATGACCTTTCTTAAAGGTCAGGGAAGTTGTGAAGCACGCCTCTGGAGTATGATTGAAACAGCGCAAGGCCGAAGGCCAAAGAAGTGGTATCTTCTTCAAATAAGTGGTCACTGCTCTCTTCTTTGGCCTTGCGCTGTTTCAATCATACCATGCAAAACCTACTCGCCCATCATTTCGTGCTTTCAAGCCTCTGGAGTATTCGACTAAGCTTAACAGTGATCATTGCGTACGCTTAATATCGCTTTATTGTGAGTGAAAGCACCTTGTCAGTAATAATTCTAACTTTCTGATAACAGTATAAACTGGCAATACAGTCGAGCCACTTATAAACCCCGCAGATGTAAATAACGCTTTGCTTATCACGAATAAGGGTGGTTCTACCGTAGCAACATGTACTGCGTTTCAGATAAAACGTACAACCGTCTACGCACCACTCAAAGTGAACAAGGAGATGCCTTAAACTTGCCACCGTAGTGGAGAACGTCCCCCCCCCCCCCCCCCCCCCCATCCCAACTCGTACTAAAAGATCATGGCGAATCCAAAAAAGAATAACAAAGACGGCATTCAAACTGCAGTTAACCGGGGGTGCGGTTGCAAGAGTGCGTTGTGCGCGCACGTGCGCGGCGCTAGTTTCGTCGCTGCGCCCTTACAACTTTGTGGAGGATCGCAGACCTATCATTTGTTGCCGCAAAAAGCTTCCGTCGCGATTGCTAATATCTGTACCTAACGCAGCTATTCGGCAGCGAGAGTCTCGGGGAGGCACACACGACCTCACTGGCGAACTTTCAAAGCACCGTGATAGGGTCAGCTTTTAAGGAACAGCCGGGCACAATGAACAGTGAAGACAGATAAACGGTACTTTTGCCTGTAGTTTGGTGTTTTGCGCTGTAAAATGGAGAGCACACTACAACTAACTTCTGACGCAACGAACTGAATCCACGCGACTATCAGATTCGTTGCAAGCGTTCATTATATTCATTCTGAAACTACCACTACACGCGCTTGCGCGCAATTGCAGCCCTAGGAAAGATTTCCGCGCATGCGCACTGAATCTGACAGCCCGTGCCATCTTTCGAGCGCGGACAGTACTTTTCTGGGTGTGCTTGCAACTGCGCAGCCCTAAAAGTGGTGTGGTTGGGAACTGCAGTGCCCTTCCCCTCACCATGTCGGAGATGCTGAGCTTGGCTGTGTCGTAGGCGATGGCGTTTGGCGGAGTGCCTGCGGGGATGATGAAGGAAAAGGAGCAGGCGACGGTCGCCGGCATCGCCAGGTACAGTGGGTGCAGCTTCAGGGCGACAGCCTGAAAACAACGGTCAATGCGAAATCAGCGGAAGGGACCACAATATTCATTACTAGAACAATGTATACCACGCATTTCAGGAAGCTTCCATGTCGTAGCTTCATCGAGCATGGATTTTCAGCTCTTTAGAAAAGAAATAACCTACAGGTGGTGTTTCTGTTCACGTTTAAAAAAAGGAAAGGCTTCTCGCATAAACTTCCTAAAACGTTCTATAGAATACCACCGAGGAGCAAAATGTGAAGAAAGGAAAACAGCTCAGCGCAAACACTTTGGACGGAGACGGAGAAACACACACCATAGCTCTGACTCGTGGCGCGTGCTCTTCTCTCTTTACTCAGTCTGTTCGGACTAGACAGTTTTCCTAGCGTGTCGACAACAAGCCCAGCGGGCTACAGTTTTGCTAAAGAATACTTTGATTGCAGGCCTAATGAAAATGAAGTAAACCTTCAACGTTTGCTTCGCCTATGTGGCTCACATAATAGCGGGCTGTAATGCTTGGAAAGGGTCAAATTTTCACGCAGAATACACGTTGTTGAGACTTTCCTATTCGAAAGCGCAGCTGTACACAGGGCTTTTCTTGTCAGGCTAGCCAAGGTTTAAAGTGTTCCGCTTATTTTAGGGAGGCGGAATATCCTTTGCTATCTTTCACGGTTCTGTATCTCACAGAAGAGGTATGTCTCTGTTTTATGGCACGCTATACTTCCTGAGAGGCGTAATAAAATGAGCCTCAAAGAGCACAGTTTGCAAATTTCCCGTAGTGTTTCGGATTTATTTTCTTTTTAGCGGACTGGACCAAATGCGCAGTCAGTCCATAGACACGATTTTAGCGCGATTTTTTCAGCTCGCGGAAGAAAATGCTGTGTGAAAACGGGCCTTTATAAGAATCACCCCAATAGTTGATTTCTTCTGACTCTGAGCATGCACATGTTCAACAGGATTCGTAACGCGATAGCTTTAAAGGCCCCCAGAAAATCCGGCGTTGGCTTTGTGAGCAAAAGTTCACGGGCGTGGCTCCGACAGGTGGTCCCCAGACAGCAACCTAGGAGGTACGTGGGCCACTTGGGTCACGTGACCTTGTGGCGTCATTGCAACCTGCCCACTGGGTAGTAAGCAAACTGCCTACTTTCGAAGGCGGCAGTTGAATTAATGATTGGTCGCTCGGGAAGAAAAATCTGGGCGCACAACGCCTCCGCAGGGAGTACGTGCCATCGCAGGGCATTGGCGCATCGCTTAACCGCTGCACCACTAAGCCAGGAGGGGTATAGGACTGTCAGATATATATGAATATAAAGTAGAGGATGACAGTTTGCATATATGGGAATTAACCCATTAACTTATCGCGTCATACCCTTACGGCGGATCTTAAGTGTTCCTTCCAACTTTTTGCATGTCTGCCTTGACTAAAATTTGTTCAGTCTGAGGTGATTCCTCAGTTATAAAAGCTGAGTGCACTCCTAAGTGTTCAAGCCAACTGCCAGCAATGTTTCATTGCTGCTCCAGAAGAATGTACCACTTTTTTCAGAATATTGGTTCCTGTTGCGCAGCCCACCATGTATAGCACCATCTCATATGAATTGGTGTCAGTTCGCCAGGCCGAGCTTCTCATATCCCGGTTTCACGTCACTCAAGCCGAGATATGCAGCAGATTTTTTCGGCGCGATCTTGCACCAAACAGCCATGATTATGTTTCACCATGCCGTATCCTCACCATGTCGCACACGACGGGCAGAACGATGGAGCTCACGGCGGTGTTGCTCGTGATCTCGGTGAACATTGAGGCGGCGAAGCAGAACAGGAAAGCGGTCACCGCCGGCGGCAGCACCTCCAAGCCCTTCATGTTCTCCACCAGCATCGACGAAAGCCCAGATTGCTGTGCATCGGAAGGGTCAGAATGTTGAATGCTCGACTATACGTGATCTAGGCGTGATAGCTAAGCTGGCTTTGATTCTTTACATACTAGCATTAATATACACCAACAATCCAGTAAAAATAAAAAAACAAACGGTCAGGACTGCACCAGTTTCGCCCAGTCCCACCCACGTCACTTGGGCACAACCACTGAGAAGACTCGCCCAGATTCTCCACTCAACTTTAGCGGGATAGCGGCGGCTAAGAACGCGCAGTGAGTCTTCGGCCTGATCGGTGGCGAGTAGGCATTTTTTAAAGCTATCCGTAAATTATAGGGTCCACGCAGAGCTTTTGAACTTGACCGGAGTGGTCAAAAAGAAAAACCTCTACAGATCTTTTGCGTTGAAATAAGTCCACGAAAATCACTTCAGGGCTGCTTTATTCACCATAGTTGTTTTTTTAAACGGAAGGAACAAATGGTTCGCGTGATTCGGTGTACATGAGTAAATTACTTTACGAATATAGGAAAGACGTTTTAATTTGTCGGTCAGTGAAAAATTAACCATAAAATGACGTTAAAAAATTTCAGTCATGTCGTGCGGCGTTCTTGTCTTGATACGTCATTTCTAACTTCCACTTAGTGTTGTGAGGCGACGTCTTCCAGGCTGAAGATGTCGCCTCCTTAAAAGCGTTCACCAGAGAGGTGAAACATGCGGTTATCTATTTTTTGATGGCTGAGGCTGACAACCCCGCTGCTATTCATCGAAAGACCAAGACAGTATGGGGCTACCTATCTGTCTCTCCAGCAGGTTTAGAAGGGGCATAAAAACTTGGAAAGTGGAGTTCAGCCCTGGCTGACAAAACAAGTTCCGGAAGCCCACGCATGACGACTACCGAGTACGTCATTCCTTCTGTAATTCTAAACGACGAAGCAAGAAACGGTGGCATCCGTTGTCGAGATAATCTAAGTTTTGAACAGTACTGTCGGCTGGAAAAGTTAAATTGATACTGTTCCGCGTCGGTAGGTGGCAAGTCGTGGAGCACTGTATGGCCCCAAGACTCGCTTTGAACAGTGCTATCTGTAGTGACCTGGTCTGACCGTACTGTGACATAACAAAATGGTTTGGTTTGGTTTATGGGGTTTAACTTCCCGAAGGGGCATAAAAACTTGGAAAGTGGAGTTCAGCCCTGGCTGACAAAACAAGTTCCGGAAGCCCACGCATGACGACTACCGAGTACGTCATTCCTTCTGTGGAAGCCACGATCCAAAACAACCGTCGGTTGTCTATCGACGAGGTGGCGTACGGACTTAGGATTAGCCATAGCACGGCGCATCACATAATCCGGGGCCACCAGTACTTACGTCAAGTTTTCAGCTAGCACTGAAACAACTGACTCCAAATTCAAGAAACGGAATATGGACGCGTGTAAGGCGCTGCTACGGCGTTTAAAAGCTGGTTTAGCGCACCGTCACACGAGACTAATGCTGGACACATTATTTTCAACCGCGAACTAAACGACGAAGCAAGAAACGGTGGCATCCGTTGTCGAGATAATCTAAGTTTTGAACAGTACTGTCGGCTGGAAAAGTTAAATTGATACTGTTCCGCGTCGGTAGGTGGCAAGTCGTGGAGCACTGTATGGCCCCAAGACTCGCTTTGAACAGTGATATCTGTAGTGACCTAGTCTGACCGTACTGTGGCATGATAAAATGGTTTGGTTTGGTTTATGCGGTTTAACTTCCCGAAGCGACTAAGGCTATGAGAGACGCCGTAGTGAAGGGCTCCGGAAATTTCGACCACCTGGGGTTCTTTAACGTGCACTGACATGGCACAGTACACGGGCTTCTAGAATTTCTCCTCCAAAGAAATTCAACCGCCGCGGTTGGGATCGAACAGCGTCTTTCGGGTCAGCAGCCGAGCACCATAACCACTGAGCCACCGCGGCGGCGTGGCATGATAAAATGGCGATGATTCCTTCTAAAGTCGCGCCGGCCTTTTACGGTAGTGCGGTGTTCAATTCCCGAACATAATGCGTATTAATTTATCGGCAGCTGTTGTACCGACTAGAAAATTTTCGCTGTCTACGTTTGTGTCCTAGAGTTACGAGTTGACATGAATGCGTCCTGGCATACTCATGAATTCTACGATATGCACGAATCATTAGCAGAATGCACTGCCAATGTGGGAATGTTTCTTTGTTTTCCTAGCTCGTTCTGCACTGCACCAATTTCCACGCATGCACAATCTGATGGCCTGCACAAAAGCGCCCAAACGCCCCCTTCTGCAATTAGCAGTTCATTTAGACGCCCGTTGTGAGCGTTTGGCGCCAGCGTTATGTACACCGCGGTCGCGTACCACTGGCGGCAAAAAGCGGAGCATTCAGTGCTTAGAGTGCAGTTCAACCTAAATGGGGACATGCTGATCTTGAAACCTCAGATTGAAAAGCTGAAGGGCTGATCAACCTTGCACGCTTCGGCGAGAGTCATGCCTCCTCCGACGAGAATCATGACGCCCCAGCGCACCCGCTCCACCGCCTCCGGCCACGTGAGCAGCGGCGCCGACTGCCACGGGTTGTGGGGGTCTCTGGGTATCACGAACAGCACCAGGGTTGCCAGGGCCACTGGGACGCTGTTCTTCACCAGGCTGCGACCATATGTGGAACGGGGAACGGGCTGGATCAGGCTACATCAGGCTAAGAAAACAAAAGTCACACTAGGAGACCTCGAAATCAGCTACTTACTTGTTGTTCTGCGGAAAGAGAACTGTATGTATTCTAAAAAAAACATATTTAGCATTCAACCAATAACTGTTTACATAAGCGTAAACGCGTTGCTCCTACGGTCATTTGTAAGTATTACTCTTTTTTCATAGCTCGCGGGCAGTCCCCATACATGCCGCGATGCCGCGATAGGTATACTGGAAAGTTTAATCTTTCTAGTTGAATATTGCAGATTGAGCTTTGGAAGCAAAGATTACCCGAGTAGACGCAGTTAACCTTATCTAATTTTCGAATTGCCACCGTGCATACAAGTCAGCTGATCTTTGGAGTGGCTGCCGTGTTCCGCGACGAAGTCAAGAGTACTAGGTTCATACTGGTGAACAGCGCAAAAAGGGCGGGACAACAACAAGACAAGCGCTGACTATCAACTGAGTTTATTGAAGGATGGAAGGGTATATATACAAAAACATAACACAAAGAAGTAAGAAGATAGTGTGAAAATGGCCGTGAAAATCAAAAGTTATGTCACATGTGAAGTGATGTAAGCCAATTCCTTGTTGCTAAGTGCCACGGAAGGACTGCTGATGCATTCGTCACCTTGCCTGTGGATAAACTCAGTTGATAGTCAGCGCTTGTCTTGTTGTTGTCCCGCCTTTTTTGCGCTGCTCACCAGTATGAATGCATACCAACTCGCCCAGATCTCAGCCTTATTAAGAGTACTAGGGCTACTCGACGATCGGCATCCATAGCAAGCAACGAAGCAAGGAGATGCGGACGAGGAAGACAGACACAAGAAGTTTCCGGTGCCACAATGTAAGCGTCTTCTTTGTCTGTGTTCTCTTGCGATGGTCCAAGTAATATTCGTCCCGCAAGGTCGAAAGCTGAAGAATGTACTGGTAGCCTCGAGAAGTACTCATGACACGTTCTCTGTGGTTTCCAGACGCGGGTGCTATCTTCTGCATGTGCGGTACTGACAGAGTGTTCTCTCATCCGAGAGCTATGCACGCAGCTGGTTAAACCGCCCTAGTTTCAGACTGGTTGTTTAACACTGTGGTGTCTCTCAGGAAGAACTGGGGACTGTGACTGAAAAAAAAAAATGTGTAAATTGGGTGCCGACTGTGCGCACGGTACGCCTATATTTCCTCGGCATGTTCGATTCCCCGTTCCCAAATGAGGAAAACGTATGCTGCCCTTCTTAGGCACGTAATACACCGCCAAGCTTCTCCAGCTATCAGATGGTTGTCGTAGTCACGAGGAAGATCAGCATAAGTAACTTACTTTCCATGAGGCAGAGCGTCCGCCCAACCTGGAAATATTTGAGGCTTCATGGCGAACCAGAGGAGGATCATTACCGCCATCAGCACGCTCACGCAAACCTCCGCAAAGCTGTAAAGATCCAAGGGATAAAAAAAGATCACATCTTACGGCCATCACAAAACATCGCAAAGAAAAAAATGCGTCCCACGAACAGATCGGTCGTATTGATGCGACACTCTAAAGAATCTAATCTATTCATTAAAGTCAGCATTGCAACAATTTCATTATGCTGCTTCCTGTGAGTCCAAAATGCACAAAACTGGGACAGCGCCTATACTGGGCGCAAGAGATGGAACATTCCGTTCCACCTCATTTGACTACTGGAATCCTTCTGTATTCCACGACTGTACGGAAGTGAAATTTGCCTGACATTAAACGAAACTCGCGCGAGGGTCGCGCTATTTATGATTCTACGATACTAACTGCCCTTTTCCTATGTGTCGTTAGAACTAAACTTGCGCATGCTTTCCGCCGTGGGTGCTCTCTGGCAGCAGGGGAGATGGGGCTAGCAAACCTGCTTCCGCGCATTGGATATTGCACCTTCCTCATGACATGTCATACGTGTTGTTTTCTTAAGAGAAAAAATTGTAAATTGGAAATTGCGGGATCTAGCTTCTCGAAACGACATATGGGCTATGAGCGACGCGGTAGCGGAGGTCTGTGGATTAATTTAGACCACCTGGCCCGGGATTCTTTAACGTACTAGAATAAGACAAGCTGTCGGGCTAGTTGCTGTTGCATCATATTTGTCAACAGCGCTTAGAGACACGGACGGAACACAAAACACGACGACACATGCGGTTAACTAGCTTTGAGTGAGCGGAGTGCCCTGCCGTTGCATGCACAGCGCACGGGGCGCTTTGCATTTCTCCTCCATCGAAATGCGGCTGCCATGGACGGGATCGAAACCACGACCTGAGGATTAGGAGATGAACGCCAAAGCCACTGAGCCACTGCAGCGGGTAGAAAGAGAAGCAACTAAAAAAATGAAAATGACTTGAGCTCTACATTGTTTCCGTTTGTACCCCAGTTCACACGCTCACATTAGAACAAACTTGAGAGGTGTTATTTATTTTTAAGGCTGTTTTTTTCACGTTGAGTCGAAAACGATGCTTCTGTTCCCATTGAAAACAGGTGTGGAATATATTTCTTAAAATTTTATCAGTCTAGCAGAGCGGCGGGTAAGGTGGGCTTTCTTTCGCTTGTTTCTTTTCTTCTTCTTTTCAGACCTACTTGCCATTATTTATAGCTCGCCATAGAATCCGCGGATTCTTTTGTGCCTCTTCTTGCGTTATGTATTACAGAATTAATTATTTAAACACAAAAAGCCGTGACTTTTCCTGAGAAATACGTTCAGAAAGTCAATAGTAATTTTCCGTGTTTTATGAATCATTTGGGAATAAAATGCTTCCATTGATTTCTTTCACATATTCATTTTGCTGGTTGCCGCTTCCTTGAAGCGTTTAGACAGCAGTACACTCTCGAAGGACTTACTTCTAGGCGCTTGGCCGCAGATTTGGAAAGCAGTCCAAGTAATGCGCAGACGTTTCCATATTTCTTGAGCGACACGGGCCACGACTCGCGGTTTCGATGCCATCAAGTGTGTGGGCGCATATTCTCATCTCTCTTCTCACCACATTGTCACCCATGACTACCCCCTTTTCTTCTCCTCTTCGGCTTCCCCAGTGCAGATTAGCAGGCCCGATATCCATCTTTCCAGCCGACCTGTTTGCCCCTAATTCATTGAACTTGTCTCTATCTCTCTCTATCTTTGTCTTCATTTCGCTGTATTAATGCTTCTATGATGACTGCCATGGAATGTAGGCGAGTTGGCGCTGGTATCACCTGTCCTTTCTTAGATAGCAAATGCGACCATTGCATTTGTTCTAAACAATGCTTAAACCTACGGCATGCGTAACACAGTGTTTTGTTGTGCAGAGTATACCGAGCACAGAGTTCCGTGCAGAGCCTACACCTAATCGGGTAATGAACGAGGTATATAAAAACGTCATACGTGCCTGATCTTTCCCAGTTCTTTGTAGCGCCAGGTGATTTCTTCTCGAACCTTTTCCTCTGTTGATGACTCTGGCTCACTTGACCTGTTCCAATCAAAGAGCACAAAAAGAATCCTCAAACCCCTGAACTCAAAGCTTGAAACAAGGTAGACTTAGATGAAAGGTAGCAAGGTAGATGAACGGCAGCCCAACTTGGTGACTTCGACAGTCGTCAGGGACTAGAGAGCAATGCTAAAATGATCTGATATCAAGAAAGAAACAGTCCATGATGCTAAAAAACCTTCAAAATTCTGATCATTTTCGCGATAAATTCGGCTTAATATACTATATCAGATAGCAGAGCACATTTTAGTGCAGAAATTGGAAAACGGTCAATGTTACGCTACAGCTCAATTTTCTTTACTGCTAATGGAAAAAGACAACGAACCTGATATCTTAAGCACCAAACCTGCACCGACCATGAAGTCACTGAATTTCGGTCATGAAATACTGTGCCAGCAGAGTCTGCCGACTCGGTTGGCACAGCCCAGTGGTCTTCTATTGGCTAGCCATCGTCACAAAAGTCGAAAGACCGAGCAGTTTAAAATTAATTCATGCTTGTATTCATCTCCATATCGTTCGGGTACTTCTCTAAGCATTATGTAACTGTTCTTTATTACTAAAATTGACATCATACCTAAATCAGTTACTGATACTACTTCAGCATACCGAATGGTGAAGCTGAGGATCAGCAAGTCCTGAGGTTCGAATCGCTCTGCTTAACTTCATCACCTCATTTTGTTATATAAACTATACCGTGAAAACTGGTTCCGTAATAGTGACGTGCCTCAGCCCTCTACCTTCTTATTTAGCGATTAACTAGACAGATAGTCCTCAGTGTCAATGGGCCCTCAGGTATGAGACTGAAGTCGCAGAGGTCCCGTCCGTTCTCAGTTCGCTTCCCTCATTCCTTTTCACACAGTAGCTGTTCACTGCAAGGCTGCAGAACCTTTCTTTCTTTGTTTATTTCAGTTTATTTCAGAGAAAATGGAGCAGGAGCTAAAGACTCGTGGTCTAACAAAGTCTTCAGCCCCAGGTAGTAAAGTTTGGCCCGCAGTGCACAATCCTCACATACATAGCCGAAACATTTTACACCTGAACACAAATGCCAGCAGTGCAGAAAAGACGCGTAAGGCAGTGTTCTAATGTGCGATAAAAAGCAAGAATGCTGAAGAGTGACTGCAAAGATCGGTAATTAGATGGTTACACTTGGTGATTTCAGTTGTTTAAGCGGTGTGCTAACTAGGAATTTGATTTGAAGCCTGAAAAATACTGAAACTGATACCTAAGTGCCCACTAAAGAAACACTGCTGAGAACTGCTGTGTTACAAACGTCCGAAAGAAAATAAATTGGTAGAGAAAGCTGCCGAGCAAGATAATTAAAACACTCACATGGCATCCCTTGCATTCCACTGCATGTACGCCCAGCTGAACAGAAGGCATAGAAGCATTGTTGGGGTATTGTACAGAAGCCACGTGACAAAAGTGATCTCCGTTGAGCCTGGAAAAATGCTAAATTTTTGGGCACCAGATCCGTGAGCATATGGGCGGCAGTGAAAACGGGAGATCCGAATGTCAAGTTTGGCTTATGCGCACTTACTCATCAAAGATGCCTTTCAGGACGACGTTAGGTGCAGTACCAATGAGTGTCCCCGTACCGCCGATACTGGTTGAATATGCCACACCGAGCACCATCGTAGCACGGAGAAGCCTGGTGCGTCGGTCGTCACATCTGTCATTTGAGGAACAGCTGAAATGATCGAAGAGAGCAAGCAAAATTGCGAACATCGCAGAGGCTGCACATCCTTACGAATGATCAGCATCGATAGTCTTCCATACGAGGTACATCGTTAATAGCGAATCGGAGAAAATTCAACACGCTTCGCGGATGTAATTGTATGGCGCTGCAGTTTCGAATTTCGGGCTGTACACAGATGCAGTAGTAAGGGTGTAATTACTCACTGACGTCCACCCAAGCGCAGCCAAACGGCTACCAGCACAGAAGCAGTGTTGTTAGAAATCTACAGCTAATGGTTAAATCAGGTAGACTCATAATTTACGCTTTATATACACGCATCTTTGCTATTTAGCAGATTTCATTGTACCGTAGCATTAAATTTGAATTACCTGCGGCCACTCTCGGTCTTACAGGTAATGATACTAGGTTGCTCCTCTAGGAATGTTCCGTGGATCTCTCGCTCAGGGTGTCCTTAACGCTGTCGCGTTAAAACAGGCCGGCAATTGCATTAAAACCCTCAGCGTTCACTTCCTAATTCCTTTTTCAGCTCCACCAACACACTGCATTCCTGAAGCGTGTGGAGGTACTCAGCCGTTTAAGTGCCTAGCGTACAACCGGATTGTCGCTAAACAGTCCAGTCGCAAATCTTGCTGCCTAGGAACAAATTAAAAGTACGATACAGCGAAAGCTATTTATGGGACGTTTTCCGCGAAGCACACGCAGAGCCGCGTCGGACTAGCATAGGCATTTAATGATGCCGTCCGCCAGGGATTGCGCGAGCGGCACGCAGTAGAGGCGCCACCTTGCGCTGTGGGCTGCCGCGTCGGAGACGGCGAAGCCCGGTTGGAGATTGCGCGTAAGTGAGGTAGGGTGGAAGGATGAATAAGCGCTGAGATAAACAATGTACTTAACCATAGCGTAAACATGGCGCGGAGGTTGCAGTAAAGACAGATGACAAGGAGGAGGTTCGCAGAAGCGAGGAGGGCAACTAGCCTTCTCGCCGTCGCGCTTGCAAAGCGAAGAATGCGGTGGAGAGGGGAGAGTTAGTGTGACTAGCTTATGCGGCAGCGCTCTGTGCTCCAATGAGCGTGAACGCAGGTATCTACGTCATACCGAAGTCATATCATTAAAAGAATGACGTTTCCATTGGCGCGAGTAAAGGCGTTGATGTATGCCGCTCGAACTAACTGAAGGTTTCAGTTCGTGACAGTGTAGTGACGTGACCACACCGATATAACGAGCGATGTGAGGCATCGTAGATAGCCAAGAGCGCTCTGCGTACCAAGCTTTCGCTGAGTTTAAAGTTTCACGTTGTGGTTGCGTAAACACTGTGTATTTTTTTTCTCTCGATCAAGCAATGTGTCCGGAGACTTTTATTTGAGCAACAGCTGTACCTTAACGCGTCACTTGGCGACGCTAATGGAATTGCTTTTTCCGCATCCTGCACAAGCCTTTTTTCCTCGGAACCTGGAAGAAGAAAGCCCGAAATAATTGTGCACACTCAGTAACCTCCATCTATTCATTGGTTTGTTTAAAGCAGGAAGCAAATACAGATAAAGGAATAAAAATCTTACTTGATTCGCAATTTCACAGCCTGGTCGCAAACATTATTATGCTTCCCCTGACCCACGTACACTTCCCAAAGCGTTCTTAAAGGATAGTGCTTAACTGGTTTCAGTTCTTCAAGTGGAGCAAAAACTACTGTTCGATTTCGTTCAAAGATTTCTGTTTGAGATTTATAGTCAAAGGAGCCTTATTAAAAAGATAGGGGAGTGAAAAGCTGGGCTTAGAAGGTGTGCCTAACGAGCATTTTAGTTTGAGTTACCACCTCTGTTCATTGTTAACAAATGTTCATAGTTCATATTATGGCTGTCACAAGAAAGTTTTCACGAATTCACTAGCACTCACACTAAAATTTTTAAAGTTGCATACGCGGAAAGAGGGAACGAGAAAGAATAGGAGTAATAGCCTGACCTTCTATAAGATATATGGGAGCGTACGTTGTTGGGCTAGTCGGTCAATCATGGTAAATAAAAGGGGGTATATAGGAAAACATATATAGGAAACATATATAGGAAAATGTTGCCGTTCCTTCTTCGACGAATACTGTTATTAATTTTACAGCTTAAGACGCGGGGTCCGAAAACGCAATTAAGGTAAAGAGGGAACGTTAGGACCTCCGAGGAAGCACTTAATTGAGGGTAAAATTTTTCTCCTGCGTGAACGGTCCGTATCGGTGCCCGTGGCAGTGTTTTTAACACACTTGTGCCCTAGAACGCACTCGCTGCAGTCGAGCTGTCTCTTATCTGGTCAACGACGGCCATGGCGATGGGGGTCATGATCGACGCAGCGGCGATGTTGGGAATCCACATTGATAGAAACATCGTCACCAGCATGAATCCCAGCAGCAGTCTGAACGCAGGGGGGTCAGAAAAGCCAAAGAGATCATTTCATAAGGTCCCATTGCGATAACAGTCAACCGCGTACTTTTGGCTCGGCCGTTTCCTACTGGCCTTTTCTGTACCCTATCTTTTATTTCATCGCCGACTACTAAACAAATGTCCTCTGCAGCCTTCGACGCGCTCACAAAGGAATATCGAATGTTACTTCTGCTCATGCAGGAACGAAGACTCCTCATTGTCTTTATTCTACGGCGGATTTGTGGTGCATTGTACACTTATTCAAAATAGGTACGTTGCTGTAATTTTAAACGTGCTCCTAAACCTTGCGACTAGTTTTTAAATTTTGCAGGTTGTTTGGAAGGTCATTTTCTTGAATATTCAAACCTTTCTGCTGGCATTCATGCAGAACAGCATTTATGTGTGAAATTAGCAATGAATCTGAAGTTGGCCTGCGGATGATAAAGCAAGGAGAGAACTCACCTTCGGTTGCTAGTTCCAATTGCAAGCAGAGACTTGAGCGCTATTCTTTTATGTAGGTTGCTTGTCTCTACGGCTGCTGCCAAAATCATAGCACACATCATAAGTATGCCAATGTCCTGCAAAAACAAAAACGCTCCGCTTTATAATCACGACGCGGAAGAAAAATGCATTTCCACATTGAATACCAAGACTTTCCTGCTTGTACGTCAGACACAGTAGAGTATTAACGACGAAGTAGGCATAGCTGTGCTGTTGGAAAGCTTCTTGTATTGGTTACCTTAATGACTAATGCAGAATTATTGGTATTTCTTTCGTAAACACATTTAAATAAAAGGATGAACTTACACAAAAAAGCCAAAAACGAAGTAAAGGTAAGAACGTCTCTAGAACAGAATTTTGGGATGTAAATTTTGAAAACGAAACTGACCGCATGCCTGTAGATACACCGAAATCACACAACACAGCAAGGAAAGTATCTGAATCGTAATTCTAACCTCCTTAATAAGCTTAAACTACTGCGCCAATTTGCTACAAAATAAATGCATACAGTTGTCCACACAGCGGTGTGAAGCGCTCGAGCGGCGCACCGGGGAGTACGACTGGCTCGAAACAAGACCTCATCGTGCGTGGATATTCGCATGGATTGTGTTTAGCTATTAATATGTTTAAATGCCATATTTGGCCCGCCAGCCCCCGGTGATTGTCATAAACGCACAACAAAGCGTGCCGCTCTAGGCAGGTGTTCGGACGACTGTACGCAGTTACACAGATTTATTGAGGTTACGAATTGAACAGATAGAACGGGCAGCTTACGTTGAAATAAAACGATGAGACCTGCGTAGATGATAGGATTCCAAGGAGAGGAAAAAGCACGACAGGCATGAGCGACGTGATGGGAAGTGGGATCACTTCGGCTGACCAGTAGAATGCCATCCAAGTGATAACGTAGGCACACCATCCCGCCTTGAAGGCAGAGATGCAAAGAAAAACTTAGTTATACTTGAAGTTATGCCGCTTAAAGGCAGCGAACTGGTTACCAAAATGAGCGAAACCGCAGAATACGAGGGTAAAGAAGGAATATTTCGGAGGCTTTATTGAGCGGTCAGACAACGGTGTGCTCACTGTACGGTAATAAAGCATTTTGCCAATTCATTATCTTCAATTCATTATCTTAATAGCCGTGTCGGCAGTTAAAGAGACTTCTGGCAGGATGTACGCTTGGCGTAAAATTCCACTGCATCTAACATGGCGCATCTCCAAGAGAGATGAAAGAGGTTAGATATTAATGCTCCGGTTCTGTCATTCACCAGGTAGTGCAGCCACAAAGTGACGAGACGTTTTCATACTAGGATTAGTTCTCGTTTCCATCTATTCTTTGAATATCCACTGCGTTATTCAGCCCCTAACGTCTGCATTAATAAGCATGTGCTAGATTTAACTTGAACACTCCATGTCCAACTTTCTCGGACAAAAATTTTGAATATTGGAAAACGGTAAGCTACTGGTATATAAATATTGAAGGTGTCATTTTGTGCTTTAAATTTTATAGTGTAATTTCGTCGATTCCTCTACATGTGTAACTGACTCCATTACCAAAATGTGCATTGCGTTTATCCGGGAGGAAACTGAATACGGCTAAATGATCGCTTATATCACAACTGAGTACACCAGAGAAAGGTTCCAAAGACATCTGGCTTGTGATACAAAACTCTAATAATGTGGCTGTCTGAGTGGTCAGTCTAGTATACTGAGTTATATGGTTACAACAGGCAGAGGAAGAAACAATATTAAGGGGAAAGCCTTTAATGGCTCATACTCGCGGCCGTGACTCTGTCCGTCTGTCACATCTGAAGTGAAAGTCATAACTAGTCATTTTAGTAACAAGTCATGACTAACTAGTCATTAACAAGAAAAAAAATCCTAAAATCTTGTGCAAGGCGAGAATCGAACCACCATCCTTCCGTTTCATAAAACGTTGCGGGAAAGGATTTTGCCTCATCGCACTTTAGATCACCAAAGTGCCCCGTCGAAATTTTTTGTTGAATTCACGTGTGTTACACTCGTCGCAGAGTAAAGTAATGTTCACGTCACCCATGACAACAAACCGAAGTTTTCTTTAATGAAGGTATTCAACCAAGTTCTAATAAATGAAATTATTGCGACTAGTTCACTGCGGGGATCTATATACGCGCATGACAGCAACTATAACATTTGTTAAAGCCGCTGACAAAGATTTCTACAACAGGGATTAAGAACGAAAATTCGTCTTATGAAGCATGCACATAAGTCTGACATAAAATGCGAGACCACTGCCACGTCCATGGTGTTTCGTTATGCCATTATATTTGTAACTGTTAATATGAGCATATTCTTAAATGTAGATAAACTGTAATAGTTGATTTATATGTAATTATATCCTTAATTACATCAATATCTGTGATTTTTTTTTAATTCAGGGACTGCTTGAGCAATTCCTGAGCTGAATTGTGAACTCCCTGCTATATAAAATATGCAATCTAAAATCATTGATCACAGTAAATTATTTCAGGTTTCTGATTCTGATTTCCCAATGGTTTTTGGGTTCCTTCTTTAAAAACCGTAAGCAGTGATCGCCTTCAGCATCCCAAAACACTATACAAGAACGCGCACAATTCTCTCCGACAGACGCCGACTATAAATATCTGCAAACAGCCACAACAAACAAGTGCGCATTCACCGAAGCAACACAGCAAAGCAAGGAATTATTTCTTATGTGAACCGCAAAGTGCGAAAGCTGTTCTTCTAACTTGGCGACATGCCGTTGTGGATGGCTCCGGATTAATTCTTGCCACATAGGGTTCTGTACGGGCTATCAAGATCTGAGCAAAGGTGTGCTTGTGAATTTCGCCTCTATAAAGAAGCGTTGATAGACTACGCGAGAACTTTTTAGAACATCAAAACAGCAATATTGGCCACTACTACAGCTGAAGCATAGGGATTACGAAGCTAATACGTCTTTTCAGTGCGACACCACTTTATCCGCTATCCCCGAGTTTCAGCGGTGTGCGTTTGTGTGAAGTATCTGTGTAGCAAGTGTAACTGGCTCACTGGGTCAATGGACTCCTCAATTGCGCTGTGAGGAGGTGCTGGCGTTCACCTAGAAATTGAGGCAGTTATGCGCTATTTGTTTTCTCAAAACCAGCAAAACATTGATTCCGTTGATTTGGAGGAAAGGAAAGGCGAATAATTAGATCCCTGGGCTAATAGACACCTCAATAGCGGTTAGAGGTACATGGCGGTTGTTTCCACCTGCAGAAAACCGTGATTTTGTACAATATTTCGTGCTTATCAATGCTAAACCGCCAGCCATTTTTTGTCGGGCTTAATTTCGCATATGATTCCAATTTACTGAGCAGCGAAGGGCATTGCTGCCCGAAGAACTGAAAGAGAGCAGAGATAGGTAAACAGCGAAAGTCGATCTTAAGGAACAACGGGCGCTCCCTGCTAAGAAACATGCTAACCCCTAAAACCCACAGTTAGTTAGCGTGCATTAGTAATTGGTTTTTGAAGAAAGCAAATGGCGCAGTATCTGTCTCGCATATCTCGTCGGACACCTGAACCGCGCCTTAAGGAAGGGGTTAACGTGGGAGAGAAAGAAGAAAGAGGTCTACGCGTAAAATAAATGAAACCTACAGCGAGATGAACTCATTTTCTTTCCCTTAGTGTGGTGGCACTAAGGCATGCTGCAGTTCGCTTGAGCTAAGCGCGGCCAAGTTGTTAAACCTTCCCGCTCATTAGAACGGCGCATGATTATATTATAATTTCTCTGTGAAAAAAAAAAGATTCTGTTTCCAATATGATTATTGAACCGAAAACCATGCCTTTCCAACCGGAAACCATTCAATCACAGCAGGAATGACATCTGTCCAGCTGGGTTATTAATGCGAAAGCATTCGTTGGCGATGCTGGCGCCAGAAGTGTCCGCAGATTGCGTCGCCGCAAGTTGGTCCCCTGTGACGTCATCGGTCATATGACGTCATGAGTCATGTTAGTCATGAGACATTAGAATATAATGAAGAAAATTAGAGTCTAGGTGGGAATCGAACCCGAGCCGCCGGCGTGCGAGATGACGTGACAGGACAACACGTAAAATACGTACAGTGATGGCGCCACACCCGATCTGAATCGCAATCGTTGCCACGTGCAGACAGGAGAAAGGAGGAATGATTGAAACAGACGCACGGCGCAACTCCGCGTCCACCGAAACAATGTTGGTTTGAGCAACATACATCAAAAGGGTTGCTGTTGTTGCGACTGTAGGAAGGATTAAAGGAAGAGTGCACGGGCACGTGGCACGGGCCTGCGCATTGGCTTGGGCTGAGTCACAATCGCTGCCACGTGCAGAGAGGGGGTAGTTAAAAGATGTGCGAGGAAGTATTAAAAGGTGCAAACAAAATCCCAGCGATGTCACCACTGGTTGACCTCAATGTGGTGGCATTATTCCCGAATACCTTCATCAAAATTTTGAGCGGTTTGTCATACAGCATTCCGGGTGGTGTTATAGCATTTCTTCGTGCATATAGCTTACATATTTTAGTCAAGTTGGAGGCTAGCTTGCGACATGGGTTCGGACCAATGACATGTGCACCTTCAGTTTCATGCTTTTGAGACTACATTTTCATTTAAGGTGCAGTTGATGTGTCCACCGAGATGTCGAGATGTGAAGTTGGAGGCTGACGGAGGTTTGGACCTATGACACTAGCAAGGCGCGGTTGAGGTGCCCTCCAAAATGCCGATACTTGAAAGCTCCTGTGCCCTTTCCTTTCCTCAGGACTCATGCTTTCGCATTCCTCCACGTAAGCAGACTTAAAGGCCCACAAAATATTTGAACCGAAAATCGTGCCCAGCTGGAAAATATACACTTCCAGTTAGCGCCAGCGGGAAAATTTCTAGGTTGGTCAAAAGGTACAGGATTGGTCAAAAATTCCCAGGACACAGGGCCCCACCGCGGTGGCTCAGTGGTTACGGCGCTCGGCTGCTGACCCGAAAGACACGGGTTCGATCCCGGATGCGGCGGCTGCATTTCGATGGAGGCGAAATTCTAGAGGCCCGTGTACTGTGCGATGTCAGTGCACGTTAAAGAACCCCAGGTGGTTGAAATTTCCGAAGCCCTTCACTACGGCGTCTCTCATAGCCTGAGTCGCTTTGGGATGTTAAACCCCAATAAACCAAACCAAACCCAGGCCACAGGGTCTGCTTTCGAGCGCTATAGTCGGGCACTTACGACACTCCCTGAGCCAAATTTTCTATAAAGCATAGGAGAAGTACCATTCTCACCTCTGTGAACCTTGATAACTCTAATGGCAGAATATGCCGCTGGAAAGCAGACCTTGTGGCCTGGGAATTTTTGACGAACCCTGTACGTAAGAAGCCCCCACTGTCTTCCGCCAGCAGTTCGATATTTCATGACACTTCTGAGCAGTGGAGAGAAAAAGCTTTGCTGTACATACCTTTCCACTGATAGAAAAGGCTACTGGTAGAGAAAGCAACGGAACAGCAAATATGTAAATGAGCCTCCAGCGAATCTGGACTGCTTTGATGAGATGCATCATGCCTGAGCAAGCGGGTCTCTGGAAAGGGGTGAGAGAAGCTAGAATTAACGTCTTTACTGATGTTTCTTGCCAGTTGTGTTTCGCAACGTTGACGACAAACACACAAAATGAAAAAGTTAACTTCGTTCTTTTTCCTAAGTGCAAGTTGTCATATTTTCAAACAGATTGTGCACTTATGTCTACAACTTCTGTCTAATCTAGTTAACTTCCTCCTTTTTCCTGTCTGCCAGCTATTGTCAGATTTTCAAAGAGATTGTGCGCTTATGTCTATAACTGTTATCCGCGGAAGTTTATGTAGCAAGGCTCCAGTTCCGGCGGTCATCTAATTTACTTCTCCCTTGATGGCACATAAGTTTGTCGGTAACTCAAATACAAACATTAAAGCTCAAAGGCTGCAGCTGTGATGTGTATATCTACGTAAATCATTGTATGCGTTGAAGAACTGTTTTGCAAGCAAAAGAAGTAATTGATACGTGCATATAATAATTTCAGAATGATCTGTTAAAAATGCGCGCATTGCTGCCACAACAGCGAGAAAGCTACTCTAATACTTAGGATGAATACGACGCTTCTTCAATATTTAATGAATGCGGTGGCATTGAGCCCTGCCAGATGCAGATTGCACTACAGCGACGACGTCTAAAATGCCAAGGGGGGCGGGGCCTTAACGTACACTTCTCTGCAGCACCACCTCACCGCAATGTCATAGGTGAGCATAACCGGGCATTACGCGAGGCAGAACTTTATCAGGATTCAGTCACATCTAAAGAATATTCAGATAATTCGTGTATTGAAACGACTGATCTCGCCGTCAGCCTTTTGCCTCAGCTCCTCTTTCCATGGAAAGAAATAAATTGAATTGAATTGAATTGAATTGAAAATAGATTTCCAACGGTGCTCTTTCGCGAGTCCGAGTTTTTTGTATATTTGAAGCTTTTGAAGACATGACTTCAATCAAATACAATTACTGAAGTCGAAAGACTGTCTGAGAATGATACGCAGACGGTAAACTGTATCGTATAGGTTGGAAAATTTGTCTGAAGGAACGTAACATCTAAGCACTCAGTCGTAAGCACTTCCTTTCTCACTTCCGCAAGTTCAGTCGAAATTCACTTCTTCAAGTTATTTTTTCTGGAGCTATACTTTTGACTCTAGGTGCAAATTTTCAGTCATTTAATTACTTTCGGGCGGAGGCGTATTGAATAAATAATGGGTGGAGGGATGAATTAATTGCCCTGCCCTCCAAGCGTTAAATATTCCGTGAAAAACATTACGCTCAATCCCCCTCCTGTTTTCTCTTTTTAGCAAAAACAAAAATCCTAGCAATACATGGCACAAATAGTACCGCGCCTGCTGTCGAGCAATGCAAGGTGAACTAAGGGTAAAAACGGAAGCTTTAAAAAACCTAACAAATATTGCCACGTTGACTCGCAAACATTCCGTCATTTTTCATTGCATCCTGCCTATTGAGCTCATCATTCGGTTGAAAGCAGCACCGAAGTGTTGAGAATGGCACACTCACCAGCGCTGATTCAGGTGAAGGGACTTCCCCGCTGCGCTGACCTGCGACACTGCTAGGAAAACATTGCTTTCATCGCTCACGTGACCAGCTGCGACCTCTTCCTCAGTCAAGTCTTCTTATCGTTCAGTTATAGCCCACTTGACATAGCCGGTGGCAGATAGGCGACGGCTGTGCGGCTGAAACGGAGTTCTAGAAGCAGCCACGTGCAGCGAATAGAAAGAAAAATAAGCCAGTGAGGTGGAAACAAGCAAAAAATAAGCACTGCCAAAGATACGTCTTGAGTCAATACGTCAAAGTTGTAAGCTCTGAAAACAATAGCTCGCTGAAATCTCCTGCCAGGTATCGCAAAGCGTCCGGGTATGAAATTTTCCTCGAAAGGCTCACTCATTCACGAAGACGCCAAAAGAAAGGACATTGTTGAACAGTAATTAGCCGGTGTCGACTGCTAATTGGGAGCAGAAGCCTACAGTGCAGCCTAAACAGAGCCCCTTGACAGCGGTCGTGTTGTACTGAGATGTTCCCTTTTTTTCCTTTTGTCTTGTTTTTCCTTTTTGAACTGCTGTGCAATTTCAGTGGAAAATTTCATCAAACAAAAATCTCTTTCATAGAGATAGAATGACGACTATCTGATCAGCACCAACCAAAAACTGCCAGTGCTTTCGACACTATCAGCATGAAAATGGGATCGCAACAAGACCCGTCACTAAGATATGTCAGACCAACTCGCCCACCAGTTCATGTTGTACAACAAGACCCGGAAATATAGCTTTTTTAGAAAACGAGCGATATTTTACGGAATTAAAATGTCTCGCAGCCGTTTAGACTCACATGTGACCGTAGATGACGGAAAAGAAACTCCGAGCAGCGCAAATAGCGCAATCTTGCATCTTATCGCTTATCCTGGCCTTAGAATACGTGCTTTCAGTTCACAGATGTTGTGCTGGGAGTGACGTGATCCTGGGCTGGCTGATAGTACCAGGTGAAGTGTAAATGGCAGGAAGCGCCGCCTTGTAATCGGGAAAGGGAACATCTTGGACCCCTTACGCAGACTGCTGCCCAAAGGTCACAGGCGCCAACCTCCTCTGTCTGTACAACGCCAGATGCTGCAGCCCCTCCTCCCCCGAGCTTTCGTTCTTGTCGTTCCCATGTAATGGCGTTATAACAAGATGAGCTTGTCATTACATTTAAATAAACTCCCAACTAAACCCACGAGCACATCCCCGGGTCACATTATTTTCACGGCGCACATGCGTCACACGTCAAGATTGCCAGCGATGGCCACGTATGGAATTTCGTCTGGATGGCCGAACGGATCCGCTGGAGTAGCAGAACAACAACTCAGGCCATTCAGAATGAACAGTTTGGGAATTGGAGGAGGTGGGGTTCGAGGTACGTAGAAAACATTAAGACCACACATTCGTAGAGATAGCACAGAGAAGTGGGGATCATCTCTTGTTTATGCCAAGGAGAGAGTACATCGCCCTCTGGAAAGTGGCTGCAGCAATGAGCCACACCGCATGACAATGAAATGATTCATACAATCAGGCGAAATGAATGTCTTTTCTCAGTCCATGCCATCCGCAGCTATCTGCCAGTCGCCAGTGCTGAAATGGGTAGATGAATTCTCAACTATCGCAGTGAAAATATTCAACGTCTGTCTTGTCCCTTCGTGCGTTTGCTCTATAGAACCTCAAGGGAATATTGAAAGGTTTATTTCTGCAACGAGAAGAAGTAAAGAAAGAGCCTGACGTTTTTGACAAAAGGAGGTTTATGCCTCGACTCACAATCTGAACGCTAACTGGGTGAATAAATCTGGAATAAATGAGAATATTTAGCATATAAAAATACTCGTATCATAGGTTTTACCTTGTTCTCCTTGCCAATCGCGTGAAAATGAAAGTTAGTTAAGTGGATGTTCAAACTCCCCTGCAAAGTCTGAAACACGAAGACTCGTGTGACAAGTCAAAACCCTGCTCGTTCGTCTCCTTACTTCTCCCCCCCCCCCCCCTCCCCCTTTACGCTGCATCCGGTCTGCTCCACACTCCCCTAGGGATGCCACCGCTTCGAACGCGTTTCTACATTAGAGGGACACTGCGACAATCATTCTTTAGTGTAAAAATTTATTCTTTTGCTCTTTCTGGAAATGTGGGCGTTTGTGCGGCAGCAAAAAATGCATTTACGGCTGGAAAATTGCATTAACAAATCTTTCTGCTTGATCGATTCAAGGAAGCTCAGAAACTGCGCAAAAGGACGAGGGCATGGGATAAAGAAACGAATACGACACCTCGGGCACGGACTGCCACCTGTTTATTCAAGGATTCGAAAGCGCAGGCTATTATAAGGCGGGAACCGAAGCGCGCCACCATCTTTGTCACTCGCACATGCACAGATAAACGCAGGGGAGAGAAATCTACAAAATAACTGGTCAGGTCAGGTAATACTTGAGGTCAGGCGAATCAACAAGGAAAACTGAAATCCCGCCACGCAGCATTGAAATTTCAAAACAAGGACGCAAAGTTGGCAGATTGTCTCTTAGCAGATAACTGGAGCAGAAACAAAAAGTTACGGAATAAAAAGACGCGCTGTGGAAACCTAAATGGTAGAACGCAAAACAACAGTTAACAAGAGTAAAGACATAGGCGGGCGATGAAACGCCGGTACAAATTTAGGACGTTCTTATCGAAACAGACGCGCTGCCTTTGGTTCAAAATAAATGGCAGTGAAGCGTAGCCTCTGGTATCAGCACCGAAAAATCTATGTCGAAGTGTACATTTTACTTGCGAAATCGTCCGCTAATGGCGACACCTGCACTTTATCTTTGACCTTTCGTAGATTATAGAAGCTCCGCTTCCTCCGACAGGGGTCTCTTCGGGATTAGAACGCAGTGCCCTGTCGATACAGGGCCGCCTCAATTTGTTTTCTGTGTCCTTTTAATATGCAGCGTGTTCATCGTGACCCCACTGTGTTGTCTGCCTCTAGAGCTCAACATGGCGAACACATAGCTGAAACTAAACAGAGCTTTTCGGAAGCTATCTGGAAGAAACGAGGCGAAATAAACTTTACTGACTTGCCTTCTGGCTCAGGGACGACGCCTTGGTGATGTGGGACAGAAGGGAGACGGTCTTATTGCGAGGAAGACACAAACAAGGTCAAAGCCAAAAACGTGTCAGCCACGCAGCTCGTGAAGGCTAATTGCTTGGCAGTCGCAGGGCAGCGACGTAGCTAAAGGCAACTGCTCGTGCACACTTTTACGAGGGTCCCAGATACGGCAGCTTGGCAAATGGGAGAATGGACCGTCTGACTGCGGCACCGGCCTTGCTTCAGACCCTGCTTGATGCATCTGGTGCAGCGCGAAATTCTAGTGAATAGTGCTTGAGTTAGCTCTTCAAAAGCCGCACCTTTTGCACGGTCGGTCGCGGTGCAAGTTTGTTATGCTTACGGAGCTCTCTTACGGAGCTCTCCGCGTAGCGAACCATTGCACATCTGTGTGCCCAATTCCCACTTCTTGGCCTTAAATATGTGCCGTGATATAAACATTATGACTACACAAAACGCAAGAACTGTCTGGCTTTTCGACCTCTGCCTGTGCGGGAAAGGGAACAAGGTAGAGGTAGTGAAAGAGAGCAGAGCAGAGACTCCACGTTTACTTCGTCTTTTATGGCTCACGTCTACATGGGAATCATTGTTTCTTTTTTTTTTCCTACGGTAAAGACGAAGGAGGGAGATATCTGTAACTAGATACTATACCGACCGAAGCACCGTACACAGCAGAGAAAGTCGCTCATATCGCTCTCGCGGTGAAACAGTACGCACGCTACGCGAACATAAGTCGTGTGCTCTTGCAAGCACGCTGCGCAAAATGCGTTTCTACGTGATGAAAGCCCACTTCCATATCTTAGGCACATATTGCGTTCTCTTACACTGAGGTACGTCGCTTTGTCATGCTGAGGCAACAAATCTGCGAATGCACGCAGAGCTCGCGTTCCTTACAAAAATAAAAACTGAAATTGTCTTGACCTCGTTAATCAAATGTTTAGAGGAATCCCCCAAGGTGGAGTAGATTTGTAAAAAGGGAGTAATTACTCATTGACATCCACCCAAGCGCAGCCATACGGCTACAAAGGAAAGTTATACAGTTTTCTCAGAAACTTCTAGTTAAAGAAAAATTCGTCCTGGTCCGGGGTTCGAATCCGGGACCACCAGTTCGAACCCCGGACCCTGACGAATTTTTCTTTAACTACGAAGTTTCTGAGAAAGTTGTCTAGCTTTCCTTTGTAGCCGTATGGCTGCGCTTGGGTGGATGTCAGTGAGTAATTACTCTCTTACTACTTGAGCTGGTTAGTGTTGATACGTTGTTTGCTGACGCGACTAAACAGGGAACCAACTGCCTGCAAGTCAAGTGAAAAAAATAGATTTTGTCTCAACTGGAAGCCAATTTCATGTATTCCATTGAATCTCAATTAAATTCGCTTGACGATAACTTTGCTACAGCTTAATTCTCATCAAAGGCGCCCAATAAAAAGCTGGGCATTAGTGTCGAAGGTAGAACTTTTAAGCACTCTTAATGGAACATTGCCCTCAAGCAATAAAATATTGCTGCAGCGCGGAAAAAAAGATATCCAAACAAGCAAACTCCACATCCCTCGAAGACTTCATGGTCTGCGTTATATTTTTTCTTCCGGTGTTTGTGGAGTAAGGACGCACTTCAACTAACCGAACATTGTTATTAAACTGCACTTCATGAGCTATGCCAACCATTCTTTGCCTAAATGGCGCCCAGATCTCTTCTTAAATCTGCAGTTATTTATTGCTCATCACTAAGAAAAGCGGTACACCCTTCATAGACGGTATATAAGTATGGTTTCTTTTGGTTTGGTTTTGGAGTTTCACGTCCCAAAGCCATTCAGGCTATGAGGGGCGCCGTAGTGGAGGGCTCTGGATAATTTCGACCACCGGAGTTCTTTAACGGGCACTGACATAGCACAGTGCACGAGTCTCTAGAATTTTGGCTCCATTGAAATGCAACCACAGCGGCCGGGGTCGAATCCGCGTCTTTCGTGTCAGCTGCCGAGCACCGTAACCACTGAGCCACCGCGGCGACCCGATATATGTAGATATGATCTTGAGATTAAGGTTTGGTTTGGTTTATCGTGGTTTAATGTCCCAAAGCGACTGAGGCTATGAGGGACGCCATAGTGAGGGCTCCGGAAATTTCGACCACTTGGGGTTCTTTAACGTGCACTGACATCGCACAGTGCACAGGCCTCTAGAATTTCGCCTTCATCAAAATTCGGCCGCCGTGGACGGGATCAAACCTTCGTCTTTCGGGTCAGCAGCCGAGCGCCGTAACCACTGAGCCACCGCGGCGGGGCCGAGCATGAGATTAAGATGCAGGCGAATGTATGAGAGTAGTATGTTTGTTCGGTGTTATAATGCGGTCTTCACGATTTTGTTCTTACTTGCTCTTTCCAGAGCGTTGACAGAGGGTGTTTGCTCGCATGTTTTGTGCTAATAAAATGTTATTTCCACGTTTCAGTAAAAGTTGTCCATGCCTTGTGTTTTCCACCAAGTATCACCTCGTTGTGTATGCGTGGTGTTGCAGAAAGGTTAGAAAAAAATGACATGTAGGGCATTTGGTTACTTTTTGCCGAAACATATTTTTTATAAAGTTTATGCTAGTGGTAAGATTTTGGTAGCAGGAAGCCTTGAGCTGGGTCAGTTATTTTCAGTATATACCGGTGGCCCATTTGTTACATAAACTGAACAGAAAGAAACAATAAAAAATGAATTTATTGTCATTCGGCTGTATTCAGCACAGTCAATAATTAAACTGATAAATTAAGCAGACTGACTATTTCTGTAAGGGATGGTCGGATCGAATCACAAGAAGACCACTGTCACACGAAACACAGCTTTTTAAGCTAGAAAAGAGAGCAAGGAAGTCCAGATGTCACCGCCACCGGCTAAATTCGCAAATAAATTAACTCTTGCTATCATTTGGCGCCACCACGCTTGGGTTAAGCCACAGGTCTGTTTGTGACGCAATTCAGAATTTCTTCCTGGAATCTCATCGACTGCCTTGCTAAAGCTTACAGTATTTTCTTTTATTTGCTTAATTACATTTTAAATTAATCACTTCTATTTTTTCTGTCTCTCTTTTCCATCCAAACTCTTATCTCTTTTCACTCCCTGCCCTCCTTATGGTAGACTCCCTCGGTGTTGCTCTCCCGTGTGCTCTTCTTTTGCCTTTAGTATGTACAGGTTAATAGCAACATTTGCCTCCCGATCCTTGGCCGATCCCCCAGTGTGAGTATGTGCCATCTTTGCAAAGGCTAACAACAACATAAACGGCTGGCGTCGGCGCCGATTTTTGGGCGCGGACTCCCGAGGTTACGCTGCACCACCGTTCACTTCGGGATGATTTTGACGATTGGTGAAATGCTGCGTCAAGCCTCGTACGTATTTATTTTGTATGCACAAAGAATGGAGGGTGTATTTTTTATCAGCTTTGGACGAGCCGGCAATGTGGTCGTTTTTGCACAGCGACGCTTTTTGAGTTTTTGTTGACCGGGTCTGTGTTTCATTGTATCTGCACTTTAAAATGTAACCTTCAAAAAAGTATGCGCGCATCACTCCTGTTTATCGCTTGATTACGGACGGATTACAGACAATGGTCCGAAAATTTGGCGTAAAAGAAGAAGCCGGAGCCCATACGTATTGGGATTTTCCTCGGTGGAAAAGTTCTCGGCACCTGAATTTGCCCTGCAGTGGGCGTAGTCAGGCTAATGATGATGATGATGATGGCGCTGCACCTCAGAACGCTATGAACGAATACGCACCGCGAATAGATTTATTATGTCGACAGGCTACATACCCAGAAATCCTGGACGAGCCCAATTTTCAAAGGACAGCTGTTTTAAAGCATTTCTTTTCTCGTATCGTAAGATTGAGCTATAAAAATCAATATATCCGCAGATATATTGACAAAAATTAATAGCACTGCAGTTTGATCATCATCATCATCATTATCATCGTTTATTAACCCTTAAGGGTCCCGTGGGGAGATTACATTGCTGCAATTGAGAAATGCGAAAGCGTTTGCGTTTGAACGTCGGCAAATTTTTTTTTTTGCAACTCACAGCTGTCGCGTGACACTTCTCACTTGACTTTTGGGTGACTTCGGGAACTGTTTTGCGTAATTGCTGTCACGTGACACTTATCACGTGACCCTTGGATGACGTCAGAAGCTTTTTTGCGATTCATTGTTGTCTAACATTAGTACACATCCCCAACACACTTTACCGTCGTGCACGCCACAACGCGTTCACTTCCTGTACCTCTACTCTAACGCACTTGAACCAACGACGCTTCGTGGCGTTTTCTTCTTGTTTTTTTTTTCCTTTTCGACAGGTCATAAATGCAAAAAAAAAAAAGACCCTTCTTGGTGTACGCGTTGCGTGCCTGCCTGCCACACAGAGGGCCTGGGTTTAAACCGCAATATGGTCATTTTCGTGCGGACACGTTCTGATGACACGCTCTGCTCATAGGTCCTGTACACGCTACTCATGAGACAAGAAATACTTTTGTATTAAAAAGCGGCTGATGCCGGCGCCTCCTCAAGCCCCGAAAGCAGCCAGGGAGACCATACACGCAGCCCAGTACGAAAAACAGGAGCAGGAGTCGGCTGATACCCACTAAAACAATGCGGCCACACCCATATGCGGGTCATCCTGGGATGGGCTACACCTTTCTTTAATTGGTATGTGTATACGTGGGGTTTAACGACCAAAAGCTGCATATGGGTTGCATTTCCCGTGTGCTGTGCGATGTCAGTGCGCGTTAAAGATCCCCAGGTGGTTGAAATTATTCCGGAGCCTTCCACTACGGCACCTGTTTCTTCCTTTCTTCCCTCCCTTCCTCTTTTAGTCCTTCCCTTGCGGTGCGGTCAAGAGCCCACCGTTACTGCGCAATTTCCTGTCTTCAACTTCCTGTCTTACTGGCTCTGTGGTGTTTTTTCTACGTTTTGTGGCGCTCTGTGGTGTTTTTTTACGTTTTGTCCTTGTCTGCCGCGCCGAAGCATTTCTTGAAATATGTATGACCAACTGGCCTACAAAACAACCCTTCTCAGTTCAAAAAGCTATTTTCAATTTTTGATGAAAGTCATAATAGATGGCTCCGGATTAATTTAGGCTCGGCGGGGTTCTTTCCTTAGCGTAAACTGATTTCCCACACCAGATTCCATGCTTATACGGGTGCTCACGAGGAGATCAAGGGGAATTTTTAAACTTTGTTTGTGTATTTGCTGGCACCTGTCTCAGCACATCGTGGGCCGCAAATCCGAGCAATGAACGCGTAAGGAAAAGAACGTTTAAATCGAGTCAAAAGCAACTCATCGAAAGAGCCCGGACAGCAGCCTACGCCAATGGGGTTCCGGACTGAGAGCTCCAACCGCCGCTACAACCTCCAAAACTATTTAATTAAAATATTTTCACCACCAATCGAAAGATTTTATTTCAAGTATATACAAATTTTCAGTAAATAAATGTCTTTGTGATTACGAATTCATGAACAGTAAGGGCACAACAGCATTGCTCAGTCGTAATTTCTTTGAAGATTTTCAACAAACCGCTTAAAGGAGAAACGCGCTTTCACACTTCCGCCCGCATGGCGAACCAGTATATAAAACATCTGCGTATTTTATACATAAACTAGTAACACAGCTTCCAGAGCGGCAAGTGAACAGCCACTTAACTAAGCACCGCTGTTGCAGTCACTAAGTCATACACCGACAGTTAAAAACGTGAAAGTGAAATTGTGGTAGGAATAAGAGAGAATTAACACCGAATCCGTGCAAATCTAAAATGGCAGCCGTTATAAGTAGCGCTCTCGCTAAGAGAGAACTTTTTTCCACCACCGCTAGGCCAAGCAGTAAAATGGAATTCTGCATGATATTTTTTTTTGCAGGTTTTCACACCGCACTCATTAATGTATAGCATTTAGGTTGTCGGTTTGCAAAAACCACCCGGTTTCTCCGTAACGAAATTCCTTGATTCTTCGAGACGGTCGTGACGCCATCAGCACGGCCAAACTTGGAAGTATGAGGACTGAAATGCTCTACCACCTTCCGTTGCATTATCACATGGCCTAGTAGTTATCGGACCCACTAATCCACGTCAATCCGCCTACTGATACCTACTAATACACCTCAATAGGGCCACTAATTCTCACTAATCCACCCAGTATTCCCTACTAATCCACACATCAATCTCACCGAATCCACCTTAATTCATTTTTTCGCGGTGCACTTCCATAATTTTGGGGGTTCTTTGGGATATCTGGCAGTGGACCAACTTCCATATCCTTTAAGATTGTGGTTTACGCTTGTATTCACACTCGGTATTTGCTTTTACGCGACTAGTAACGATGGAGTGCGTAAAACCTGTGTCTGGATTAAGGTATCATCATTCTTCGTTCGCGTCTCGCTCAGGAAAAGATCCAGCACGAATACTAAAACATGCATTATTAAAAATATTACTAGCAACAGGGCACTAGGGTATTGGCACTTTCATGCAAATATGTACAAGCAAGATAGAAAGAGAGAGGCTTTGCAGCCAACTTCAGAAAAAGCGCAATACTGCCCTTCAGTTCACACCCAAAAGTACTGCGCCAGGCAGTACTCGCACACGTGTATTTTGCTAGACAAATGAAACGCATATGTGGTGGTATAAATGGATGCACAAGGAAGACGTTATTTAAAGTGACTGCGGCTAAAAAACAGTTCCACTTAACTTTTCAAGGATAGACTGCGGCTACCGACTTTGGTGACCACTTCTATAGGTGGCATTATTTATAGGTCTCCATGAAACAAAGTACTTGCAAATACTTTTTTTTATTATTCATTTTGTGGTTCATTTGCTCACAACACTTTGTACAAGAACAACAAAGATGAAATGTTAAACCTGCGTCATTCTTATATACATAATATACACAACTTTTGATTCAAGAGAGCATGCGCAGAAGCTCAAGAGATGTCAACGCTGAGAGTCGCGGAGGAGATGCAGAACATTAGAAGCGTTCACAAAGACGGTAGTGGTCAGTCAGAAAACAATATAACAATCCCACACGCTATGATGAGCTGCATCTCAAGCCCAACTTAATTACATCTTTTTAAGGCTATTTTTTTTTGCCTGTTTCAAAAAGAAAACTTTGAGACAAATAGGTGTTCTTTCAGGGAGCCACTTTTTTTTCTCCTTTGCATGGTGTGACAACATCACACCTGCGCGTTCTCCGAGTTCGAATATGCTTCCAAATACTTTGGCTCCAAACCAGCCTCTAGCACTGAAGAATAGACCCAATTTTTTCGCGACATGCCAGGATATCAGACAGGTGTAAATGTGTTCTTCCACGCTAGTACTCCCAAAATCCATATTCATCCTCGACTCTGAACACTTCCGATCGGAGATTTCACCTTGAAACAGGGAGACAAACCACATTGCCATTAAGTTTGTCATTTTCCTCGAGAAGAACTCGTATCGTCATAGAAGTGCGATGCGCATTGCATTGGCGAGGAAGCTGTATGGCGCTGGCATACTCCCATCATAGAGCTGGCTTACTGCTCTTGAGATAAATCAGGCTAGCAGCGCACATCATATCACTGCCCTCTCGTGTCTCCGTACACGCACTGCTCAGATCGTACTGCGCGCTCAATTCCTATTTAAACCTTCTGCACTGCTTTTGGAAGGAGGTGTTCCCATTTCGAGCCGTCTTTTCTCCGCTCATGTGCAGGTGCTAGCGAAGTCGATCGCGCATGGCAGGTGCTATACCAATTTTCCACTCTTTCCCCCGCGAGAGTGGAAATACGGGCGAGTTGGTTGTTCAATGTTACCTTTCCTTTTTTTTTAACATCGGAGCATCACCAACATCGCAATTTCAGTGGGCAATGCTTTGTCATTCTTCTGTAAAGGGACCTAGATCACTTATCTTGGTTTACACACCTGCCAAAAAAACCGCGACAAAGGTTGCTTCGGGGATCTTAAATGCGCGTCAGATTATCTGCGTGCTGTTGTGCGTGGCCATCATTGTGGTAATGATCGGAATGTTTGTGACATTCGCCGGAACACCAGGAGGCGACACGTGTACAGCGGGTGCTGCCCACTCTGGCAGCTTGCCCAGGCCGAATATTGGAAATCCCAGTGCGTGAATCATGGCAACCTCCACGAGTACACAGACCATGTTCATGACGAATCCGGGCTTTGCCTGTGCAAAAGAAACCAAACATAAATAGAGAAACATTAGCTGACTGAGTTGAAAAATTAGTCGCATAAGTAAGTTCGCGTGCGCTTTGTAACAGAGTCGCAGTGTTATAATTTGTGCAGAACGGGCATATTTTTATGCGAAGCATACTACTTTAGCTACCACTTCAGCCCTTCACCGTGGTTATGCGCCTCCAAATCACGTGATACATGACGTCACACCACGCGACACGATGACGTCACGACAGTAGAGAAACGGGGGCCCACCTCGCGCCGTCGCTGTGGTTGCGCGCCTCCAAATCACGTGATACATGACGTCACACCACGTGACACGATGACGTCACGACAGTGGAGAAACGGGGGCCCACCTCGCGCCGTCGCTGTGGTTGTGCGCCTCCAAATCACGTGATACATGACGTCACACCACGTGACACGATGACGTCACGACAGTGGAGAAACGGGGGCCCACCTCGCGCCGTCGCTGTGGTTGTGCGCCTCCAAATTACGCGACACGATGATGCTTCGCATTCTCCAGGCTTAACCAAGTTAAGCCTCAGCCATTTTTTTTATAATGTACATAGGCCACACAGGCTCCGTGACCATGATAATTCTTTTATCACAAGCATTCTTCAACATAACTTTCATGTTTGCTTGTAAGCGATCACTCGCGCTTGCCTTTTTTTTTTCTGCGCAGGTTTTCATGTGCTATGCTGGAAAGCCACCAGAGCTTGGCATATCAGAGAATGAAGCCCCTCTGTGTTCTGTGTTCATTGCAAAGAGCGCAACAGCCCTTCGTGTGAACAAATGTTCAGGTCATGTTCCGACAGAGGCAGAGGCGTATGGTAGCGTTTTTCATTGCTGATAACCCCTACATGTGCGTCGGTGTCTCTTTTATTTATCTCACAGAGGCTCAATTCGCCTATCCTCAGCCATAAGAACTAACCTCAAGAAATGGTGAACTTTCCTTTGTTCTTGATTGTTTTTGATGATGATGGTTCTGGTGCAGCAAGTGTCCGAGCACCTTTCGACGATGTTTCTATTAAAAAGGGCTGAGGCTTAACTTGGTTAAGCCTGGAGAATGCGAAGCATCATCGTGTCACGTAATTTGGAGGCGCACAACCACAGCGACGGCGCGAGGTGGGCCCCCGTTTCTCCACTGTCGTGACGTCATCGTGTCACGTGGTGTGACGTCATGTATCACGTGATTTGGAGGCGCACAACCACAGCGACGGCGCGAGGTGGGCCCCCGTTTCTCCACTGTCATGACGTCATCGTGTCACGTGGTGTGACGTCATGTATCACGTGATTTGGAGGCGCACAACCACAGCGACGGCGCGAGGCGGGCCCCTGTTTCTCCACTGCCGTGACGTCATCGTGTCACGTGGTGTGGCATCATCGTGTCACGTGATTTGGAGGCGCACAACCACGGTGAAGGGCTGAAGTGGTAGCTAAAGTAGTATGCTTCGCATAAAAACTGTCAGCCGACAGTCAGCGCTCGTCCCGTGTCGCTGTCGCCTGCTGTTTCGCTCAGCTTTTGCACTTCAGCCGACTGGCACAGTTGTCCGCTTTACCTAAATGGCGCTTGTCATGTGTTTTGCGTGTTCTGGTCCTTGATTTTTTTGCGCCATTTTATTCTATTTACGACGTGTATTCTCCGATTAGCTCAAACAAAAGTCTTGCTGCAATTCATTCGATTTCAAGAGCACGGGCATGCCTTAAAATTATAAAAAGTGGTAAACTATGAAAAGCTCTGGTGGTTGGTTGTTTTGAATTCCTTGATGTAGCGCCGACCCACATGAAAATGGACGCTTCATACACTTTGAATTATCTGAGTGACGAGCATATTCTGCTTTCTGGGCCTTTCTTTACGCTGTTGAATCCTGTTCCCCCGTCGCCGTTTTCAACTGTATTAAACCAGCTGGCCCAGTCAACGCTTCTGTTCCATTCAAGTGGGCATCTTGCGGATTAATGTAACATCTGTAATTTTAACCGATTCTCTGATCGAACAAGTTTTTTGGCAACAGCGCGTTGAAACACAAACGGTGGTCATTCAGGCCTATTTCATTGCTAAAGCAGCATGGCAATGCGTAAGCATAGCATGCCATCAAATAATTTTCACCGAAAGAAAACTGCCTTTTTTTAGGCAGTGCTGTTGTTTTACCACAATGCTTTAAAATTTCTCCTGGAGCTGTAAAACCCCTTGGGCTGTATATTTTTGTCAAAGACTGCACATCTTTATTTCTGTCTCCAAGAAAAGTAGAAAACAAGAGCATAGAAAAAAGAGACGACACGCTTTAGCGCTTTTTCGAAAGTGAAACGACTGACCCGGCTTGCCACCCTACTATGTCCTGAATCATCAAAAATGAAATCTACCAGCATACGTACGCACACTCTAAAGAGGCGTTTGGTAATTGCATTAGCGAGGGCGAGCTCACTGGTAATCTGCATCAAAATTCCATAACACGTCATCACACCTCCAGCCTTACACCAATGAGCATGGGCGTCCGGAGGGGGGGGCAAGGGGGGGCGGCTGCACCCCCCTGGAAAATCACTCCCTCGAACCGTGAGTGATGGCCGCACGCCAGGGGCCGTGGTGGGCTCAGCCAAAAGGGTAAAAGCAGCTCCGCTTCCACGCTTTGGGTTACATCTGCGAAATGCCGCGTCCGGGCACGCGTCTTTATGCCGTTTTCAAACCACGCCATCGTTAGCTCTGTTGAAGGCCGACCTGTTGCAGACATACAGCGGCACCGGCGAGCATGTGTTTCAAGCCGTCTTGAAATGGGTGCCTGTTTCTTTGATCTCTAGACAGATAGCGACACGGAGGCAGACAGTGCACAGTGCATCTTGTTTTCGCCTTCGTTATGCCGGCCACCGATGAATTCTTCAGGAGGGAAAGACAAATCAGCCGTGTCCACCCCCGCTTTGTCGGGCTGCTCATGGGCAAGCGGGCGATCAGTTGGCGCCGCCGCCGCTCCCTGTGCCTCCGATCCACGGGAGAGCGCAGTGCGGTAGAGGCGCCGCTATCAGAATCTTCGGCAAAGGAGATTAGCATCTTTTGTTCACGGCGACGCAGTCTCCAGAGGCGCCCCCACACCAGCGTCCCTTGCGTCTTCTCCGAAAACCAGCGCCTTTGGTCAACGCAGCCCGATGGCGCCTGCCTGGCTCGCCTGTCACCTCTGGCTGGGCCTCAAATGACAACAGCGCCCCTGTACTGTGCGAGGTCAGTGCCCGGTAAAGAGACCCAGGTGGTCGACATTATCTGGAGCTCTGTACTACTCCGTTCCTCATAACCTGAGTCGTTTTGGGGTTCTGAAGCCCATAAAAACACACAAAACAAATTTTCCTACCGGAGTGGCGAGTGTCCCTTCCCCTTGGAAGTCGCACGGAAGTAAGCCCTTGCACGTGTGCGCGCCTCTGTATTTGTGCTTCGGTGTTTTTAGTGGCCGTTTGTCAACGAAGCTGAGAACAACCAAGACAGTGGACGAGAAAACTACGAGCGGCGAGCAGTGTGCGTGCGGTTGCTCGACTGTGCGGATGCGCGAGCAAGATGGAGCGAGGTGTATGAAGCTGCGAGCGTGCATTTATCTTGTAAATAAGTTTTCGTTGTATGTATAGACATCCTTTGTTTTCAACGTGCGCGTTCAACCGTTTTTCCAATCAATGTGTGTGACGAGTGTGCACCGAGAGCGTGTAATGAAGCACAGAAATGAATTTATCACCCGTGTAATCACGCAATTCGCCCAGAAAAATCCGTGGAGTCTACAGTTGCTGTTCAAGGAAGACTGACTGAGTGACTGTAGTTGCGTGTTTGTGACCATATTGTGCTGTGTGCTGGTCATCAATCCGGGTGAGTCGAGAACCCGTATGCAGCAATACTGAGCACTCTTCTCCACGAAGTGACAGTATATTTTTGGATTTTTTATTAATTTTAATTGTTTCTTCGTTGATAAACTGCAATGTATCTCTCCTAGCCACACTTTAATTTGCTGTTTGTAATTTTTATTTCATGTGTGTATTTCACTTATTTTTTATTTATATATAAATAAATAAATTCATACCGCAAATAGTGCCTTTTTGCTACGAACATGCCCCCCCCCCCCCCCCCCCCCTCCGGCGCCAACAACCAATGGGGCCCCCCCCTGCAAAAAATTCTGCGGACGCCCTTGCCAATGAGCAGAGTTAAGCGAAACACTTGGCCTTCGCGCCAAGAGCAAATGCTGCTATGCACAGTTCACTCCTTCAAAACAAGGGCCACACGGCTATCCCTAAAAGGGGATGCGCTGGAAGACTCACCATTTCAGGAATGGTTAGCTCCGCCAGCTCGTAGACGATCGCATTCGGCGGAGTGGCGGCAGGCAGCATGAATGAAAAGGAACAGCCGATGGCCACGGGCATCGCGAGGTACAGTGGGTGCACTCCGATAGCGATTGCCTGCGAGAAAGCAGCCACAAGATATGGAGGCGAGAAAACTGAAAGTGTGCACCATCTACCCTTTTCATTGTAGGGAACGACATACAGAACACTTTTTTTTTTTTGCGCCACAGATTTGGCAGTACATGAAACGAGCTGGAACTTCGAGTCCCTTTTCGTGTTTCGTTCGAGAGTGCAGCAAAAGGGATTTTATAACTCACAATTTATTTTCACAAATATGAATGCTAGTACTGTTTGCATTGTTCATGTCCTTTTAATAATTTTAATAATGCAAGAAGTTTGATACGTCTCAGTGCGTTCACCATCGATTCTCCGGTGACCTTCATTGCAATTGCAATTCGATTCCCTGTCCCCTTTCTTCAGTTTCCGTGGCACGCGTTCTGGAGTCTTGTCGTTGACGTCAACTTACTTTTTGTTTTGGTTTCATCTCTCCTCTGCCACCCTTTTTTTCTGTTTGTCTGCACGAGTATGCGCAGTGTACATATATTCATACAACACAGGGCTCTTGCTGTGTCAGCACGTGTCAAGTGTATGAACCCGTGAGCTACTTCAAGCCATTTGTATGACTTTTAGTTCGTGGCCCTCAGCATCTATACAGATTACACTGAAATAAAAGAAATACTAGTTTCAGTTTCCATCGAATTCTAGCGCTGCGCGAAGTCGGGTGTTTGGTTAGTTCAGGCTTTCTTTTCCCGCCTTGGGCATGTCGTGCAGCTTTTCCAGCAGCATTGTCTTTTATCGCTGGCTCTCCCATCCCATATGAGAAAGGGTGTGACAGCCTGCCAGAACATGCTGGCGCAAGCCCGCTCGTGGCTCGCCTTCAAACGCGGGCGCCACGGCTATCTCACGGGCCTGCCCCTTCTGCCGGCTGCGCGTGATTATCGTTTGCGATCTTTTAAAGCGAAAGCTTCTCCACGCCATGTTCCGCGAGATTCGCCGACTCCGTCGCTTTGACCTTCAATGACCTTCAGCTGCGCTGGCTCGACCACGTGGCTAGCCACTCGCCGCGGCGGACCCGCGTCGCCGGCGCGCGCGCTCTTTCCGCCGCCGCGCTTGCGCTCTCCCGCTGTCAGATCGCGTGACTCGTCGAGCGCTTGGCTTGGAAGGCAGTGCACGCTTCGCCATAGAGAAAGGAATTTATAAAGAGCGGACATTCCGCGAAATGTGGCCCCAGGAAATATGTAACGGATTAGTTGGTACCCCTTTGTTTAGTGGCGTCACCAGCGTTAGCGCGCGCCTGCGGCGCGGGTGCGCGGGCGACCGGCGACAGTGTGGAGCAGACGAGGCAGAACGAAACCGAGACGATCGCCTGCGTGGCTGCGCCTGTGAGCGTGCGGCGTGTTTGTTAGCGCACAAACTCCGTGTTTTTGCGTCTGTCTTGGTCTTCGACGTGGAACTCGTACGGTTTCTGACGATGGCAAGGTGAGATATGTTTTTTTTTTTTTTTTTTCCCCAACTACTCCGCATTTCAAGCAGTTTCCGCTCACCACATCGGCCGGTGCCTTGAATTACGCAGTTCGCGAAGAGGCGCGCACGCTTCATGGCCTGCCGGCTGTTCTAGCCTGGTTCGTGCCACTCTTGCTCTTTCTGACAGTGGCAAGGTGAGAAACGTTTAGTTTTTGTCAAACTACGCTGCATTTGAAGCAGTTTCGCTGAGCACGCCGGCTTGCGCAATATGGCGGAGCTGTGAAAGGCACGCCTACCGGCTAGAGCCATATGGCGCCGGTCGACGCAGTTAGCGAAGGGCGCGCCCATGCCTTGTGCGTTTTGCCTTGCGGTTAGTTTCACATGGTTCCGCGTCGAGTTCTACGGGGACGCTAAATTTTGTATGGCCCCCCACAATACGCGAATTCTTTCGAGTGATACTTGTTGACTGTCGGGTAAAATATGGTGTCAAATTGAAAACAATGGGCAACCATGTCGAAAACGAGGGTTGTCGCGTTGTTAACGGGCGCGTAATTTTCAATACTGCCGGGAAAAAAGGTAACGCATGAAAAGCTCAAAAACTAGAAGACTCCGTCGTCTCTCTAGTGGAAACGCGCATGGCACTCGCGTAGTGACAAGGGAGTGCGCTTTTCAAAACGTCCGGGGAAAAAAGTACACTCCTAGGACTTCCTAAAAGCACGAAAACCTGGAGCTGGTGCGTGGAAAGTTGTCGTCTGATCCTATGAAGACATTCAAATTGCACCCCGGCATTTGTTGTCAGTGCCCCAACACTCTGTGAGCGACTGATTTGGGAACCCATATTGTAGCCGTCACGGTGCCAAACTTTTGTCGATCAAAACGCGCAGTTGACTTACAGCTTTTCGGGCGCAGAGAATAACTTCGGGGATCGGAGGAATGTTTCTCAATCACTGGGAGATATCTAGTAGTATTGTATGTGATACATCAATATGCCGCGTGCGAGGTTCGTAAAAGCATGTTTTCCTTGTGCGTAATTTCGCCGTTCCTGGGTTTCGCCTGTTCGCACAGTTTCTTTGTAAGGTTGATCAGAATGACACCCGCTCGTAGTTTACACTTTTCAGCTTACGGTGCCCGCTGGTAGCGACAGCCACTGTTGTTAGCCGTGTTGCAGTAACAGTGGACGCTCAAGAAGCGCGTAACGAGCTTAGTGATGTGCCAAATGGCGCCAGAAACTGTGCCGGTTTATATGCACCAAAATAAATGTCAATTTCACTAAGCACCTGCTGTCATTTCTGTATTGGCACCTTTTGACGAAGGCCGTGGCGCAGCTGCGTTGGTGGCCGGTCAAGAGCGCCCGTAATGTAATTTTTCATCTTTCTGCACCGAAAGTAAATAGATAACAATAGGAGGCCATACTGAACAGAAATAATGCGCCGTGAGGGCGAAGCAGGCCGCAGCGCATGCTAGCGTTCCAACTGCGCGCCTGAAACCGAAACCCGAAGTTTCTCACCCAGCCGCTTGGGGCGCTGCAGTCAATTAGGCCGCTGGATCCTATGGGAGTGTCCGCTCTTTATGAATCCCTTTATCAATGGCTTCTCCATGGATCCGAGCGAAGCTGGGTAATCTCGGAATTTTACGTAGAGGACCTTGCAACGTCGTCAGCAAGCGGCTCTGACCACCCCGCGGATATAGGTTTAGAAGAGTGAAACCTTCCGAAATTCTTTTTTTTTTTTACACAGCCACGCGTTGGGGCTGCTGGTGAATAGGTGACCATCACTTCGGAAGTGGAGGCACCAGCTACTGTCGTTACAGAAAAAACAATGGCAGTAGCCAGTCGAGCTGGCCTGACACCTCCGCCACCGTAAATTCGCAGTTAGTCCCTCAGTTGCGGCACTGTACGAGGAGGATCGCTATATGGTCGCTGTCGAGGCATAACGCAACAGGTTCTCGGAAGCAACGTTTGCTGCAGACATGCATTAGCCTTCACTAGGCCAGGAAAGTCTCGAGTAGGACTGCAGTGCTGAGCTCGCGTGGCTGTTTTATAATTACACGTGGGGAGGGTAGTAGAAACATTACGAACCTGCTCTTTGTTTCAGAGCAGATGTACAACAAGAAATAATAATTGCTTCTCATTTCCTTCACTTTATCTCACCATTTCACAGACGACGGGCAAGAGTATCGAACTGATGGCCGTGTTGCTGGTGACCTCGGTGAACATGGAGGCGGCGAAGCAGAGCACCAGGACCGTGAACACGTGAGGCAGCACGCCGAGGACCTTCACGTGCTCTACGAGTAGCGCCGACAAACCTGATTGCTGCGAAGAGAAGAGCGAGAATTAGAGGACTTTCGATGATGTAAATTCAAACCATCCTGAACTCGCCCCTTCTGTAAAGGGTTAGCAAAGTGCCGAAAGGACGGGCAGAGAGCTCGGCCTGAAGAAGGCTGCTCTACTATCCTCACTGGGCAGGGGCCTGAGGAAAGAGCCGAAAACACTGGAGAGGAGAATTGAGCTCCGGCTTAATGATATGGCTCGATAGCGGAAACGGCTAATTCCAATGTATGCAAAAAGTCATTCTCTACTTTACATTGATCGATCCCTGGGAGTCCTCATGCCCCTCCTGGCTCATTGGAGCAGTGGTTAAGCGATGCGCCACTGCTCTGAGATGGCAGGTGCTCCTAGTGGTGGCCCTTGTGCGGCCCAGGGTTCTTTTGCCGAGTGACGAATCGCTAATTTAACTGCCACCTGCCACGATGGCCAGTTTGCTCGCTATCTGGTGGGCAGGTTGTGATGACGCCACAAAGTCAAGTAACCTAGGATGCAAGTGCCTCCCAGGTTGCTCTCTAGGGAGCACCCGCCAAAGCCATGCCCGTGATTTTTCGCTCACAACGCCGACGCCGACAAAGCGGACACCGGATTTTCCGCTGAACGGGGCCTTCAACGCTCTCGCGTTAATAGCTACGGCGTCTCTCATAACCTTAGTTCACGTGTTTGATTCCAAAAAAAAGTATTCGAATGCAGCGTCAAGCAACGCGCAGATGAATTGCTTGTGAATTCTTAAAAGCCGCAACACGTTATGTTTGGAAATGTAGAACCCGATGAGGACAAACGTAAAAGAACTTTTAATGCGATGGCATTAGAGTTCTCGTGTCACCAAAATCTCGCGAATGGCAGGCATCTCGAAGTTCACTGATTGGTCAAGAGAGGTCACGTGACCTTAAGACTTCATCACAACCTGCCCTCATGAGCCTCTTTTATTGGTCAAGAGAGGTCACGTGACCTTAAGACGTCATCACAACCTGCCCTCATGGGCCTCCTTTATTGGTCGAGAGAGGTCACGTAACCTTAAGACGTCATCACAACCTGCCCTCATGAGCCTCTTTTATTGGTCAATGGAGGTCACGTGACCTTAAGACGTCATCACAACCTGCCCTCATGAGCCTCTTTTATTGGTCAAGAGAGGTCACGTGACCTTGCAGCGTACTCACAACCCTCCCCCCATGGCGGGTGGCAACCTCACCGCAGAATCATGAGCAACCTGCCCATGTGGCAGGTGGAAAATAAAAGACCAGTCGAGGGAGGTCATCTGGTCATGTGACGTCATCACAAACTGCCCTTTGGGTAGTGCGAAACCTAGTACCTAGACAATAATCTAGATACAGAATAGAAATGAAAGCTCATAAAAACAAAATACGTTATATGCTTATTTCGGCACCGTCACAGCATAGCTGATGCTTGCTAATGCAGCTAACAGCCCGAATATGGTGGTTGATGGACCGACAATTGAAAAGAAACTGGCGCAAACACACACAGAAGTTGCAGCAGAAGCTGTTACAGGTGTGAAATCTGATGCTAACGCATTTCACTCTTGAGGGGACTTAAGCGTCCCAACCACTTTTGAGTTTGTCCTCGTTTCTTCGTGCTACCTCTCCAGCTATGCAAAAAGACCAAAGATACCAAACCAAGATACTAGTTTATTAGGTGCGACATCGAGGTAGTCCCTAGCGCCTCCTACTGGTCGTGTACAGAGCCTAGCTGTGTTTACGACAAAGGCCGTTAGCTGGTCGTGTTCCCTGCACCAAGAATTCGGCATCACAGCACGTAAGGTCCTGGGCAATACAACGGCGTAGAAGGCTTCGCTTTTTCTGATATTATCTCAGTTACAAGCTTTCAGGCGTAAACCTTTGCAGCTAGTAAGATTTCACCTGAATATTAGAACTGATAAGTCTGATGACGATGCCGAAAAATGTCGCCAGGGATACGACGACAAACCAAGCGGGAAGATCAGCTTATTTGTAGTCCATGCACTGCTGCTCGTGATATCCACAGACCGTCAATGTATTTAACTAGCGGCACGGAGCAGAAACTCGAAGGAGACTTCATGTAAGCCCTCAGTTTTGAAATAGGAAGGCTGTTTTGACAGCATGCGAAATCTGACTGCCCCGTTCGCTTTATTCATCCCGACCTTCCATTCTATACTTGTGGGTGAGCACCCGTGCTTGCCACGCGATCGAACTGGCCGACGGCTCTATTATTCGAGAAAAAAATCTTTGTTCCATCTTGTGCGCGATGCTATTTCACCACCTGAATTAAGTTAGATGGGTACCGAAAAGCATTTTTTTACGCATGAAATGCTTTTAGCTCCCGTTGTCGGCTGTGTCGTGACGTCACGCCTAAACCGAGAGACAACATCCGGGCGCTGAATTCCACTCGTCCGGGCACCGAAACGAGAGCATCCGGGCACCGTACGAGATTTAACGAGACTCTCTAAGCCCTCCTACAAGACCGGCATACAAGCGCCGCTAGCTTCGCGCCGAACGGGTGATGGCGTTTCTCCCTTCCTGTACGGTGCGGTTCGGGTGTCCACCGAGATGACAGAGAATTACTTCGTAATTTCCTTTCCTCAAAAAGCGTCCCGTTCAAAGGGCAAGGCATCGTGCCGAACGGGTGGTGGCGATCCGTGGACTACCTGGCAGCGCTACAACATGCTGTCGCGTTCCACTCCTAAAGGCGAAGCTTAAGCGTCATTAATTAGCAGTTAATTAGTATGTAGTCATTAATCAGTTATTAGTCACTAATTAGTCATTTGTCATTACTTCGTCATCAATTATATGTGACGTAATCCAGTGGTGACGTCACCAGTGTCATACAGGCAAAGTGGTGCGGAAAACGCTTTCGCCTCTACGCACTTTAGACAGTTTCGAACACGCTGCATATACATTCTTGTCAGGCCTGCGTCTCGTCGTGTCCGCGTACGCTTCGTGTTATGCCCGTAAACATTTCATGCTTAATCTACTCTCGGTTACGGGAGAGGCAGAGATTTTTTTTTCTTGGCGATATGTATGGATCCTGCGGGTCTACAGCAGGGCTCGAGACGATGCGAAGAACTCCGAAAGTTTTCGTGACAACCAGTATTTTGAGAACATTAACTGATGGCCGGTTCAATGAGCCCATCTTCGGATCAGTGCAGAAATTTCAAAATAAAAATGTCACTCTTTGTTTCGTGTTCCATGGCGCGCATACCAACTTACTAATGTGCGTGTAGCTGACCGAGTTCATTAACGATGTAATGCATTCCTGAGGTCTCACCTTGCATCCCTCGGCTAGGCACATGCCACCACCGATGAGAATCATGACCCCCCATTGAGCCCGGTCACTGGCCTCACGCCACGTGATGATGGCCCGGCCCTTGGGGTTTCTAGGGTCCTTGGGAATCACAAACAGGAGGAACGTGGCTATCATGGCCGGGGCCGACGACTTTATGTACCTGCGCGAGAGGAGTGGGGAGCGAAGCCTCACTGCATCAGACACCATATTCTGGATAGAGCACGCAAAACTCCTCAGTTTCACCGTTCAAAGCACTCGCAATCGCAGCACAGAGGCGAGCACACCATTGTGCCAGAGCAGGACCGCAAGGTTCAGGTCTTCTAAGGAAGTCTGGCGTTCTGTAAGCATAGCTTGGTACTACAACCATTGCCATTCGTTTCGCAACATTTCACCATTGAGTGATGCATATTTAACTGAAAAATTCGAAATTTGTAATTCAGCAGGTATGCTGTGAACATCCTACCGTCCTTCCGGCTCGACTAGCTTTAGATATAAGGCTTAAAGCCACAAAATCAGTACTTCAGTATTAAACTTTAGCTAATGCTGTCCCGAATTTGAATGTCACTTCCTTTGGGGACTGCTCCTGAAAGCCTCTCTTGAACATAATTTTGTTCGCGAAGCACGTCGCCGCATAGCAAAAACTAGTAGGCCCACTTAGGGTATCGCGAACGTTTTGTTGAAAATGTATCCTTTATGTGCCGTTAAGAGCCGAAGAGTAGATTGATACTGTACAGAAGAGAATATATTGTGGATGACAGGATTTGTGGGGCTACAAAAGCGGTTAAGAGTTTTGCCCCCAAGTGAAGATCATTACGAATGAAAAAAAAAATGTGATTACACAGTAACGCTATCGCAAACGGTCGGCGACAACTGAGGACGTCGCCCTAGAGTAGTCAGTCATAGAAGACTGATGCCTTACTAAGGACGACATTCGCCGTAAAATGTGGTCTCTGCATTTCATGAGCAACCGCTATTTTCATCTCCTATCTTCAACGTTGTCGCTATTGTTTTGTACAAAGCCCTCTACTCTTTTTTTTTTATTCGAGCTGTTTGCCATCAGGCATAATGAAAAAGGAAAGAAAGTTATAAAAAGGAGTGCAAACAAGCCTCGCTTAAAAAGCGGCAAAAGTTCGTGATATAGCGATTATCTAGAGTCCACTTGGTATAGTCGTCTGCAACGTCCCATCTACTCTCAGCGCGTTGTTCCTTACTTTTTGCTCCCTTCGTAGACTATTTTCTTCTCGGCAGTTTAATACCCAGGTGCGCAATTATTGCAACACTCACTTTTCGTAAGGAAGCAGTTCCACCCATCCGGGGAACATCTGGGGCTTCATGGTGAACCACAGCAGGATCATCGATGTCATCAGGAATGTGACACATATTTCCGGAAAGCTGCGATGCAACACGCGATAACAAGGAACTTACACACAATAAACATGCTTGTTATATGCAAGCTTTACTATGATCGTGACCAAACATATATAGGCGCTTTCTGTTACAGCGGTAAGATGAACTAGGGCCCTTCATCGTGCCCTTGCGTTATGAACTCGCTGCCAGCGCACGTCTTAACCTTTTTCATAAATTTTTCCATTCTTTGCCTTTTGATAACCCCTACATAAAAAGAGCCCACCGCATCGCCTGGTCCAGCCACAGTAATGCAGTGTATCCCCTACAAGCCCATATTGTGACATTTCAGCAGTCATTTTTTCAGCGTACTGCACGAGACTGCAATGACCTGCCCACCGAAGTTGCCATTATCATCAACCCACTAGAATGCAAGCGGAGCATCGCCAACCTTTCATCTTAACATTGTTTAACATTGTTTGCCAGATACCGTCCACTCCCTCATGTAATGTCTCAACCGAGACCTTTGAGGAAATAAATAAATAAATAAGAGAAAAACAAGAGCAAGGAGAAAGTCGGAATCCGATTCTGGAGCCCAAGCTCGCTCTTTAAATTTTCTAACCGATAACCGATAATTTCGTCTACACACCAAATCTATCAGTAAAAAAAATTTGTTTGGAATAAGGGTGTTAATAAAAACTATACATTTCTTTCAACGCCCTATTCTCTCATCCCTGTACTATGCTTTCATTAACAGTCGCCTTAATTATTGCCTATCATCATGGGGTAATACCTATTCATGCCATTTGTCAAGTATTTCTTATCTTCAAAATCAAGCGCTTCGAATTTTACCTTTCAGCCCATATACAGCCTCTGCTTCACCTCTTTACTCTGACTTAAACATTCTGCCTTTAAAATGCCTCCCTTAATCTTCGCTTAATTCTTCTAATTTACCGCGTTCGCAATAATAATAATAATAATCAACTTCTATGTTTTTCTGCATCTTTCCTTGCTAATAGCAATAGCACTAGATTCTCTGAGCAAAACAATATGCTTCTGCCAAAAGTGAGCACAAATTATGGAAAACAAACTGCTCTTTTCTCCGCCATAAAAACCTGGAATTCATTACTATTAGCAATCAAATCCGCATGCTCGCCGCCCGCTTTCTACGCTTTACTAAAAAAACATCTGTTATCAACACATTCAGCTTCATGCCATAGATAAGGTTGCTTTAATCTCATTTTCTGTTCCCCACTCCGACAGCAAACGGTCATATTGTTACTCGTCTAGAACATCTTTTTTTTTCTTCGTCCGCTTCTGCTTTATTATAACTGCATTTATTTATTGCCCAATGTTATCTGATGTCTTTTGTGTTCTTTCTCTTGCCCTTATGCTTTGCTGTTTTATGCCTTTTTTTGTTAAATTATGCCCGCTAACTATTGTATAACTTATTCATTGGCGCAAATTATACTAATAGGTTTTAACTTGATTGTGTACGTTATTTCCGGCTTCTCTGCTAAACTTGTGCACTTTTCTTATGTATCCCTGATGGGAGGTCCCCCAGACAGTTTTACTTTGGGACCTCCTACTGTACTAACATTTTTTATGAAACTTATAACTCATTTTTGTTTCGTTTTAATAAACCTTCAACCTTCAAGCTTATTGTATGTAGGTGCACCTCACATGTATATGATGCTAATTAATGGTGCGTTCATTTGATTTTATTTGTTTTAGCCATTGACGACACCTCACATTTCCAGGGAAAGGGCTGATTGTCTTCCATGCATTCAGGAAAGGCCTCCCATGTAACTTAAGTCGTCAATGTTACCAGGAATTGGGGATAGAGCACAGCCAGTGCCTCTAAACATGGCGGCCTATCAGGTTCCTTTCTCCAGGCACTCGGTCTTTCTCTTTCCTTCTTACGTATCGGATGCCGTCAATGCGGAATTTCTAAATCTTCAGTGCCATGCGCCACGAGGTGGCGCATGGGGTAGTTGAAGGGTAGCTGCTGAAGAAGGGTAGCTTCTAAGAGAAAGAAGAATTTTTTTGTTTCTCGAATAACCTCATGAGGAGATTAAGGGTATCAAGCCAGAAACACAGCTTAAAGGGACATGTCCTGCATCGATACACTACTACCGTATTCTGAAGACGAAGAGACCACTCTCACCGAAAACGGAGCTTTTAAGCTCAAAAACAGAGCATTTGTGCTCCTTGGCTCTTGGACTGCTTCTCGTTGATTACAACGCCACTGTGGAGATCTAATCCACGAGATATCATGTGTGCGCGCGCAATGTTTAGTGCTGAAAGACAAACGCTGTGCCGAGCAGTTGACTACCTTGCAAGCTATAACTCATCCGTTGATACAAACTGATGGCGGTCTTAAAGATCGTCAGCTGCGAAGGATTGCCAAGCGCTTTTCGAGAGCGGCGCACTTGAGCGACAACGTTTGTCAGCGCCGCACGCTTCTTGCGCATTCCTCTGCTTCACTGTCAACTCTCTCTTGAATTTTTTATCACCCTCTTTCATTTTCCTCGTGCAGTTCATTCTTTCATTCTGCTCCTTGACTTTGCTCGTTCATATCTTAATGCTCTTGACCGAAAGGCAGCGGCATGCATGCTCAACAAACGGCTTTTGCCTGCGAGAAGTCACTGTCAAACCGGCCGACGTATCAGAGAGGCTTTATCTCTGCCTGCGCATTGCGCTATGCACACAGCAGACGGGCGATATTCAGGTGGTCGACCGAAAGGCAGCCGATCGTCTTCGCAAGACCACTCTCTCAATATCCATCTTTGCACAGCAAGAAATGCAGCCCTGTCTTGTCCGCTCGCAAGCGTGCGCTCAGCATAATAATAAGAGCCCCCAACCGATAACGAATAGCTTTTTTTTTTCCTCTTCTCAGACATAGGATGGCGTGCATGTCGTCTGAACTTCGATGGATTGATAAAGTTTAGAAGTAGAACTCCGGGCGAATTTTTTTCCATTCTTGTGTCGCACGTGCTTTTCTGTTTTTTAACTATATATTCAAGCATGTATATGTCCTAATCCGGTGCCTCTTTCTCCTATGCACTGTGTTTTCGACCATTCACACAGTTTCATAATGAATTATCAACTGGTCCACTATTTCTTTCTAGCCACCGTGTTGGCTCAGTGGTTATGGCGCTCGGCTACTGACCCGAAAGACGCATTTTCGATCCCGGCCGCGGCGGTCGAATTTCGATGGAGGCGAAATTCTAAAGCCCCGTGTACTGTGCGATCTCAATGCACGTTAAAGAACCACAGGTTGTCGAAATTTCCGGAGCCCTCCACTACGGCGTCTCTCATAGCCTGAGTCGCTTTGGGACGTTAAACCCCCATAAACCGTAAAACAAACTATTTCTCTCTTGGCAAACCGGAGGATATTCATAAATATAGCGTGTACACATTCATGAGAGGAATAAGCCGGGCTAGTTGGTACATCAATTGAATAGAAACAGCGCAGTAGACGGGACCAAGAAGAGAGAACACACAGACACAGGCGCTGACTGTCAAGTGAAAGAAGTTTATTGCAGCATCGGCAATATGTAGAAGCCCATATCTCTCTCCCCCCCCCCCCCCCCCCCCCATGATAAATAACATGAAAACATTAAAACTAGGTTACAAGTTTCATCGCAATCAGCCATCGAGAAATCTGATTTCTTTTCTTTTCAAGTTAATGGAAGGAGTGCTGACGCATTTTTCTCCTCGTTTTTGAATGACATACGCTTCAAATATTTCACGTTCAAGCTGGTTCTTGTAGCGTTTGAGAACCTTTGTCCGATCCAAAGTGGCAGTGCACTGGCACGTGGTCACGTGTTCAGGCAAGCTCTTTCTTGTGCCGTCTTTAATGTCTCTATTATGCTCTCTGAGCCTGTCATTCAAGCAGCGCCCAGTTTGTCCAATGTATGATGACGCACATGATAATGGGATATCGTAGACGACTTCCTTAGTGCATTCAACGAAAGCTTTTTCATGTTTTTTCCCGCACTTTTTTGGCAACGCATCTACTCGGTTGACCAGCTTGCGCAATTTTTCCAGTTTGTTTGGCGCGGAGAAAATCAACTTGACATCGGACCGCCCAAAGGCTTTTTTCAGCGGATGACTCACGCCGTGCACGTACGGGATTACAATAGTTATTTCTATTCCCTGGTGCTTCTGCGCCCTTGTGGCTTCTTGCCGCCCTTGTGGCTTCTAGTTTTAATTTTTTCATGTTTTTTTTTTATGATGTGGGGGAAATATGGGCTTCTACATATTGCCGATGCTGCAATAAACTTCTTTCAGTTGACAGTCAGCGCCTGTGTCTGTGTGTTCTCTCTTCTTGGTCCCGTCTACTGCGCTGTTTCTTTTCAAATGGTGTACACATTGCACGTGGAGTGCTCGATAAGGTTAATCTCTTAGGAGGTATATTTTTCAATTAAGTGGTGGAATAAAAAGGTGTTATGTCCTAAGGAAGGTCTGTAAATTCTCTTGACAGATTACTTTCTGACATATGCTGGTAATACAGATGATAGCAACCACGACCACAATTTCTATACTTGCCTCATGGGGCCCAGGTCATGGTATCTTCTCAGCATCTCTGCCCGGACTTTTTCTGCTGACGCTTCGCCAGACGGACCTCTCCTGCACGACATAGTACATGACATCGTGCTATACCCTAAAAAGTATTTGCTTCAGGCATAAGCAAGAATGAAATCATGGGCATTTTCAACGTCGATATTGTCGTACACGATTTTTTTTTTTCACTGAACAGCACCTAATCATGTCAGCCAGTCGTCAACCCGTCCCCACTTACTTGAAAAGAGGGTAATAACTTCATGCAGATACCGAAGGCAGTAATCATGGTTTAAATTAACAAACTTTCTTAGACTTTTGAATGGAAAGCGAATATGAACTTGATCGAGTAATAATCGAAGGAGACCCAGAAAGATTAATAATGTTTTTTTTTTCTAAAAGTTGCAATATGCATATACTAATTTTGACTTCCTTGCAGATTTACAAGCAAAAATTTGAGTACAAATATTAGCGCGAAACCCTAGTATCAGCAAAACGTTGAACCATTATGAATGCTGGTGCACTTTGCTTCATCGTAAAGCCTCCTAAATAATGACCCGCGTAAATCTTCAAAGAAGGCTCACCCTAACCTCTTCCCGGATATCTTCAGGGCACCGAACTGTACCAGGAGAGTTTGCGATTCGCACTAAGCGTCCCCTCTTCACCAAGAAAATTTTATATATTTACAGGAGCAGTATAGAAGTGGTGCTTTAAGGCGTCACTTCTATGCCACAGTTTGTCGCTGTCTCCACATCTCAGTTATCGAACATGTCATTACGATGGAGCAATTTCCACCAATGTAATAAACGGCTGATTCTGCCAGTAAGCAGCAAAAATCTTAGCCTTAAGCCTGCATAATTTCTTGATATTCTCGCGTACGCTCTAACACGTCCCGAAAGACGAACGCTGCCCCAATGAATGATGGGACTATCTTACATTGCTTTTCTTGCAGTAAACTGAAGGTAGACCCAACCGATCAGGACACAGAGCAGCATGGTCGGCACGTTGTAGAGCATCCAAGTGGCGAAGGTAAGCTCCGAAGAGCCAGGGAACATGCTGTTTGGCAAGAAAAGAAAGTAGAATCTTAGTCTGCTGTTTATAATTTGCGGTTCACGGCCAACTCCAGCTCCTGCGGAGTTTTGTATGCGAGGCGCACTATGAAAAAGACTTTACTCACTCATCCATAATCCCCTTGAGCACGAGGTTGGGCCCAGTACCGATAAGAGATCCAGTGCCTCCAATGTTAGCAGCGTAAGCCACAGAGAGCAGCATCGTCGTGCGGAGTACCTTTTGTCGAGATTCTGCCCTAAAAGAGGAAAATTTGCACTCACTGTTAAGTGCGTCCGACAGAACCTTCGACTCCTTCCCTGACCTTATCACGCAAGGAAATTGCTTACCTTGATGCCTGTTCACACTAAACACACTTGTGATAAAGGCGATTCATTGCTTGGTTTATAATTTGTTTCCGCCCTCTATGTATCTGTATATATGTTTTTTCCCGAGTAAAGAACTAGTTGATGTCAAGCGTCTGTCCTGTCTGCTTCTTCTTCTTGTCCCTGTCTTTTAATTGCGCTTTGCTAAGTTCAACATGTATTGCCAACTCGCCCAACTTTCTGCATTGCTTATCGCGGCGTCTTCTTTGAAAAAAAAAAAACAGCACAGCGACAAGTAATACACGGTGCTGCATAATGCAGCTGGTAAGCCGGAATCAGTCATTAAGGTCATTCTATTAAGTCAGGTTAGTAGCTGCAGCTGGCCGCTGCCGCAGAGGAAACAAGAGCGAGACAGATACCACGGCTCCTCTTCTCTATCACCGTGGCGCGCGCTACTGTACCGTTTTAATAAAACTTACTCTTCGAGTACAATTTCACGTCAATAATCGAAGTAATTGCTTCATACCACTGAAGCCCTGTGCTTTTCAATCTCATAACTTGTGTCGAGGTTCGGTAATTCTTCAGGACGCAAAAACTGGGGAAAGATTGCACCCACACGGAACTGGTAGATGCAACCGCTTCAGGCGTACATGCAGTAGCACTGGGAAAATATTTTACGAAGAGATGTGCGTGCAGCTGTTTAGGACGTACATGCTTTAAACGGCGAAATTGGGCGAGAAAAAGAACCAAGAGCCGAAAACACTAGTATCCATGAGTAAAGAGTGCCTAAAATACGTTTGCCTGCCGTTTCACATGCTTCCTCCGACCTTTACCCATCGCTCGTCGCTTCATTTGCGTCGGATCCGTTGGGCGACACAGAACATAAAATGCACACATATGTCACTTGCCACACGCAACTATGAAGGAGAACACTTCCGCAATCGCATCATCAAAAGCGCTCTAAGAATAGAGGCAGAGCAACAACGTACAGCCGACTGGGCAGACGACGTACGCCCCGCTAGCAATGCCGAGAGGGAAGGAAGGCTCAGACACAAAAAACCGGCCCCACGGACAAAGGTTGTTTTCCCGCCGTACACCGTATAATTGTTGAAAGTTATCCGCCTTTCTACCAGCCAACTCTAACAAAACGTTCCTACCGTCTGCTTTCGTTTTCTGGCAGCTTCAGTGCTTACGTCGAACTATAAACTCGTAGAAAAGCGCTTGCGCCAGACTAACAATACACCTCTTTCATGAGTGCTTTTCGCAAGTGACGATTGCCTTTCTTGTCCGCTACCATTATTGCGCTCTTGTCTTGCTACCTATCCTAAATGGAACGACGCGCCTAGCCTATAATAGGACTGGTTTTGGGTCCACCGGCAGCAGCTGGAGGTCCTAGACACTAAGCCGCTTGGGCAGCAAATTCATAAAAATGTTTTTTTTTTTTTAAGTTTGTTGATGACGTCGAATTGCTGTTAACCAGAGCCAGTAATGTTAACAGAGATACATGAGTGTGGAACGATATTAATCACAGTGCCTAATGCGAATCACGTCCAGTTGTGCTTACTCAGAGTCAGAGGACAGCTTCTCCTTGTTAGATGCCTTCGTACCTTCCTTTGAGAACGCTTCTTGGTGTGTGGTGAGGGACTCAAGGTCGGAACCTGGAATTTGTGATGAACCGATTATTGTACACATTTCTCCACGACGTTACCTTTGATTGAAAGCATAACTAAAACGTAGTAACTCCTTGACTAAAACTATCATTACAACATAGCGCTCAACGCTTTCTGTGGTTCACGTAGCTATTGATCGTTTGTGCGCAAAACGCAGACCCAGAAGAAAGGATAAGAAAAAATCAACAGTGCCATAAATGGGATATAGTTTACCAGTTTTATGCGAAAGAAGGCTGTAGCAGCGCGGGTACGCTAATTGACTTTTTCTGTTTACGTCTTTTTAGGCGTGAACGATTTTATAAGCACAAGGGCTTCTGAGACCAGTGTTGTCATGCACGAGCCACTTCATCAATTGAAGTCTCAAAAAACTAAGAAGCAATGCTTTTAAATGTTTCTGTGAGTTCTCAGAGCACTGTCCTAAGAAGCATTTTAATATTTTATTGCAGTAATTAGTGGCCGTCGCATTTTAGGAAATGATGCCAGAGATGTCGTTCGCCTTAACGTGCCAAATTACACCAGTAAGTAGTTTAGCACATTCGAACTTTAATCCTATATAAACTATGTGCACATGTGGTTATTGCAGTACAATTGTGGTCTCGACATACTATCCCAGCGCTGTCTTACTCCGCGTCACAACGCCGAATCTTTTGAATTGATGCATAACGAACTTGTCTACGAATCTAGCATTTTGAGTAGTTTCCACATCAGTTAAAGATAGGAGCAGAGTTGTTTATGCTCTACACACCACAAGATTCGTAAATGTGAAAAATATGTGTAACTTACTTTCTACGTCTTTGGGATGAGACTTTGTCGAGCTGTGCATCTGATCAACAACGGCCATAACGATTGGTGCCATGATAGATGCGGAGGCAGTGTTGGGAATCCACATGGACAGGGCCATTGTGACTAGCATGAAGCCTAGCAGCAGCCTGTAGTAAAGCACAATGTATCCAATTATACAGTATGAATAAAAGGGTCTTTCATTGTAATCGCTCTTCAAAAGTAAACATCATCATCATCATCCTGACTACGCCCACTGCAGGGCAAAGGCCTTTCCCATGTCTCCAATTAACCCTGTCGGCCGAGGGTTAATTGCTTTGTTCATAGAAGGTTGCGGCCAAGTACTACACAAGGGTGGCCAAATCTTGTTCTGGTGACGAAATGCATTGTCGGTTCTGGTCACCGAGATCAGGCCGCACTCCAGGCCTGAATATGCAATTCCATCAACACGCGGATTCTTTTTTTACACCCGGTAAAGAATTGTGTGGTACCGGGATTCGAACCCCGGTCATTTTGCACGCAAGGCGGGTGCTCTACCTTTACGCCTTCGACGCACACCAAAACAAATTCAACAATATTAAAGCCTTCGTCGGTACTCCCATGATGCAGGCCCTGCAGAAAGACGTCACGCTGGTCGTGGCACTAACACGCCCATGATTCCAATTGAGAGCGTCATGCCGTACAGTTGCAGACTGCGGGACAGTCCATGCATCCCTAGAGCATCAAGAATTTAGTGCTGTGCTGCACAGCAGCTTCAAAAGTGACATGGTTTGCTCCCACGTGTTGAAGTTGAAGTTGAAAGTTTATTAAGGAATTCAAACAAAGTTACAAGCTTATACAGCGAGAGGTCCCATGGTACAGGACCGCAGGTGGGAACTTCCATGAAAATAAATTTCAATAAGCAACGAAATACGAAAACAAAACAAAATACAGAGCACAATAATTAGCGACGCAGAGAATAAATATAGGTACATAGTGTAATATGAGTTACTGAGATATTTAAATACAAACAATATAATGCAGGAGAATGTACAATAAAACACTCACAGATGGCGCGATGCTTAGGATTAATAACAAAAAACGCGTATTAGTTTGCTTGATGTCTAAGTTCAAAGAGTTCCAAATTATATGGATGAAAAATGAAGGCATCGTTTCCCGTAGTTAGTTCCGACATTAGGTAGTAAAAAGTTACTACGCCGAGCAAAACATGGGACGATGTTGCTTATGATCGTGCCGGGAGAAAATATGCTTATCCGGAGCTGATGATAAAGAATCTTAAAGAATAGGATACCAATGTTCTAAAAATAAAGGGCCGAGCTAGGTAGAACGTTTAAATCTATGAACAGAATGCGCGAGGGTGACATTCGAGGGGTATAGGTTACGATGCGCATGGCTTGTTGAGCAACTGGTGCGTGAAAGTTTAGAAGCGTTACAGGTGCAGAGCTATCCAACAATTTTTTGCACGTATTCTAGTGAAGGAAGTTGAATTCCAATGCCCGTGAAACGCCGCATTTCACCAGCGCCTTTTTCGTTCTCTCATTTTATTATTTTACGCAAAAACTTCTGATTGAACAAACCTGAAAAAGTATTACAAATTTTCAGCGGCTGTTCAACCTGTTTCTGCTTTCAAGGTATTAAATGTCAGGTGATAATAACTTTAATTCATGCTGATGATGATGAACTCCAATGTCACCGTGGCAGCATAGCCAAAAAGTGTCATGGCACAAGATACTTCGCTCTACACAAAGTTGGATCAAATACCCAATTTCTAAGCATTTCACTCCACATAAGCCGGGCATCAGGCCAGGTGAACGTTTGTACCAACTGGAGCACCGGTGGGTAGTTGGCGGCTTTCGGAATCGAACCCCGCACCTACCCCATGCGAGATAATTTCTCAAACTACTGGCCCACTGGTGAGGTAATTAAACCATTTTTCACTAGTTCATTCAAGGCAATCTTGAAGCCTTCGTCGCAGTCGTTCAGCAGAGACCGGGAAATTGTTTTGAGCCTGAAAGGTATAATTGCTTGTAAAATGAAGGATACTTAATCACACTATCCAGATAAAGAGAGAGAGAGAAAGGAGACGTCAAGGTCTTGAAAAATTACAGAACGATGAGCTCACTGTCCGCTGCCTACAAGGTATTTATTAAGGTAATCGCTAATCGAGTCAGGACAACCTTAGACTTCAATCAACCAAATGATCAGGCAAGCTTTCGTAAACGATACACGAAAATAGAGCTATTATCACACTATCAATCAGGTGATAGAGAAATGCCCATAATATAATCAGCCCCTCAGGTGCCGGAACTGGTAAGGGAATACGCCTACTGAGGGCAGGTAGTGACCGCTGATCCGCGTCATGAGAGGGAAATTAACTAGAAGAATTAGAATGGGGTGTAGCGCATATGGCAACTTCTCTCAGTTAATGAATGGTAGTTTACCAATATCCCTCAAGAGAAAAGTATACAACAGCTGCAACTTACCGGTACTCACCTATGGGGCAGAAACGAATAGGCTAACGAAAAGGGTTCAGCTTAAGTTAAGGACAACGCAGCGAGCTAAAGAAAGAAAAATCATACGTTTAACGTTAAAAGCCTGGATGGAAGCGGGCGGAGTGGGTGAGGGAACAAACGAAGGTTAATGACATCCTAGTCGAAATCAAGTGGAAGAAATGGGCTTAATCTGCTGGTCCTTAAGGGTAACACTGAATTCCACCGGAAATGAAAGCGTAGCAGCGGCCGGCAGAAAGTTAGATGGGCGGATAAGATTAAGTAGTTTGCGGGGATATGGTAGCCGCAGCTGGCAAAGGACAAAGCTATTTGGAGAAGCTTATGAGTGGCCTTTTCCCTGCAGTGGGCACAGTCAGTCCGATGATGATGAATGTGAAAAAAAAAAAATGAAAGCACTACTCAAACAGTTTGTATACTGACAAACTTGCACATGCCACATACATAACGGAGGTTCTCCACTCCTGCACCCCCGCTCAGCTGATATAATTTAACTTCGTAACATAGCTATGGGAATTGTTAGTATTACCTCTATATTGTTGTAGTTAGCGGATTTAACTTCACTATGAACGAAATTTCCTTATTGTTTATTTCTACATTTTTCGTGTGGATCTTTGTGAATCTGGTCAGCGAGTGCTTGAATTCCCCTCCTCCCCCCACAAAAAAAGAAAGTCATGGTCACGTAATACTAATTCGATGCACGTTAAAGGTGCACTGAACAGGAATCTTAGCTCGTCTTTTTGCCACGGGAACTCGATCTGCACGTTCCGAGCATTCTTAGAAACTGCGAATTATTGCCCTGTGCGGCCGAATTTCCTTTTTTAGATCATATTAACGTCCGGCTCCCCCCCCCCCCCCCCTTTATTTTTAATTTCCCGCAGACGGTGGGAGGAGTGAACCAACGTGTGGACTGCCTTTCAGGCAGTCGCGTGGCGGCTTTGCTTTCGCTTTTATTTTGCTTTTTAAGTTTCCGTGAATAAATAGATCTAGTCAGAGACAATGTTGCTGCAAATTAGGCCCGGGGAAATAAAGATACCCGTGCACTCTTTGCTTTCGCCGATCACTACGTATTACTCCGCCGATGGCAGAGCGGCAAGCCGCCACGGGGCTGGTTGAAAGGTTGGTGCATTCCTCCCACCGTCTGCGGGGAATTAAAAAAAAAAGGCGGGGCCGGGACTTTCAGTCATATTTAAATTAGGAAATCGGCCGCACAGAGAAATAATTCGAAGTTTCTAAGAACACTCGGAACGTGTAGATCAATTTCCCGCGGTAAAAAATAAGAGTTCAGATTCCTCTTCAGTGCACCTTTAAGAGTCAAGTTTCCAGCAACATGGCTAAATCTTTTTAGGTTGCTTTGCCACTGATGCTATCGTTAGGCAGTAAACAACTGAGATTATAGAGACGCCACGGGGAATTACAGAACAAAGTAGTGGATGTTCGCTCTGATGAGTACGACCATTGAGGAAAGCTGATGTTTTCTCGTACTTTTTTCGGAAAAGTAAAATAGAAACTAATTTCACATTGACCGTTGCAGTATGGTCACCAGTAAAATTTGATTGAAATAATCATGAGCTGCCTTATGCTCTAATTGGCGCACCTGAGGTTGCTTGTACCTATGGCGAGTAAGGAGCGTAGCGCTATCCTCTTGTGCAAATTGCTCGTTTCGACGGCGCCAGCCATGACTAGAGAGCAGAACACCAGGATGCCGATGTCCTGCAAGACAAGAGAGTGAAGAAAACAGCGCAAGTCTGTTTATTTATGCACTGCTGATGAATGCAAGTTACATTGGTTATTGTACCTAACATGCGGGACGCCTGGCCAGGCGCTCTGGAATTGTTCGCATGCATACTTGCTGGCCTGTTCTGCAAATTGCGGGACCTCCTTTTTCATCGGTTGACACACAACATTTACATGAAGTGGCTGTAAGTGTTTGATCAGTACCGGTTGTTCCTCATAGCGCTTTACGTCAGTTAATGCTTCAATATGTATCACACGACAGACTACGCTGTAAGTTACGCGCAATAAAATGGGGTCCAAAGAATTATGCGTAAAGTACCGCCGTTTGCACGTCGTGCTCTGCGAAAGGTGCGAAATATATTCTTAAGTTTTAAGGCCTATGATGGTACAGGTTCTTCCACGCCCTAAAATGAGGGTTGCCGGCAAGCCTCGTCGTCCTTGCGAAGAACACTGCCTGTGCTGCGAAGAACACTGGTTTTAAAAGCGATTGTACGCGCACAACATGCACTCGAACGCCCTCTAAAAGTCAAAACTCCAGCATGACGGCGACGGCAACGAAGAGACACGCTGCTCGCCTGTTCCCTGCCATATTTAATTTTAGGCACATAGACAAACGCTCCTGCTTGCCGATTATCAGTATAACTTACACATAGTAAAATGGGCTACAAGGTCGGTTTTCTTAAGGTGCACATCATGTTTTTGTCGTCCGCACTACTAATCCAGCAGCGTCAGTCTCGACTCAGCTTGGAATAAGCCCACAAACTATCACATGTTATAAGTCTAAATCAGTCTGCTAAGCACACTTAAACAAAGAAGGGCTGCGATTATTTATAGCTTTACCAAAAACATGGACAGGAGAAAGGCATGAAACACACGAGCGCTCCAGTGCATCATGCCTTCCTCTTGTCCTTGCCTTCTGCGGGGCTATGAATTTCTACTAATGTAGCAGCAACTCGCCCGTGCTGCAACCTTGGCAAACATGAGCATGAGTGCTTCATCACTAGTGCGCTGCGCAGTTGACAAACTGAGTCAAATGGCAGTCGACAGCTTACTCACGTTCATGTAAAATGTGGCCACTTTAGCAGATGGCACGATGCCGAAGAAGGGGAACAGGAAAACTGGCATGAGAGAAGTGGCGGCCAATGGCACCACCTCTGCCGTCCAGTAGCAGCCCATCCAGAGCAGGCAGTAGGCGCACCATCCGGCCTGCGTGTGATGCGTGCGCGGCTCAGTGTGTCATGACGTCACCTCCTTCCGTTTTCACGCTCTCCTTTCATTCCCCATTCCTCTACCGAATGTGGTAGAGTACTAGGCCAGATGCAGGTTCTTCCGGCCGTCCCTCCCACCCCCCTCCCGGTTCACATTCAGGCTCTGAGTCTTTATCTCTCTACGTGAGGCAAAACCTCGCAGGCACGGTCCTGCGTTGTCACCATCTCTGTATCTGCAGTGTTGCCAACTACAACCGACCAGCTGTAAGTCGTGCATTTCACCAAATGAGTTTGTTGGTGGCAAGCGCTGCACGCCGATGATCTTGTCTATTAACTAGAGCCTGTATCCAGCATTAAGTATCATGCCATCCCGAAACCCTACATTCCTAGTAACAAAGTTGCATGTGTCTTTCTACGTGAAACGTTAATTATTGCAATGTCGTCCACATGAAACCGGGCACCTTGACTTTCCTTACGATTTCTCTTCATTAATAAAGAATACCAACAGTCGTCCTCCTCACATAGCGCAGCCAGTATGTTGCCATTACGCCATGAGGCACATCGGAAACAGTAACTGTAAAACTCAGGCTTACTTCCTGGTAGAAATAAACAACGGTCTTTTTCTTCAGGGTTGTGTTGTGCTTTATGGCACATAGGCAACTATGGCCATCATGCACCAAATGTAATATTTTTCTTTAGATAGAGCATTTTAACTACTAGTAATGGTACACCTAGTTGGCAGCCGCGCCCTGTTCCACGGTCCCTGCGCAACATGCTCGCGTTAAGGCTCCCGTCGCGCACAAGTGCGGCATGGTCATCGCCGTTATGAGTGAAAAAACCCCGGAGAAGGCACCTAGGTGGGCACCTTAGGTCACGTGACCTTGTGATGCCACAAGGTGTTGGCCAGCGATGGCAACACCTGCCATCGCTGGGCTATCGCGTAACCGCTAAACCGCGGCGCCAGGAGTGGTATGAGGACTACCAAGGATCTATGAATGCATAGTCAAGAATTACCAGTTCCACATATATGGGCGCTAACCAATCAAAGCTATCGCATCATATACCCTTAAGGCGGAGCTTAAGTGTTCTCTCCTAATTTTTCTTTCGGCTTTGCGATTTCGATTCTCTATCCCATTTATTAGTTATTCCCATTTCTCATAACTGCATATCCCACTCGACAATGGTCATTTCACCTTTTACACCCCACTTCGTTGTTTTAGCCTGGAGCCCTGTACTTGTTTTTATGCTTATTGTTTTTTGCGTTTTCTCTCTCTCTCTTATTTTCATTTTTTGGGAACTTTTTAATTTTTAATCATTTTTATTTCTTTATTTTCCTACACAGTTATTTTACTACTACACTACTCTTTATTTTCACAGCTCTTGTTTGTTTTAGCCTAATTTCTGTTAGCTTTTACTTCCCTTGCCATGCTCATAAATGTAATTTCCCCATTGTCATTCCGCCTTTATTCACCACATGTTTGTCGTAGCGGGGAGCTTTGTACACTCCTATCATCTTTTTACTCGATCTACATTTTTTGTCTCTTCCTTTTTTCCGCATTGTTTGTTGGGCTCTAAACTTTGACGACAACCTTTAAAAAAGCTCACCTTTGCAGTAACGAGGTTTCAGTACGCGGTGCCTCCTTTTCTATTCGTTTGTCCCCCCGGCACCCTGCTTCATATTTGCTTATTTTCCACACGCTGTTCCTTTGATTGTGCTCTTCTTTGTGCATGCTCATCGATTGATAATGGTGATCGGCTCCTATATATTCGACGTGGTGGCTTTTCGAAAATAATGTTCTGTTTAGCGCCTGTACCGTCCAGTTCTGTGCCGTCCGTGTTCTTTTTGCGCTATGTTTTCAAAGAACTTTTACCAACTAGTCCAAACCAAGCTACCGTTGCATCAAATCTCTATCAAGGTTCCGTTTAGAAGCTAGGTTTTCGACAACCGGGTGGGCAAGTTATGGAGACGTCGCAAGATCACGTGACCACTCTCTACCAGTCAGTGTGGCTCATCAGGGCAGGTTCTGATGACATAACAAGATCACGTGATCTCTGTCGACCAATCAGCTAATTGTGATGCCAGGCATGGGCGCCGTTTTGGCGTGATGGCGCTGTAATGCTATCACATTAAAAATGATGCCTTAAGGTGGTCCCAAGTTTTTAAACCGCATTATAAATTCCCCCTGGACGCCCTGCTCAGGAATAAAGCGATTTGGAGGAAGAGAAGACGTCTCAGGCAGTGCAAACCTGAACCTCACTGAGATGAAGGGTACGTGTAGGTCGAATAGGCGAGAAGAATAAATGTAGAGGTGGATACCGTACAAGGCATACGGAGTGCGGTTCCGGCGCATTTTGTAAACGTCAGAGAAACGTCAAGCTACCTGGGCCTGCGATGCCTCTACGCTGCAAATTTGCCGCGTTCGCTTAAAAGCAAATTTACTCCTGCTGGCCTCCATGCCTCGTTTGTCCGCGTTTCGGCTTTCACGGCTTTTTTTGCGCGCTCGGCAGCTTGTTCTTGTTAACAATGCGGGCGTCAGCACTCGCGAACTGCGGTGTCACGCCGAGTCTTACATTCTCCATTTTTTCTGACGAGGTGACGTAAGGCATAGGCGTATCGTGAGCGAGTAATCACACACAGTGAAGCGACAACCGCAGACCTCTACTTTATATGCACACTCAACCCAACGCTATCGGACAGTTAAGGCTGCTAGCATCATCCTCATTGAATTTTTCGTGAAGCGTTGCAGGCAGGTTGATGAGCTACTTTTCCAGGCAACGTTAGCAGAATCGTTTTACCTATTTCGCAAGAAAACGCATACGCTCCCTACACACTGCGCATGACTTTCCATCACATTTTTACTTGTATAACTAAGGGTCGGGCAGGTCAGACAACCTGACTACAGCGAACTTATGGCAATTAAGGCTGGAGAAAGCCGCATTGCAGCGTTCTCAATTGGACACTTCCCGAGAAAAGAAATGATGCCACACACAGCTGTGGTCGTAAAAAGACCCCAACAGCGTTTATCGAATGCGTGTTGTTTGCCCGCAAGCCTCGTGGCACGAATTGAGCGCCTGTTTCAAGCGAACGTTCGTCGGACGAATGCTTTATCGCACGCTGTAAACAGGCGGCCGGCGCAACTGCGGCATAAAAGGGAGACGCAACGCGGCCTACTGCCCGCACGGGGCTGACCAAGGCAGTGGCACTGCGACAGTTTCTGCCGAACACAAGGTCATGTTTAAAACAGAAAGGCGCAAATGGGACGAGCACAAGAAGGAACGTGAGACACCTGTCCTCTTGTCCCATTTGTGCTTTTCTGTTTCAAAAATGGCTACGAACCAACTAGGCCAAACCAAAGTACTTCAAGACCAAAGTCATGATTGAGGCGTGTGCTACAGAGACGGGCCTGGGTGGAACGCTTGGACCCGTTGAACCTTGCTGTTTTTTTTCTGCGATTTTGTTTGGCCCTCACCAGCTAGAATAAAGCACGAGAATAAAGCAGGAATGTAATTGAAATATGGCTGTTATGTTGCACCGTCCTTGGCCTCACAGTCCCCGCATTAGCAATAGTCTTCTAGGAGCTGTCGTTTTATTTTTTTATTTATGTATTTATTTATTTATTTACTTATTGATACTAAGATACAGTGCAAGATCAGGACTAGAAGCAAGCACGCATAGAATTCACAGGCAAAATCATCACGTTAAAAGCATGTGTAGGCGTTATTCAAACCCAAATGAAGAATTAAGTGTAACAGACCAGGCATTAAGGTAGTTGCGGTCTACAATCGTCCCCTGGAAGGAAGAGCACTTACAAAAGTTATTTCGTGCATTCAAAGCTGTTTTTCGAAAGCTTGCCTTCTGCTCGCATTAAAATCGAATGTGTAAGCAACAATATGGGAATTATTAATGTTATATTTCCATTTACAAGCTGGAAGGAAAACTTTAAGCTGCAAATATGACTGCGAGTAGACACCGGGGTAACCAAATAAATTTCATCAGGTCGGTAACAGAAATATCGCCATATTAATTAATAACAAACCTGACTACCTTGTTCCATAACACTCAAACTTGAAGATTGGTTTGGGTGCACTTTAAAATTTTTCGAGCTAAACAAAAAGCCGCGCGTCCAGAACAGCAATATAACTTTTATTTTGCTCAAGATTTACGTGGATGATTAGTCGCCGCCTGTTGTATATGTCCTACTGAGCAAATATTAAGAATAAGCATTTGTGTCACCTTGTGAAGCAAGCGTGTGCAGGACTCTGTCTTCAGGTTCTATGCGGGCTTAATCTGAGCACACTGTTCTCAGCAACCAGTATTTTGCATGAGCTGCGCACGGCGCGCCCAAGTGGGTGTGCAAGTAAACGTAGTAGGCGAGCATGAACAGTGAAATTTCACAGCTCTTCAGCATTCTGAACTCTTCCTTTCGAGGGCAAAAAACTCCGAGAAATTATGAAGGACAGCAAGCAGCAGCAATAACCACTTCGTTAGAGCGTTTGCTCAGGCTAAGCATCTAATTCAAATTTGGCTAACAATACACATCTACATATTCCTCAACGTAAACTCTAAAATAACGGTCCTTGCAGTGAATTCCCAAAAAGTTTAATTTTCAAGCTAAGGAGCCTCAAGGCTTATCTATTTTGTGAAGGCCGCTAATAGGCTTACGTTACTGACGAAATATCTTCGATGAACAAGAAGATTGCTGCGTTTTAAATAGTCATATATTGATTTGAATTGATAATCTCCTGGCGTTTGACCGTTGTTGCTAATATTTGCGAATGCATAAATTTTGTCATGCAAGTCTCAGCTTTACTATCTGTGCCATATATATATATATATATATATATATATATATATATATATATATATATATATATATATATATATATATATATATATATATATATATATATTAAATAAGGAATTCTTAATTAGTAACAAATAATTACTATTTTATTAGAAATTTTCTTCTACCATTAGGCGTTCTCTTAAACATTGGACAAAGGTGTAATCTGTGAAAAAAATTGCTAATTTACTTTCGAAAAACCTCGCAGTATGTCAGATACGCGATTCTTGCCTGGTTATAGGTTGCGATTGGTATTGAGGCACAGATATTCGAAAACAATGTTTTTATATATAGGTGATTTTTGCTCAGACACATAAGGCAGTGGGCAGGAAAACTTAGTTATGGATGGACACATTCTAAGAACCGTACTGAAATGACCAAGGAGGTATATAGCGGTTGCGGACGCTGCGCAAAGTAAGCACGGATGTTCCTGCTTCCGTTCTGTTACATTTTCGACATAGTGTTTCTATTTCAGACATCCTCTTTCGAGTCAAACTTATGATACATCGGTTCAGAATGCGCGGAACGTCACCTCGTTTGTAGCGTGCTCAAGCACTGTCGGCAAATTCGCATGAAATAAGCTAATCAAAGAGAAGCAGAATCCCTGTGGAGAACGTACCTTGCCTCCTATGCATATTGCCACTGGAAGAAGCAGCAGGGGAACACAGATGGTGTACACGAGACGCCAGGACTCCTTGAGAGCACCGATAGCCATCAGCATCCTGCGGGCTGTCCTGGCTGCCAGGAATAAAGCGGCGGGAAATTAGGACACCGTCGTAGACAAAACATTTTGGGACGCGCTATCCCCAGTGGCTATCCGTCTCCTTTTTTTACATTTCTGATTAGGAGCTTTATCGTGACGAAATCAATATTACCGCAAATAACTACTTAAAACCATTCAACCGCCACTGCAGTAGAACGAATCACAGTAAACGTGTTCGATCACTTCTATCTCTGTGTAACACTCACAAGTGCTCCTTTCTCCTGTATTCTGGAGAACTGGGGAATGATTCGCCAAGTCACATTGTCTGAGCCCACTGTACTCTGGCGTTTGTGTCACAGTCAGAAATGTATTTACAGTCTTTGCCTGAGTCTCTATGTTGTGGCTGCACTTACTGATAACAGCCATGTCATCGTGAATCTGAATATTCTCCGCTTTCACTTACAAACCATCTATGTACGCTCACTTGGCATACTGATGTTTTTTTAATTTTCGTTGTTCGTGTCTATATTGTGTCAAGAAAAGTTGTCGCTAAAATGACTCATGTATTTTTTGTGCCCCCTTCTGTTCGAGATTGCGAAAAAGGCTTATAATATTGATAAATAAAAAAAACAAAAATATATATGCCCTTTCGGTGGGAAGAGAAATACCTTTTGATCGCACTTAAATTCATCACTGTCGATCACTCTCTTGTGTGACAGCTGAGGTACTCATGAAAAAACGCAGTCCTAACAGATCGCGTGTACGGCAGGGCCGGGTGCTTTCTGGAATATTGAAATGTAAAGTATGTGCAAAGATGCTGCACAGACCTGGTGCGTACCTCCGCAAATAGAGCCATTGTATAAAATAAATTGTGTTAGCACTGTGTTAGGGGTGAAAAATCATCACCTGTGCGAATCAAGAATACAGAGACGACTTGAGGCACGTAAATTACTTATAATTGTGATCAGCACAACCCCATCCACTGCAGGACAAAGGCTTCTCTACTACGCTTTCCTTTCTCTTGGAGTTAATGCCGTTACCCTAAGGGCACTAGCTTTATGCAAATACGAGGAGATGATACCTATGCATGGAATTCACCATTGATATTAACGTCGCAACATATTCGGATCACGCGCAATGCATAACGCGTTAGACATTCTGTAGCTCAAACGTTGTACATCTAAAAAGATGGTTCCAGACTTGTTGTTGACTCACGCAGTTAAGTTTGCCCTGAAACAATTTCAGCCAGCTGTTGGCTGGGGCCCTTTTGCAGACGGCGCCAGAGTGTCTTCCTCAGGGCTTACGCTTCCACAGTAGAGTCGAGCGTTGGCCGCTTGGTAAAGTACACTTAAGCACTACAAGATAGCTGGCCCTATCGATGATCCCCCACCCTGCACCCTTGATCGCTCTTTCTCTTTAAGGCAACAGTGATGTTAAAAGCCAAGCTTAATCATAACCAAGACGTTGATCTCAATGGCCTCCGTTAACAAGCGGGTGTCTGGAGACGACGACAGCGTTTGCACAGCTGTCACAGTACAGGTAAAAAGTCAATACGCGACAGACCTTTACAGTACGCGCCATGTGTATCGCTTAAATTCTCGAAACACTTCCGCTACCAACTCGAGATAGTTTTGGGGGAACGCAACTAAATGGAAAGCACTTCTACGCATTGTTAGGTGCAGAAGTTGACGCAAACCATTGCTGCTACCGGCTGCCTACTAAACTCAATCCGCTTACCTTCCACTCAGCAGCACTGTGACTGTTTCATCCTCCCGTGGGGGGACTCCTTTTTCCGAAGTTTGCACACGTGACTGAGTTTCGAAGCACCGTGACGCATTGTGGACAGTGGCTCTCTTGATAAAGGGGCGAGATAGCTGAAGGCGGCGCGAAGCGAGGGAGGTGTGAGGGGAACACCTGTTATCGGTGTCCAAGAGTTACCCACACATCTTCAGGCACAGACAACCACGCGCACCTACACACTTGGCATGGCTAGACAAGGGTCCGTCAAGAAGGCTGCCGGAGCTGAGCGCGTGGCAAAAGTGCAGGCTGGAGATAAGGCGGTGTATAACGGCTGACCGAAAGACTTTTCTCTCTTACCCTCCTTCTGTGCGGCTTCCGGGCTTTTCTTTTCAGCAGCGATCTTTTATTGTGGTGTCCTTAACCTCTGCCCCCTTATCTGACCCAGACGAGACAGTGCGTAGCCGCTGAATTTTCGTCCGCACGATTACAACTGACAAAAGGTGACGAGAGGGTGATGACGCACGTGGCGCCAAGATTTCCTGAAACAAGCGTGCAACACTTATTCTCAGGCGAAGTGTTGCAGGTATATCAGCTACGTAAGTTCATGGTGCTGTAATAAATTAATAAAGTGCTTCTTCTCGAGCACTCTAATCGCGCTCGCAAAGCCAGTGCAAAAATTACTGCAAACAGTAGCTCTGCATGTTGAGAATAGCTCCAGGCACCTAGTGATAAAATTTTATCGAAAAAGAACTAAGTGGAAACTTGGTATTGCCGAAGGAAAAATTCAGAACCATAATGAATTCCTGTTCTTCTTACAGGGAGAACAGCTCTGTTTTGTGTGTCTTGTCTCTTGCAATAGAGGCGTACCTAGAAAACCTTAATCGGCGCAAACGGATTGATTCGATATTGACGTAGCAGTTCGCTGGGCAGTTCGGCCTATCACTGTTGTTGTTTTCTCGGTAAGGTTTGGTTTGGTTTATTGGGGTTTAACGTCCCAAAGTGACTGAGGCTATGAGGGACGCCGTAGTGAAGGACTCCGGAAATTTCGACCACCTGGGGTTCTTTAACGTGCACTGACATCGCACAGCACACGGGCCTCTAGAATTTCGCCTCCATCGAAATTCAGCCGCCGCAGCCGGATTCGCACCCGCGTCTTTCGGGCCAGCAGCCGAGTGCCGTAACCACTGTGCCACCGCGGCGGGGCTTTCTCGGTAAGGGGTCAGTCGTTTCCTACTAGGTGTTTCTAATCGTTCTGTCTCACTTCTAGCAAAATCACGACGCCCACAACGCGTGCAAGCGTGAAAAGGTCGGCATGCTTTCCTTTTGGAGCGGATTCTTGAGCACAATGTGCGCCAGGCATTGCATGCTTGCCCCTATGTAATGCCCGAAAGGGCCCTTAGGGTAAATAAATGAAATGCGCCCGTAAGAGTCAACACTGCGATATTCTGAACTTGAGAAACTGGCAGGCCACTGGAAGAAGTACGAGTGGAAGGGACCTTGTGAATACACGGTATTCCTGATGATACCTGGAAGACAGTTTCCCACGCCCAACTTCCCAAGTGCTCAAGAAACCAGTTGACTATGAAGATTGTGCCAGCCGTAATGTACGGTCGCCCCAGAAAGTAAAGAGGCCATGAGCAATCCTCTGTGACCCTCCTGATTATTAAGAACGGACGTATAATATGGCTCATGAGGAGGAAAATCCGGTGTTGTCGTTGTCCACGCCAGGGGCCTGAAAACCCACCTTACCGCATCAGGAAAGAAAGAAAAAAAAATAACTGGTGCTTTAAGCATTGCTAAGCCCGAAATATTGCGCGAAAGCACAGTTTTTTGCAGATAGACACCGCCGCAACTTACCTGAACGCGCTTGAGGTGTCCACTGACCCAAGGAGCCAGCTATGTGCGTTTACAACTTTTTCATCGTCAAGGCCAATTTACCCAATGTAGGCAGATGACTATGATAATGTAGCCCCATGTTTCTGCCACAACGTTGTCCACGCCAGCGCATGCAACGCACATCTCTCCGTCACTACCGCCACACAGCTCAAAGCGCGAACATTCATTTCATCGTTGTATTAGTTGAAGAAGACGATCGTGCAATGCACATCGCGAGGGTGCACATGCGTTGCAGTTTAACACGAGGCGTGTTCGGCTGTGGCGGTAGCCTACTCTTTTTATCAGAGCCACAAAGGGCAATACCATCTGCATAAGCTAAAATCTCAATTTCGCATTGCCATAGTGAGAAGCCACGAATTGTTGTGTTCTTGATGATACTACGACATAGGGGTTCAAGATATAAAGCTAATAACGAAGGTGATAGCGGACAGGCCTGTCGAACAGATGTTTTAAGTGGAATAGGTTTGGTAAACTTTTTATTAACAATCAGTCTTATAGTGGCCGCTTTATAGCATAGCTCTATGCCTTTAAGCAAGATATCACCATTGATTTTGCTGATACACTAAACAAACAATCACGACACACCTTATCAAAAGCTTTTGCCAGCTAGATCAGTCTGTAGAGCCACTTGACTGACCTCATCTGACACTGCCTCCAACACGGAACGTGCGATATGGATATGGTTTTGAATACTACGGTCTTTGATTCCGCACACTTCGTGCTGCCCTAATAAATCTAATGCCACAAACTGCAGTCGAGAAGAAAGAACCTCCAGGTTTTGCGTCTAACTGATCGGTTTTGTGATTGTTCGGATGCGTCTGTTAACGTTGAGAAATCAAAGCGGTTCTTGGTAGGTCACTGGAGTACAAAACAAAGCTTTTTTGTCGGCATCAGGTGAAACTGCGAACATTTGCAGTATTTGTGGGGTTCCTTTGCATCAGTATCGTAATAGCGGGGCTCACTGGGATTCTCAGATCTCGTTAGTTAGGCGACAAACCCAGGCTTGGATGGGCACGGAGCTGTCTCTATTTTCACAAGCACAATATCTTTTTGGTCTAGAGGCGTATCTATGTCACGCAGGTGTTACATTGTGCAAGGAAGGAAGTGCAGGCAATGAATATAATTTTTGGGACTTTTGTATGACGCTCTCAATGGGAACTTAAGCGTCGAGTGTTTCTCCCGCTGGAGGCTGGTGGAGCTGGTATTCCGCACTTGTTGTTCATCAGCTTTCTTCAAGGTTTTTCGTTCTTTAAAACAGCAAACCATCCCTTCCTCCCAGCTGTGTTTAAAAGATGATTAAGTGCGCATCTGCCTATTCTGCTTGCGCTCATTGGTCATAGGAGTGAGGGGCCTTTGTGGGGTTTTCTTAAAGAATTCGCCGACACATTCCATTTTCTCACTTTACGGTTTTCCTTAGAATTTTTCTCACCTGCGTTCTGGATAAACTGTACAAGAATTCTGATTGAACCTTTGTTTCCTGCACCGATGTATTGGCAGCCTTACCTCTCCTTTCTAAACCACAGTGCATTAAAGCGGACGCGACGGATGTGTGTTCAAGCGACCGCAATGACTTTCTTTTTGAAGTTTACCTGTCAAAACATGGCTTCGGGAAAAAAGGACTTTTGTGCCAAGGTCTGTGAACTCTCGCTTGTGTCAGCAGCCAGAAACTATTGATCGTACGTTGCTTTGTGCTTTGTCGTGGTGGCGTGTTTTTTGTTTTGTTTTTTTTTTTGTTTTTTGGGGGGAGGGGGGGGGAGGGAGAGGACATTTTTCAACGGAAGGTTTTAAGGTCCCGTGTGACCTTTTAGTGCTCGTAGGACTGTTTAGCCTCTGGAAGAGCCGCATGGCAGATCGCCACGCAAAGCCGCCACGTTCATCGAAGTCTCTGTTAAGAGAACAGTGTGCTATGGTGCGGTGGGTATATACGACGCAGAATCGACCTCCTGCCTTGCTCCCTTTCCTCGATGGAGGCGTGTTTAGTTTAGTTTATCGGGTTTAACGTCCCAAAGCGACTCCGGCTATGAGGGACGCCGTATTGGAGCACTCCGGAAATTTCGACCACCTGCGGTTCTTTAACGTGCACTGACATCCCACAGCACAGGGGCCTCTAGAATTTCGCCTTCATCGAAATTCGGCCGCCGCGGCCAGGATCGAACCCGCGTCTTTCAGGTCAGCAGCCGAGCGCCGTAATCACTGAGCCACCGCGGCGGGGTGGTATGGTATGGTATGGTATGGTATGGTATGGTATGGTATGGTATGGTATGGTATGGTATGGTATGGTATGGTATGGTATGGTATGGTATGGTATGGTATGGTATGGTATGGTATGGTATGGTATGGTATGGTATGGTATGGTATGCCTCCTCCGCTTCGGTCTTTGCACCGGACTGATGAGCTTTTTCTGAAATTGATAACCCACGCTGTGACTGCTATCGTCATGATGCCTCCAACTCGGCTCTGCCGCGTCTGTGAGTTGATTGTTTCTGTCCTTGCAATGTTTTTCTACGGCTTGAGCTCTAGCCTCTCTTCTACCTGCGTTTTTAACCGAGTGTATGTTCGTTGATATGAGCTTTCCTTGTGTATTGTTGTTCAGCTCTTCGGGACCATCATGTCGGCCTTGCGTTGTGGTTATGCATAGCGTTTGAGTTCGTCTAACACACCTCTGCCTGTCACATGCTGTTGGATTAGTGGCATTTCTGCGATGTTAGGTGGGCTTCAATTATTTCATCCAGAGTGTTTTGGATTACCAGCTTCAGTAGCTTTTCTGTTGACAAGGTTATTGGTATGCTGAAGGTTCTCTTGTGCATCTTCTTTATCAGGACGTTGGTTTTCTTTTTGTGTGCTTTTTTCAACGCAAGGTACGGCGCGACGTACGCCATTCTGCTGATTATGGAAGACCGTACTAGCTGCAAGGTGTCTCTCTGTTTCATGCCTCTTCTCGTGTTGGTGATTAGGCCAATCATTTTGCTGCTCGCTCTGTCGTCTCTTTCCCTCCTTTGATCACTTTCCCTCTTTTTGTTTTTCCTGCACCGATGTATTGGAGGAGGCTTTCCCTCATTTGACGTTGTGTGTATCAAGAAACGATCTGTATGCCCTCTCTGTGCCATAATTTTACCCCTGACAGTTCTCAATGTTAAGCAACAGTCTTTGCGCACATAATCTGTGTGTGTGTGTGCGGTATCTACTACTGCGGGGATTATGTAAATTCCTGTGGGTTTCACGCGCAAGAAGACGACGCGGAGGAAGGGCAAAAAATGTGCAAAATACGTGGGGTGTAGCTCGGTGGTGTTTTAGAGCGCTGCTCTTATAGGTGCCCGGTCATCGGTTCCGCGTCATAGTCGGCGTAACGCACCACCTGACAACCGTGGCAGGTAGTAGCAGAGTGAAACGCCTGCCACGGTGTGAGCGGTGGAATGGACAACCGGAAGGTGGCTGCCACGGGAAGATCCCGAAGGCTGGCTTGCTGCGTAACGTGCCACCTGGGAACGATGGCAGGTCACGTGTGAAGAGCTGCGCTCAAGCTTCTCATTACCGACTATCGTAATCATCTGTCAATTTTTTAGTACTTAAGCACTAATTTGATGGGTACCAACCCCGAGCAGAATCGTCCGTTGTCGGTTCCATTGTCAGTACGCCAAGCTCGAGCGCTCCGTCCTGCGGCACTGCCGGCTCTTCGTCGTCTTCCACGTAGCAAAAATCCGTGCTTTCGCACTGATTTGAATGTAGCGAGCATTCTTTGTAGTTTTTAAGCTTGGTAGTGAAAGACCAGCTTATGTGAGGTTTGGCTTGGAAAACCTCCAGGGCTGACCGCCGGGGGCCATCGTCTCAAGAAACTCCCGCACAGTTCAACGCCACGACACCGCAGTGGTCCCCAGCGCCTGATGGCAATCTCGCAGCACCGAACGAGTTTGGCATCTCGCGAGTCCGCGATCGTAGAGTATAAAGCGCATCCGTTCCGAATGTTCGGTGTGGCGCCCGCAGATTGTATAGAATTCACCTCTCATCGATGTCACGTCTGTAACACCAGAGTGTGGTATTGAAAGTAAATAGATGCATCACACGATTCCTCGTTGATCAATTTAATGAAACAAAAATTTTAGTAGCAGTGGTCTCCAGTTTCCGGTCAACACTGAACCGTTCCCTGACTTTGTAGTCTCCTGCATAGACCACAACGGTATCAAACGCTTTGTACGGGTAGCATGAGAAGAAGTGACGAAGCAGCAGCGAAAGCCACATGCCACAGCCGCCATCATCATCATCATCATCATCATCACGGCGCGCCACTGAGAAAAGGTGTTATTACTGGCGCTCAAAACTCGACACGAATGAGCATCGAATTCTTTAACTAATTGATTGATTATCAACTGATCGATCGATTGAAAACAGGAACTAGTTAAGCTTCATTATAAATATCCTGAGTAATCACGCGCCTTTCAGTAGCCACGTTCTTCTAGCAGCGCATCCCGGCGTTCACGGAGTCATGTTTCGCATCGCCGTGCCTCTGAACGCAGAACGTCGGCACACAGAATAGACACTACGCGGTATTCTCGAAACCCGATAGCAAGGCGATTTGCTTACCCTGTGAGATCATCTCTTTTATTCTAGAACAAGCCACGCGCAGGAATTATTGGATCTGGCTTTTGGCCACATCAAAAATGTTCGCTTGGCACAAGACCCAGCGAGAAGTTGTACGCGAAGCTAAATTTTCGACAATTGAAACAAAGTCGTGTCAGTAATCTCGATCTGTACATCAAAGACGCAAATGTGGTCATGAGCAGACTGCATAGCGGGGGATGTGAATAAAAGAAATCCGACTTGATCTCTTAAGCATTCGCCAGTGTGTGGAAGGACATAGAGTAGACAGTGTGTGCTAATGGCAGAGTACCAATGGCACAATGCGTTGCTCTTGCTGCAAAGGCGGTAATGTTTTGTGAACGCCGTTAGGAAGAGACTGGCATTCACTCATGGCGACCTGCGCGTGCTGGATTCATCTTATCATGCACCGGATTCTCGCCCTCCGACACTCTTTATTCTTCGTGCACTTGGAGACGTGACTTGTCTTTCATTCGCCTCGCGTCACCCTTCAACAACAGGTTTCCCGAACAGATGAAGTGGCCTTTGACAAGTGAGGACGCAGCCTTTTCAAAACTAGGACTTCTCGGTGGACATGGGGACATGCACCTAGAGAGGCATGCACCTCAGTTTTCCAGAGCACCATATTGCGTCGTTCTGGGGCTGCTGAAACCTTATGGCCTCACTGTACCATTTATTGATGAAAATTGCAAAAGGTTTCTCTTTGCTTTAAGGGCTTTAAGGCAAAGTCCGGGAATGCCTTTGTGAGGGGCCATAGTGCTCCTATAATGACTGATATATTAAAAACAATGTTCTGCAGACATAACATTCGCTTGCATTAGGAGAGAAATTATCAATAGTATCCACCGAAGTGCAGCAGGTTACAACGGAAAGCTGCACATCTTTCACACACAAAATAAGGTTACCAGACTTTGAGTAACTGCTCCTTAGAATTCAACCAAGCGCAGCCATGCGGTTGCAAAGGAAAGCTGTACCGCGTTCACTGACCAACTAAACTAACCAGAGTGGCTAGCAGATGTTGGGGCAAATCTACTGCACCTTGGGGGACTTTCGCGAAAAATTGCACTAACACCACTGCCATTTCTCACATCTGCTAGCCGTCATAGTTTAGATGGCAAATCGACTACCTCGGACAGGTGTTGCTGTCGGGTTAGAATCCCGGAACAGGATGTATCTTTAACTAAGAATTTCTCGTGAAAGTTGTATACCGTTCCTTTGTAGCCGTATGACTGCGCCTGGGCTTATGCTAATGAGTAATTGCTCCCATATTAGAAATCTGCCCCACCTTGGGGGGTTCCGCAATAACCTTAGACTAACTCTCACTCGTATTCATCATCCTTGTCACCGCAAACCTTTAGGGGATGCTGCCCCTCCGGTGGAGAACGGGAACGAGAATAACGCTTGGTTGATAAGCGGGCGCAGCAGGCAAGCGAACATAGCATTTAAAGGCGATTTCAAAGTATGTAAAACTCCCAGGCAACTATAAGCCTAACGTCTAGAAAGACCAATTCCGCATATATGGGCATTAATTAACCAAATACGCTACTTCGCCATGCCCTTAAGGCGGCGCTTAAGTGTCCCCTCTAATTTTTTAACACAGCCATAATTAAATATTGCCTCTACAACTACCACGTTAGCTTCTCACTTGCTGGTAATCTTCAGGGTGAGGTCTTATAGTTAATACGTTAGTTCATCGCATAAAGTTGAGCTTTTGGGGTGCGTGGGTAAGACGAAAACTTGTTTTGAATCAAAACAGACTATTACGTATTCCCTATTCAGAGCCGTCTTGTTACGAGCCCGCGTCAGCAGGAAAGAGCCGTTCATTCTCCTTGGTTGCACAGGCACCGGCCCATCGAGGTCACTCGCTGCAAACACAATTGACCCTGAGCGGCCCTGACGATTCATTCAAGGACGCGCTCATCTCGTGCACGGGTTATCGTCTCTGCGCGCTCTGTGTTTCTTAAGCCAGACACCATCGTCGCGTTATCACGGGTGAAAGCAGCGCTTGCAAAGAAGGAACGGCAGAGTAGTCAAAGCACGCGCTGTCAAGCGACGTGTTGCGTCTCTTGCTCCGCTGCGTCCCGGGTGAGAACTGGTTTCGCACTTGACCATGCGACAACGAGCTCAACTTATCACCTCGTTGCAACACTCTAGCGTTTCTTCGCGTCGCGTTATCGCCGGTGCGAAAGAAAGCGCAGAAAGAATAGCGACGAAACACATTGTGGAGAGAACATTTTTTTTTTTTCAATAAACCCTCCACTGCTTCACGATACCTTTAGACAAACTGTCTAAAGCCATTATCAAAAAAAAAAAAGACAGTCCTTGCTTTTCGTGCTCTCATTTCCTCCCCATATGCACAACTTCAATTCGGGATGAGCGCCCGCCTCCAGAAGTTGACCGCAAGTTGTCGGTAGCGCATGACAATGACGTGAAAGGCGTTTCAATCTTCGGCGGTGAGGAGTATGACAGCCAGTGCCAGTAAGCACATAAACAGAGAGATGGCCGAGCATCCAAGTGAATAGCCAGCGATTTACCACTTTTGCCAAAGTATTCAAGCAAACGGATTTGTTTCATAGGCGTGTAGCGAAGCACTTATGGCAGCCCTGAAGTCAGGGTGCCCTATAAGGGCTTCTCTGTACGGCTGATAAACAATCCCCGTTACCTGGGCAAAGACGGTACATATCTTGCTTTCGTATGAAGCAGATTATACATAACACTACTCCTGAGCACTGAAGTTTTCTCGGGTAATTCAGAGCAGGCGTGTTGGCGTATTTTTTATTTGAAATTTCGAGACCTGCTTATTTAATTCTCGTTATTTATTCATATTATCTCCAAACGCCAATTAAGACAAGACCTCCATTCGGTGCACATTCGAACCTTTGTGCACAGTTTGAAGGCAGGAAATACAGTTCCAATAAATGAGAGCACAAAGGATGGTATGAAGAAGTCGAACCGCGGCGAAAACAGCGCTCCTCGAAATGTTGTAAGCAAACACCACGTGTCGATGAGTCTGTGGATGAACCTTTCCTCGCGTTCTCTTCCCACTATAATGCCTGTTTTTCTGACCCTTCGTCGCGTGTTCAGCTCTTTTCGCGTTTACCTTCCTCAGCCCTTGCGTCCGGCGGGAGCAAGCGAAAAGTAGAAACATGGACAAACAACGGTTGCGTGCTAAGCCAGCCCCTGGATAGTTTACGCGCCGTTAGTTTCCCGATAATGGGGCGGCGCTTCCTCCTTCCAATTCGTTTTTCCCGCCCTCGAGTTGCATTTCAAACGAGCAATAGTGCGGCAGTGCAGATGACACAGGACTCGGCTGCAACCACGGGGCAGGACGACACATGCGTCCTCTCGAAAGAGTCATTAGACCTTCCAAGGTTTTTCAAGCGACGCTTAGGAGAAAGTGGAATTTGCCTATACGAACATATTAACACAATTTGCTGCTGACCTCAAAGACGCGGGTTCGATCCCGGCCGCGGCGGCCGAATTTCGATGAAGGCGAAATTCTAGAGGCCCTTGTGCTGTGCGATGTCAGTGCACGTTAAGAACCCTAGGTGGTCGAAATTTCCGGAGCCCTTCACTACGGCGTCCCTCATAGCCTGAGTTGCTTTGGGACGTTAAGACCTAATAAACCTAAACCTAATGACGAAGACACGGCTTTCATGGAAAGCGGTGTTCTTATAAGGTATAGAAAAAGTAAAAAGAAAAGTACGCAGTGCAGGTATAGCCACATCCGGCCGTTTTTGCAAGCAAGCTCAGGTGACGTCAAGACCGTTTTTTTTTTCGTCGTGGATCCTTGAGGCTAGGCTACATCGCCTTTCACTTCTAAACGGTAATCACGGAGCCCTTTTCTATCCTTACGTCGCAATTTGGAATCAAATGGTGGAGGGGAATGTTTCAATTATAAATCAGATCTTCTCAGCTATGAATGCGTTTTACTTCTTGCCACCGGATAAACATCAACGCAGCCCGGAAGAGCGTGCAATCAATTTTTACTAATTTTGGATACCATCGTTTTCAGCGTCCTTTTCAATGCAAACCTCTTGCCCAATACTTAGCCAACGGAAAAGGCTCCTGACGATGAGTGCCGCATTGATAGATTACGGGAACGAATGCACAAATACGACATTCTGTCGAATGGAAAGTTGAGCTCGTTGGTACTGGTTCTACATACTTCGAGCGCAAGCAGACGAAGACCGAGGGAGAAGGGCGTCGCACATATAGTAGCACGCGTGTCGTCCCTCTCTCTCGATCTGCGTCTGTCTGCGCTCGAAACATGCAGACGACATTTGAAATGGCATGCGGCGATCGTCTGACCAAAACGATGCGCACCAGCGGCACCCTATTTATTCCTTTTTATTTATTTTTCAAGTTGCCTCTTTGCCCATGCAGATGACATTAAAGAGGGCAGTACGCGGTTACATAATGATGCATAAGAACAATGCAAAACAGGATTTTTTAGTAAAAAATTAACTCATGTGGACTATATTCTTGCAGCATCATTATAATGGATTACGGGGTAAATTAAGTACAGATTACATAATATTCCAATATACAGGGTCTCGTCTGAAAGTAGTAGGCCTGGTTTTTTCCTGGGCGAACGGGCGGACGAGAGGTGGTCTGCGCGTGCAGGATCGTTGAAGGGGGATATTGGGAATGCTGTAGAAAATCGGCAGTCGGCTCTCGGCCGTTAAAGAGAGGAGGTCGCTTGTACTGTGAACCTCTGTCGAAACGTCTCGTCACGCAGAATCATCGAGCGTTTACTGGATCAGCGATACGCGATCAAATTTTGAGTAAATCTTGGTAAAACGGGGAAAGAGACTCACAACATGTTTAAGGAGGCCTACGGTGACGCTTCCATGTGTAGATCAGGTGTTTTTTGAGCGGCACAAGCTGTTCCGAGAAGGTAAGGAAAGAGTGGAGGAAGACGACCTCTCCAGACGCCCTTCGACCAGCAAGACCAACGAAAATGTGTAGCGAGTGAAACATTTACTTAACAGTGATCGTAGAATGTGTATGAGAATGATTGCTGATGACTTGAGCATTCCTGAAACCCAAGTTTTTGAGATCGTGACAGAAAACTTATCCATGAGGAAAGCGTGCGCGAAGTTGGTGCCGGGAGTGTTGTCAGAGGAGGAAAAGGCCAACCGGTAGGATCTTCTTCATCATGTGAATGAGGACCCCGATGTTTTGCCCAGCACAAGGCGGCAACGCTGCCTCAGCCCCCCCCCCCCCCCCCCCCCCCCTACAGTCTCGACTTGGCCCCGCCAGACTTTTTTCGATTCCTGAGAATAAAATCGACGCTCAAGGGGAAACATAACGGATCGGTAGAGGTGGTTCAACAGGCCGTGACGAGGGATTTAAACATCATTCCGGTCCAGGCGTTCCTGGAGGCGTACGAAAACTGTGAAACTCATTGACAGCAGCGTGTAGGGGCGGAAGGGTGCTACCTTGAAAAATTGTAATCGTTTGTACTATTCTCTTAAATAAATTTTGTTTAAAAAAATGAGTCCTACTACTTTCAGAACAGACCATGTATATGCAGCATGCAATAAAAATATTAGGGTGATCAACAAAGCTATACAACGTGGTATTCGAAGATTCTTATTATTTAGAAACAGTCATAACAGCAGTTATGACACAAAGCAGCGACAACGCAGTTAGCAAAAACGATGTATAAACGATATTAACAACAGAAATAACGAATATAATTGGAAAATCGCCGCCATTGCCATGCGGGATTACAGCGTGAGGAAAGATAAGAGAGTATATTCTAACCTGGATAAAATGTTCACGCAGCCGGTTTTTTTAATTCTGTAATGTTGTTAATACTAATTAAAGCTGCGAGTAGATGTACTGCGACGTCCTAGCAAGAGGCAAAAGTTGCCAAGCAAGCAGTAGTGCTACAGCGTCCAGAATATAGTAGTGTGCAGAGTGGAATGCCGACTTTGGGCGGATGATGAATGCCTGATGAGATGGAGGTAGAGGGGATGAACAGCGCTTTTTATAGATCTTCGTTCGTGTGATAAATTTTAAAGAAAAAGCTCAGTCGTGACACCTTTCGGCGCACCTCAAGGGGCGGTAATAGTAACGTATGCATGAGAGTTAGCATTGCTGAACGATTATAGTTAGAAAAAATAAAATGGGCTGCGCAGTATAGTATACTGCTTCAATAGCTGCTGTCACTAACTTAGTTTTGGGGTAGTCTCATATTGACGAAGCATTCTGGAGCATAGTATGCACCAAAGATTTATAAAGTGTTAGTTTGGTTGAGGAAGAAGGCATGAAAATTTGTATCCCAGCTTACAATTAGCGTTGACAGTAATGTGGCTGCCATGACCCTTCCAAGTGAGGATCGAGGTTAAAACAAACACCAATATATTTACACGTCGTAAGCGGTAGCTTTAGATGGGCTTTTACATGTATATACAGTCTTTGCCAAAAGTAACCAGGTCGCAGTTTGCTTCTCAGTCGTATATTAAAGCTATTACGCCAGCCCTCGGGCTCTAAATCTCTGTATGGTAAGGAGAACCCCTGTCCTCACCTTCAAAGAACTTTTGGATCTTCAGGGAAGCCGTAAGAGTTCTACTGTACGAATGAGAAGCAAACCATGCAGCCTGGTTACTTTTGGCAAAGACTGTACGTGCGACCAGTGCCGTTCACTTTTTAGCGTACGTGTCTATAGACCGCAAGATCCTTTCGGACTTCTTGCGTTTTCTTTTTCCTTTTCTTTCTTGGTTTGTTTGTCTCACTTTTCTTGCAAAGCTCCCACATCTTAGAAACTTGCTATTCTGATGTTATATATTTAATGGCAAAAATATTTGCAATTCCAAATTTACTTTCGGAGCGAACAGACATACTCAGATGAGCTCTCCCTGACTGCCCACTGCCTCAGCTAATGTCATTGGTTACTGTGCTCCGTCCAAATAAATACCAGATCTAAGCATGGGGACGTTTCGAAATCCTATTTCGGTAGACTTATTGACCTGAAGCGAGCTGCGGCGTCGCGTTTGCGCCAAGAACCTTTCTCTTGTCTCCATGCTCCCTTAGTTTCACTCGATGCACGAGCTCTGTCCCCCCTCACGCCTGGAAACAACTGCCGAATTCAGGATGAGAAAACGAATACGAAGATGGTTTTATTAGTTAATTCCAAGTAATAAATAAGTGTCAAAAATAACTCAATCAATCAGTCAGGGAATGAATCATGCCGTGAGTGAGTTCCACGTTGAACGCAGCACCTCTCCATCTCGCTACTTTTTCGACTCAGAGAAAACCCTGTTATCATGATTATCATCATCATCATACAAGTGGAGTCTACCTCAAGACAAGAGATTTCTCCAATGAGCTTCAACTACCCCTGTGTAATGCAAGTCGCGGCCATTCATCATTCGTCCCTTCATCATTCTCGGCCTTCTCCGAATGAAGCCTCAGCGCACGCATATCCCCGCACTTCATCTCCGAACTATGGCCACCGTGGCACGTATTTCCGAAACATACTCCGCGCAACGGGAGCAGACTACGCCTAGAAATTCAATAACGTGACATGATTTTGCCTTCAAAGCGTTTAAAACGTAACAGTTAGCTAGGAAAAACTGTAAATGATTGGCGTGTTGCTAAGTGTTGGTTGAAAAAAAAATAATGTATTTTTCAGACCCGAAATAATTTATTTCGTCTGTGGTTTAAATAGTTATTTTGGTTCGAAACCGTTTCAGAATGCAACCTAAATGGTAACATCCCCTGGGCCAAATGATAAATATCGTGTTTGCTGTTAATGCTTGGTCTCTAACAGAAAAACGACTAGAAGACATTCACTTCTAGGAAAGAGATATGAATTGACGCCTTATTCTTTAGAAAAAGCAGCGCTAATAGTCGATTTCTTTTAGCTAGGAAACAGCAGCACTTCCCTTGTCGTGTCTATGCTTCTTCAACATCTTACTTTTTCGCCCTGCCTAATGATTTACGGTGCGAATTCACTACGCCATGGAACCAACAGATGCTTTAGATCTCTTGTCGATGCGCGTATAATCTGATCCTGACTAAGATTCCTGGTGCGGAGTCATTGAACCTTAGTCTCTTGCTTCTTTGTATTTTCGCCTTTTTGTGTACATATTGCTGTTTTTTTTTTTTTCGCAATAAACGTTCAGTTGCGAGTGAGCGCTTTGTTGTCTTCTTTCGTGTTCGTCTTTTTGTGCTCGTTAACCTTGGATGAACCAACAGAAATAAGCAATTTTTTTTTATCTGCTATCTTTTCTTACAAAAATCGTGCTATTTTCATTTAGGTGGCGCTGCAGTTCTGTGCCACGTATATCGCCGCCGTGGTAAGGCATCGAACCTGCAACAATGCAGTTAGCGGGAGAAAGCCGCAACCGTTGAGCCCATGCGGTAGGCAACGCATAGGTTCTGAACGGGAGAAATGAAAACGCCGTGAATATTGGGGAGTTGCGGAAATATGTCTGCGTCCCCAGTACTGAAAAGCGCTTTAAGCAGTAATGACCGCCTGATGACTTTTTGAGGCCGGCATTTTTTTTTTTTTTAACAGAGGAAAGCTAAAGTATGGCACCTTTAAACTTACGATTTAAGAAAAATCCCCACCGTACACGACACTTTGTGCCTCGCAAAGCCACGTTTTCAAACCTCTAATAATGCTCTGTAATTAAACTTCATCCTTCAAGTAGGCGGTGGGCGGAACGGTGAGATTCTAAGGCGTCGTGCTTCAGCACATGGCACCAATGCGATGTTAGCGAAGGAAGTCGCGATGATAGCAAATCAGCTGATGCGCGGCGGCACCCCGCTCCACGTACGAAGTAAAATCTCCCATGCACATCTACAGCAACGCAATAGAAAACTGAAGTCGCTACGGCGAGGGCCTCGTATCCATAACAGGTTCATTGCTACGTTTAGTTAGGTTATGGCACATGCGCTGCGTAAGAACTAACCGGATATGCATTTCGCCGTACAGTGAGGTCTACTGCTAACTTGTATGCCACCACTCCTAACAATATTATTGATTATTAACCTCTGCTGACTACTAAATCAATTGAGGAATGGGGGATATCTTCACCAACATCTTCATCGAGTGAATTACGAAGTTGGCGTTGCGCGCAATGAGCTATTTATATTTTGGCTGTTTAATTGCCTCCGTAAGCGGCTTCTTCATACCAAAAGTCAATGGGCTCCAACGACTGCCGCTGTGAATTGCCGCGTGAGTTCAGCTCACAACTTGGAAATGTGGCAACTCTTTGGAATTGCGTCCCCAGATAAAGAGTAAACAAAGCAACGCTTCAAGTACAGGCATCCAGTGTCCCATAGAAACGACGCAGTTTCCTCTCCACGATATTGGATCCCATTTGGTTCCATGCTTTCGGAAACCGATCAGAGGCGCTCGGAAAGCGCGCGCCAATAACAAGGGTGTACCCACTCACCTCCGCATCTCGCATCCTCGTAGCAGTCTGGCCCATCCGCGGTCGGCGGCTTCTCCACGTAAAAGATTCCCGAAACCATTTTCCTCTCGCTTTGAATCTCGGCAGAAAACAGGCGTCCTCAGCTCCACACGAGCTTGCACCGAGTCACTGGAACGGGGCGGCCGCCGCCCGCGCGTTCCCCCGGCCGTCAGCACCGACCCGCTGCGAGAGTTGTCCGCCGTCGGTGAGCAACCGGTTTCACCACGTGCGTAACGGAGGCAGCCGAAGGCTGTGTGTAGCACGTCCTTTCCGCACGGACTGGGCTTCTTTCTCTCCCAATGCTTGCTGCGAGTGTACGAAGTACGGCGCGCGAGGTTCAAAACAGCGAGCCGAGGAAGCTGCCGATTACCGGCCTAGCGAAAAAGATTTGCTACGACTGATTTGTTAACTCCGCGTCGCTGTTTGGCTAGGGGATCAGCTGAGCTGGCAACAAAAGTTTAAAGCGGTCGCAAAAAGTCTTGGCGTTAGTCTGTGCATCCGTCGATGGAGACAGCTAGCGAACTGAGACTGAAGAGCTCACTGTCACGACTGGGTTCAGAGCAAAGTCGAAAGGAATGCGGTCAGTTTTGCTTCTGAAGTGCGTGGCAATGGAAACCAGATTTCGGCGGATAAGATGGCGATGCTTTCTTTTCGTAAAGCAATCAACGACTACTCAAGGCTCAGCCGATACGTAGGTTGAGAGGCACTCAGTGTTTCGATTCCAAGAATACAAAGTGACAATTTTGCCTTTCTCTTTTTTTTCTTGTGGAGGCGCCATTTGTTATCCTTCGGGGGAAATCTCGAGTCCACTTGACAATGCACCGAATTACGGGATTCCGAGTTCTCCCTTTGCGTCACGTGATGACACATAATAGGCGGTTTTCAGTTCTGGCCGATGCACTCTGGCGACAATGCATGACGATGGACAATGGGATAAGCGATACGGTGCTCATGTCATCTTGCCTGACTCTGAAGAATTTATTCTCGCTCAGCTGCAAGCGAGAGCTGCGGCACTTAATGAATGGAACCGATCACAGTAATAATCAGTACTGAGCAACTCATCAAATGTGAACGTTGTCATTTTAATAGTGCAGTATGTTATCGCATGGTGGAGGCTACGCGCGAGAGGAAAAGGATTCCTATTTACACATGTTTATTTGTTTCTTTTGCATTTATTTTTTTATCATTTATTTATTCCGATACCTATGCCGCCATCACGGGCATTTCTGTAGGCAGCGAGGGAAGGAAACAAGGAACATTAGAGCACGAATGACATTTCAGAGTAAATTTCTCATCTACAAGGAGATTAAAAGAATAAAATAGTTTATCCACAATCACTTCACCCTCCACGCACAATACCTGAGTAAGTGGGACGCAACGAAACAAAATTTCAAGCTAAGAGTAATAAAGTTGTTTAAAATATTATCTGAGATTAAGGCTAGAGGATGAAGGAGAACCACAGACAATTTCCTGTGGCTATCATAGCCCGAAAGACGCAGGTTTGACCCCGGCCGCGGCGATCACATTTCGATGGAAGCGAAACGCTAGAGGCTCGTGTGCTAAACGATGTCAGTGTATGTTAAAGAAGCCCAGTTGGTCGAAATTTCCGGAGCCCTTTACTACGACATCCCTCATATCCTGAGTCGCTTTATGAAGTTAAACCCCCATAAGCCATAAACAATCCCGATTCTTGACACTCGTTCACATCATGTTTTAAGCAGCGTAATCGTGCGCTTTTTCGTTTTTGCAATCAAAGTGTGGTCGAAATATTTTATCTCCTTTACTTCATGATTTTCACGCTTATCCTGAGGCTCTTGACAACTTTTCTACAGCTTTGTTTGAACGGTCTTATTATCATCAGCAGCGTCATGATAAACCGAATTAGATGTACAGGAGTATCACCCGAGGGTTTTCACAGTTCCTGTTTTGATAAGCAGTGTGAGGCCACAGTTTCTGGACGCAAAGATTATTGCTGCGTTGCTATTGCAAATCTTTATGATGCAAAAAAATTGCCCGAAAGAAGCACGAAAGACGGACAGGACGACGTGGAAAAGTGCTTGTCTGCGCCGTCCGGTCCATCCTTCTGTTTCCTTCGCGCTATATTTGACATCATGAATTTCACCGAGTCACCCAACTTTCGGCTTCATTGTATACTCGACTGGTGACTGGAAGGACTGTGTGCCTTGATAACAAAAACCTTGTTACGTTTCCTGGAATAGTATCCCCACGTGTTGAGATGAGATAAGCGAGACGGAGACAAGATAAACGAGCGCCTGAAATATCAGGACAGCTGTGTACAGAGAGATAGGCTCGCACTGAACAACCATCACGAGGTTTCGTATCAGGCGGAGGTTGAAGATCTGATTTTATTTGTTCGATGTCACGCTGTCTTATCGTTCATCGCATGAAAGATCACTGCGCATTTGAACTTCCCTCGGAAACATGGGTCAAACTTTTACGCCCTAACGATAAGGGTGTGCTATCGAAATCAGTCTGTTGCGAGGGCTCCTTTTCATGCATCATGCTCGTAATATACCTGTAGTATGTCAAGATCAAGCAAAGCGGTGTCTTCATGGCTGTCAACCCTGTCATAACATCAGCAGAGTCTCTTTTTGTCGATGCACACTGGAGCATTTTTCTCCGGTAAAAGAAAACAACTGAAGATTACCCTTATTGTAATTTACAAAATTTGTAATTCTTAGATCTTCAGCGCTAATTCAACCATTCAAGCGTAGTAAGTAGCGTAAAAATGGGTTTAAATGTGTACTAAGGTTTATTGGTTTATTGGGGTTTTAACGTCCCAAAGCGACTCAGGCTATGAGGGACGCCGTAGTGAAGGGCTCCGGACATTTCGACCACCTGGGGTTCATTAACGTGCTCTGACATCGCACAGTACACGGGCCTCTAGAATTTCGCCTCCATTGAAATTCGGCCGCCGTGGCCGGGACCGAACCCGCGTCTTTCGGGCCAGCAGGCGAGTGCCATAACCACTGAGCCACCGCGGTGAGGGAATGTGTACTAAGGGAAACTGTACCCGCAGAAATGAAAGTGACGTCTTAATTTTGTGAACGCAGCCCGTAAGCGCTGCGTTTCCTCGTAAGTAGCCATGCAGTGAAGGCGTGCGGGCGGACCGTGGTTAGAATAACGAAATAATAGAAAAAAGCGGATTGTCTATGGAATTGGACAACCAGGGTTGGGGTGTGGCTTGATCTCGGCGACAAGAGCTCACCATGCACCCTCTCGCTGAAACAGCATTCGGCCAGCATGGTGCAGCAATTGCCCGCCACCTCCTGTGTAAAACAACCAGTTAGGTTGCAGAACTTTAGGTATAATTCAACTAGGAGTATGTACCACAATATTTTGAGCGTCATTTACCCTTTTTCGTTGCGAGGATGATGTTCTACCAGTTTGGTCAAGTTTCCGGCGATATTAATTTAATTTCCAAGTTCGCCCTTTTAGCTTAGTGAGATGGATTCCGTGACGCGCTCTTCAACTGCGCGATTTCGGCAGCAGTTGCCGGGTCTTGGTCTAACAACGAATAGAGCTTAAGGCATCTGACATGCACAAGTCAAACTAGGTTGTCATCATACTTTTCTTAAAAAAGAGCGCGGAGAGGGAGCGGGGGAGTATTTCGAATATGCGGCCGGACACGTTCGTCACTCACAGTGCGCTCTTTGAAATAGGTTAGCGCCAAAAAAGGCGAACAAAAAAGAAATTGCGAGAACACTTTGTCAACTAAAGTGTTGAGATGGGAAAGCCGAGGACACTATGCCTTCACGACTTACGCTGGATGTGACGTCACACCGTTCCCGTGGCTATATCGATACCCAAATTGTACATCTTCCGGAGATCTGAAGTGTTAATTACGCTTAATTACACATTTTTCCATCTAACTTAGCACAGATCCGACGTTTTTCCGACTATTCTTTGACAATTTTTACTATGCCGTGAAGACTTCCGAAGGATGTGACGTCACACCGTTCCCGTGGATATATCGACGTCCGCGTTATTTCTACGCAATTTCGACATTTTGGCCTATAATTAATTAATTAATTAATCTGCAGTCATAAAACTTGGCTTCTAGGTTCATTTCTTCCTCCTCTATCTGAAGCAACCATTTGTTTTCTTCTATGTTTTTAGTTCCCGAGTTAAACGCGTGTGACACGCTTTATTAACGTACGACATTACGAGCCATTAAAGGCTTTCGCCTGAAAAGGCGAGAGAACGACGACCCGACACAGTGCGCGCACACTGGAAGCACGACGAGTAGAGTTCTATTTTTTAGATACACTCGAATGAAACGCACCACTCGAGCCACGAATTCAGCGCACTCTCCTAAGTATATATCTAAGCGTCAATTGCTATTTTTCCTTGCTGTTCGCGACGGGTGGCGTATTTCTACTCTTAGCATGCATATATGACGTGCGCAGAACTGAATCCCAACGCAACACGAGCGGCAGCAGGTAACCGATAGGCATGACGTGAGAGCCGACGGCTGCCGGGTTTCAGTTTCCGTCGAGCTTCTCCAATGCTGACAAATCGCCTCTTGAAAGGCTGCACGCGCTTAGGGAGAAAGCGTCAATTGGCGTCTTCTCTTTTCTTTAGGTTCAGCGCACACATTCACCTGTCCCAACAGGGTTCTCGTGAAGCCGATTTCGTGACCCCTCCTGAAAAACCCGCCGCACAGAGCAAAAAAAAAAAAAAAACGATGAAAGGCGACAGACACATGCGCTGTCCGTCTTAGTTCGTTGTGTTCGTTGTGGTGTCTTCTGAGGGACCCTTCTGCTCGTGCTGTTCTACTTCAAAATGTTCCCCTCATGAGCAGCACAACTCTTAATTATACACTTTCCAATATTCCATGGCTACATCGCAACGAACGGGACAAGAAGAAGGACACAGACAGAGACACAACACATGGAATAGTCATGGAATATCGGAACCAACTCGCCCAGCAACTTACCTTGTCTAATTATACACGCTGATTGCTTTCTTTACGTTCGTTTATCCTGCGCAAGCTCTGCACAGAGGAAGGTTCCGTGCTCCTTTGTTGGGCATGGGTGTGTCTAGTTGTGGCGTGCATACTGGGCTTTGACTGACTGGGACTGTGACCGTCACCTTGACTGTGCTGCAACTTTGGTTTTCTCTTGTTTGTTTGTTTTTTTTTTTACTCGCCTGCTTTTCGATGAGGCCTGCACACTGTGCTTTGACTGTCTGACTGCGACTGTGACTTGTCTTTGACTGTGCTGTGACTTGTCTATTGCATGTTCTTTTAGTACCCTGCTTTTCCCCTTAAACTGTGTGTGCTTTTTTTTTTTTTTAGAGTTTAGCTCCTTTTCATTTTTCTTGCTGGTCCGGGCTCCTTCTCTGTTTATTTTGTGTTATATTTATGTGTTTGAGAGCACCAATAAAAGAGAAGGGGTTTCACTAATTTGAGCCACACAGGGAATCGCAGCAGGCTTCGTAGTTCTCGCTTCTAGCGCTTCTGGCGTGTGTTCGAGCTTTCTTGCCAATTTGCTGGAGAAATTTCGGTTGTGTCTGTTTCGCTCGAGATCCCTCTTTACCAATTTCAGTTCGTTGCCGAAGCTTGCTGGGTCGAAACCGATATTTCTTTCAGGGTTGACTAGTGATGCGACCACTGGTGGCTTGCGAGCCACAGGGTGAGCAGATTAAAAATCTAGGTGTCATCCCGAGTGCGTTCGCTTTTGGAAGACGCTGAAGCATAAGCGATGCACATTACGCTTGACGAGGACGTCGAAAACAATGAACCTTTCGCCTCCTCTTCCAGCGTAAAATTTATGAATAGCTCCGCAGAACTCAGATGTTCCAGGGAGCTTTGTAGATGTGGCTTGTCTAGAATGGAAAAATAGTCGTCAACGTACCCCAATGATTGACTATTCGTTAATCGTTTGCAAATAAGCAATACTCGTGTGAGGTATCTCGCAACGGGCATTAAAAAACAGACAATTTGACATCTCATTCTGTACGAGATCTCACTGCAGTGCCATTTGTTGGTGAACCGTTAGAAATGGTCTTACTTGTTAGACTACACAACCTCTGGTAACTATGCATGACGGACCGACATTGTGAATCTGTTGTTTCTTCAAAAGACCACATCAGCAAAATGATTGTTCATCCAAACGACTTGTATGCCGAGACCGAGCTTTAACCACAGTGGCAACCGCTCCTAGTGCTGTGCTCTTCATTGTCTTTTTTTCTAGTGGATTGTTGCTTAGGTGTATCAAATTATGACGTAGTAGTGATGTGCCCTGTGTTGACTCTTTTCTCGCGCTTGGTTTAGGTGTGTCGTATTATCCATTGTGTTGATTTCTGGTTGTTTTCTTGGTAGTTTGTAGATAGTTCATGCACATAGAATATTGCTTCACTGTAATAAATTCCATGTTTAAAAAAAAAAAAAGAAAGCTCTGATGGCGTAGTGCTCTAATGAACTGACCAGCGAAGCTGATCTGTTCGCGCCGGTCTGGGTTCGAAGCCAACTTCGATACAAATTTAATTAAAGAAATCTTAATTTTCCTTCGTTCCTGATGAGCCATACAATGCTTTCGCATTAAAATCTGCTGCTATACTGTGCCGTTGTGAAAAAAATACGTGTTTGCCAACCAGAAGTAAATGCGTTCGCTGATCTCTCTGATGTCCAACGGTGTACGATCGGGAAACGATGGGTCGTTCTTCAGGAGTACTTTCCAGGTATCTGCAGCAAGGTAGATTAACAGACATCGAAAGACACGAGTATGTCGCTTTCACCCAGAACGTTGTCTTTCACTTTTTCAGTTGTCGTGTGAATCCTGAATGCGTGTCACTGTTTTCTCAACCAACGGAGCCAAGATTTTGGGCAGGTAGCCTGACAGTCAAAAAAGGGGTGACCTTATGAAATTAATGATTGCCCATAGCTGACTTCAACTTTTATTAATGTTCGGGAAGCCGTGTATCGCGGGACGCGATGCTTTAGTCCGAAGAAGCCTTTAGAGAGTATTTTTTTTTTTTTTGGAAGGCGGAAGACCACTCTATATGTCAGACTGGATTCCTTGAAGACTGTAGTGTACTTTTGACGTCGGGCATCTCTGTAACGTTTTAGCGGAACGCGGAGTGCTCAAGGACAACAACCACATTTACATTTCCCGCAGGAAGAACGTCGAAATCTACGTTTCTCCCCTCTTAGTTGTTGGAATTACGCTCAGTTTCGGAATGAATGCACTGACGAGGTGGATTTCGCATTCTTTCAATACAACGACCACCTTTGTTCAGACATTTTCTTGGGCATTTTCCGTGTAACCGGCGGCTTCCCTTGATTGTAATTCAAGCCCAGGCTCAGCAACATTTCTTCGGTAGCACACAGGAGGTACGAAGACAGGTTTTGAACCGTTAAGGTTGCTTTTTATACTTCTCGCCTTTTTGGTCCAGCAGTGCGCGCAGCTTCCTTTTTTGAGAAACTTCGTGCTGTTCTGTTGTTCCGCCTCATTTTTTGGTTAGCTCAGCGAAGACATCCAGCATGCGAAATTCCAGCTGCCGCTTCGAAACGAAACCCACTAGCTGCAGGAGCTTTAATTAGTACATGCGTTTGTCGATGTGGGCTTGTAGAAGCCGACGCTCCACCTTCGTCATGACCCTCAGTCCAGAGGCGGTGCTACTTCAGTGATCTTAGATTTGCACTCCAGGCTAAAGGGCATGTGTGTACTGAAGGCGGCCAGGCGTGTTGAGTTGCATATGAACCGTCTGATTCCTGTCACAGCTGATGTGCGTCCCGGTCCAAATTGATGGCAAATATCCACATTGACTAACGTTAGACTATGTGAATATTCAGAGGCACTACGTAATGGTGATATAATGACGTCACGACCCTGCTGGTCAATTGCGTGTACAGTTTATGCAGTTATGTCATCACTGTTGCATTACGTGATCGTTGTGGGATGTCTGAATGACCCGGCTGAGGTCATGGGGTTGTGACGTCACGGCCCTCTCGACCAATCCCGATTTTCTCGATACGTCAACGCCAACAACTACGGCGGTTTCTCCGCTGTACGCTATCGCGTTAGAACAGTGGAGGAGTTCATGCTAAAACAGTGGAGGTGTTCAGCTTAAGCTTTGGGAAGTCATTCTCATCAACTGGAGCAATCAAAAACTTTTAAGCTTGGCGCTGCTTGTAAGTGCAGGGCAAGGAACTCAATATATATTATAGCATCACTGGAGCCTCGGTAACGGTCTCCATTTTATTCTTTGAACAGGTTCTCTTGTTTGCATAGCTTGAGCATTACGACAGATCGCCTGCATGCACTGCATTCATCATGTATAGCTTGCATGATCAGCCGCATTACCAGGCATCGCCTACGAATGCGAACTGAAGACCTCTTCGGGTGGTGCAAGCGCTGGTACTTAGCCGAATCACGTAAGCTCTACTCTTTCACACGTTACCGAAAGCAGAAGAGAAGCAAGTAGACAGCATCATAACCGGGGTATACAAGACGGCCCTTAACCTACCTAAACACACCTCGGAAGAGCGTCTGACCACCCTAGGAATCTTCAGCACCTTTTCGGAACTAAAAGAAGCCAACCATACATCTCAGACAGACTTCAGAGAACCCAAGCTGGACAAGCTATCCTACGCCGAGTAGGCACAATTGCGGTCATCCGTGCATTGGATGGTTAATGCTGCCTAGAAAAACAACATAGGAACATTATCAGTGTGGCTCCGGTATCGAAACATATGCCTAAAGAAGTTCACACAGGCAGACGACGAGCTCGAGAATTCTACCTATGCCGACGCCTAGCCAGTCCCACGAACGTGGTTTATGTTGACGCCGCAGCGTACCCGGACCATGACAAGCACGCAGTGGCGGCGGTGGACCACCTCTTCTCCGCTCTATTGGCGGCCTCTGTAACAGCCGAAACTTCCGGGACCACCGATGTGGCCATTGCCATTAGGCATCACGAATCCCAAAGCCGAAGCGCACATGTGTTCACTGACTCACAACACGCTTGTCGAAACTTCCTTCGAGGCAGAATTCCCAAGCACGTCACCCGGCTCATGGGCACAACACCCCTCACACTGCTTCACGAAATCACCGAAATCGCCACGAAGGAGTGGAAGATAACGAGAGGCCACGGCCGAGCGGGGCCACTCACTGTGCCCGTTTTACGGGCCTACCTTTCACGTATTACGAACGCCTCGAGTTTCAGCGTCTCGAGTGCAGACACTTCCCCCCCCCCCCCCCCCCCCTCATAGGAAATCAGACTCCCCAGACGCCGTCTCTTGACGGCAAATACAGACGAACACCTTTCCAAACTTCCTTAGACTACGTCTCATGCATATAACATGATACACCTACACCTGTCAGCGGTGCCAGGCCCGTCCTATAGTCTGCCACATTTCGCGGGAAGGTGGGGCGAAACCGAAAACTCTGCAGACGGAAAACACGTCTTTTGAGCGGTGGCAGGCGCTGCTCCTCAGCAATAACCTCGATGACCAACGGGCCCTCCTCCAAAATCTTGCTATTTTTTTTTGTAATTGTTTCGTATTGTTTAATAACAGGGGCGCACCTAGCAATAGTATCCTATATCTTAATGTTCCCAAACCCACCTCCGTAAATGCTAAACTGAACCTCTCAGTTTTCTGTCTAGTTATCTCTGAACCGTTGTGAACTGTGTATAAAGTTGTTTTTTTTTTTTGGTTGTTTCTGATAAATTTCATTTCAAGTCACTTGGGCGGTTGTGGCTGCTGCGCCCCACTATTGATTCATTTTTCTTTTCTTTCGGTATTTGTGGCATCTGCTGGTGTAGCAATTAATAGCCTCACACGCGGCCATCGTAGGCCTCGTTGAGTCGTTCTTATAATCGAAAATCATCTGGCTCAGGCTTAAGTGTTAGGCCGCTATGCACTGCAATAGACCAGGTAGTGCGAAGGCTTTGTTGAGGCTGTCCTGACGATGCAAAACAACAACGCCGACCTGACGCTGCAGCTGTTCAGTGCTTACCTCCCTTCCCCCGTTCATCCTTTTAATAAATCCACCCACCTCGTCGCGATCAAATATTTATAAATATGTCTGTCAAAATAACCGGTCCTACTTCAGCGCTTTAAAAAAAATTTCTGGAATAAAAAGCAACGACTTTGCACTGCTTGCACGGCTTATTACTGAATCGGTATATTATAGATAACGCGATTTCGTTGCTTCTGATCGAATACTCTAGTTCTCAAATACACGCTAGCGCTGCTGAAGACAGGGTTTCCGTTTCAATATTAAACATTGCTTCGATGCAACATTGCGCTGAAATACTTAGTATTGCGAAGTGCCTCGCCGCCTACGACAAGCAAAAAAAAAATTGGAAGGAAACACCAGTGCAGATGCGGCTCGCACTGTGCAGCGACTTTTCTTGCTTCGTTGAGGAGATGAGAAAAAGCATGGAGGAAAAAAAATATTGTAGGAAGCAAAAAAGTGTGGAGATAGCAATATCGCGCAATAAAGCCATTATCAGGGCACCGTGGTGGATATCGCGGAATGTGTACATGTAATCTGTACCCGGCTCGGCTCGGATACCTCCCGCCTCTCAGGACTGGGATTTTATTGTAGTCGACTGCCCCTATTCTTTTCCGCCAAGTGCGACGTGATTGTCATCGTATACCATGGCATAGAGCTGGGGAAAAAATTCCACCCCTCTCCAAATTGAACTCAGGTAGCAGCTCACCTCTTGGTTTGCTGCAAATTTTAGTTGCATTTATCCTTCTTTCATTCCATCTGTGCTTTCCTGGGTGGAGTATATACATAAATGCTCCTGGAAATACAGCCTGCAGTTCCTGACATGCAGATTCCAACAGGTCCGAACCTGCAGACTTTGTACGTCAGCATAAAGGATGACGTCAGGCTTGCTTTCCCTATGGTAGTAACTGTATTTGATTTAGAGAATGAAAAGCATGTAGATCAGAAGCGTATGTCACCAAAGATGCATCCTGATGGTAAAGGAGTTCATTGCCTTTTATTGTAGCCCATGTGTGCGACATATGCGAACAATGCTCCACGTGTATGCAAACAATGAGAAATTGCGCATACATAATCCACAAGAAATATAAAACTAAGTATAGGTGTATCGGTGAGGCACATGCTCTTATTTAGGCCAATATTGATGCTGGATAGCTCCATTGTCCCGGATTAGCTAGTTCACTGCGTCTTATCTGCTGGCTCTGAAAAGCGCCGCGGCAACGCAACCAGCGAGCCGTTCAGAGCCACGAAACAATACCACCTCACAAAAGCGCTCCGTCTAACATAATCGACTCCATCAAAAAAAAAAAAAAGAAAAGGTCGAGTCAGTCTTAATCTTTCTTGGATATCTCAGCTAAACTGTTCACCTCTCTTGATAAAAATATCTTCCAACTGCACTAACTTTTAGTGTTAGTATGTCAGTTCAAGTTCCAAAGGATGCGAGCATGACAAACCTTGCAGGACGGTTACCACTGCGTAACACGAGATTCACGGACAGCTAATAGCAGTCGAGTCTTTTTTTTCTTCTTTACTGGAAGAGTGCATGTGATGCCACAATGCTGTCACCCATGACGTCACTATGTTCGGACCAATCACTGCACATTAAAGGACCCCAATTATTGTCAAGATGACCAGGAGCCCTCCACTCTGCTTTTTCTTTTTACACCCCTGCTGCAGTTATTCCTCGGCTGCTGGGCGAAATATTCAGCAGCCCGGATGGTGGCTGCGTTTCGATGGAAGCGAAATGCAAAAGGCCCTTATGCCGCCGCGGTGGCTCAGTGGTTATGGCGCTCGGCTGCTGACCCGAAAGACGCGGGTTCGATCCCGGCCGTGGCGGTTGAATTTCTTTGGGGGAGAAATTCTAGAGGCCCGTGTACTGTGCGATGTCAGTTCGCGTTAAAGAACCCCAGGTGGTCGAAATTTCCGGAGCCCTCCACTACGGCGTCTCTCATAGCCTTAGCCGCTTTGGGACGTTAAACCCCATAAACCAATCTAAACCAACCAAAAGGCCCTTATGTTCAGTGCAAAGTCGGTGCATGTTAAAGAGCAGAAGGTGCTCGAAATTATACGTACTACAGTCCTCCACTGTAATAAGGGAGTAATTACTCATTGGCATCGACCCAAGCGCAGCCATACGGCTACAAAGGAAAGCTTTCCTCTCCTTTGTAGCCGTATGACTGCGCTTGGGTGGATGCCAGTGAGTAATTACTCCCTTATTACAAATTTACTCAACCTTGGGGGATTCCCCTAAAACATTTAACCAACAGTCCTCCACTGTGGCGCCTATTTTTCTTTCCCATCATTCCCTCCTTCCTTGATCACTTCTCTCACGGCGAGGCCCTGGCATGCTACAAAACCTATTTTTAGCGTCTGAAAGAGTTCGCCAAACCTTTGCTAAACCTTTCTTCACCTTGACGCATTCTAGCTAGGTCGCCGAATGTGGCCCCTCGAGGTGACAGGTTGGCCACCTATGCCACGTGACCTTGTGACGTCATTCAAAATTGGCCACAGGATTGTGAGCAATTTCAAGGGAACAGGTGGCTTTTGACAGGGGCTAAAAGAAAGACCCACGAAGACAGGCGCTGACTCATCCAAATATCAGTTCTATTGTGAGCAAACTGCCCACCGTGGCAGGCGGCAGTTAAACAAATCATTGGTCGCGAGAGGTTGCTCGGAAGTGCCAACCTGGTTTTGGTTTTGTTTGCGGGCGTTAATGTGCCAAAGCGACTCAGGCTATGAGGGACACCGTAGTGGAGGGCTCCGGATAATTTCCACAACCTGGGAACCTTTAGCTCGCACTGGCATCGTACAGTACAGGCCCCTTTAGCATTTCACCGCCATATAAATGCGACCGCCGCAGCCGGGATCGAACCCGCGTCTTTCGGGTTAGAGTTCCTGTATATGCTACCAAAGGTAGCAGAGTTGCGCGTCTGTTTTCCCTCGCCGCTCCGAACGCCATTCGCCGAGAGGCGGTCACATGATTTTCGTGACGTCGTGTGTTCAACACTCCGCGGAGAAGCTGACTTCACAGGTGCAGCGCCGAGCGAACCCTCTTCTGCTCGACGCGTCATGTGAGCCCGCGCTGTCGGCTACATTCATTTGTTTTCCGTGCACACCTGTGGCGTCAGGTTTGGTGTTCTGCAGTGGCAGTGAGGGGCGCAGTCGTCAGCTATGACTGGGTGCAGTGCGCCAAACTGCAGCAACCGCACCGGAAACGGCAAAGCGTTTTACGCAGTGCCATGTGGAAGGTCGGCGGCCGAAGTGCGTCGGCGCCTCAAGTGGCTCTTGAGAATGAACCTCTCCTGTTTGCGCCTGTGAAAGGCTTATAGTATTGATAAATAAATAAAAATTTATAACATGTTCCAAGATCTACCAGTGCCATCACAACCAACATTTGCCTGTTTCGAAAGCGAAATCAGAATTGCATTGGTAAAAACATTGTTCATGTGTCGACATTTGTTTACCTTGAACAAAGCACTACATTTTTTTCTAGCTTACACGCATTATCAAATAAGGAACTGGCAACGAAAATCTTGTTTGTCTATATCTTTCACTTAGTGTCCTTTTATGGATACTAGTTTGAGCCTATACCTGTCCCTCGAAGCAGTATTTGTAGCATATCACTGCATTAAAATTGTACAGAATTTACCGTCTGCATCTGCAACTTTTTGGCCCTTCACTAGTGCAGGCTCTGCTTACTCTACTGCTGCTTCGAGCCTTCTGTAGTGATGGTTCGAGGTGAAATATAAGGGACAATGAATGTTCAAGAAGCAAATTCCATGCAAAGTTTTGCTACATTTCGATGCCAGTCTCACCTGCATAAACATTTAATTTGCCTATGCAGCCGCTGCGGTGGCTTAGTGGTTATAGCTCTCGGCTGCTGACCCGAATGACGCGGGTTCGATCCCGGCCGCGGCGGTCGAATTTCGATGGAGCCGAAATTCTAGAGGCCATGTACTGTTGCCTGTCATAGCCTGAGTCGCTTTGGGCAGTTAAACCCCCCTAACCCATTTGTTTGCCTATGCTATAAAGTATTGTTCTTAGTAAAAATTCCCTTAAGAACCATCTGACAAGGATTAAGTGAGAGATGTGAGGATAGGATAGGCAAAAATCGCATGTAAACAAGTGTCGCAAATCTTGATGCCGCGAATAATTTCAGCTAGAAGACACCAAATCAGCCTATAACCTCGGCTTTAAAAAAATCCAGGAGTCGCGAACTGTTTTGATACTGCGACCTAAGCCGAATCTACGAAGAAGGAGTACAAAAATGCAAAGCGGAACATTAAATTAGTTTTTCCGAGCAATAAGGATGAAGCAGGCAGGAAAACCTACCACAGTAATCAACAACTATTGTAATTTGATAACTAAGGTGAAACGATAGTGCTTTTCGATAAAAAATGAGGAAAGTTAAATAATATCTACGTGTAAGAGTACTTTCAAGGTCCTTTAAAGATCCGCCCTATCACTGCATTTAGCAACGGGGTACATTTTGTGAAATGTGTTGGGCAAGCAATTGAGTGTTAATTTTTTCGTTATGTCAGACTCGCCTCGTTCAATGCATTGGCGTTGCTTTAGTCTGCTTGCCTACAACAAGTTGCGCAATTATTTTAATGTGGTTCTAGAGAGATGCGTTTTCGTATTTTCCGCGCATAACTCGTACAGAACACGCGGCGGGGCTAGTTGAGAAAAAAAGTAATTCATCGCTATACTTTGTTTGTTCTTAAGACGTGCACGCAGGAAGACAGGATGGGACAGACGCTGCCTCATCTGGAACGGAACTGCTTGTTCTTGTGAAATTACTGGTTCCAGAAAGAAAAAAAAAACTCGCAGGCCGTTTCCAATCTTTTTTCGTCAGTTTGTCATGATTACGATTTGCTGTTAACCTTTGGCGATTTTTTTTTCGTGCTGTATGCACACCCTCGGTAAATCACAGATTAGTTTTCAGCGTTACGTTTAGAAACTTGCCATCAAGTCAATCTATTTAAAGGAGAAAAAAAAAAGAAGCCCAAGCGCCCTACACAGCGAGCTACGCAGCCCCTGTACGTACGAGAAGTGGCTTTCCCGCACAGCTTGGAACATGATGGCGGACCTTCGCGCAACTCTGCTCCCTGCGGGAGCATATACAGGAACTCTATTTCGGGTCAGCGCCGAGCGACACAACCAATGAGCCACTGCTGCGGATGAAAGAGCTGCTCGGTCTCACAAGCCCCACCGGTGGCAGAACCTGACATCGCTTAACCTAAACCTGGCATCGTGGCGCATCGCTTAACCGTCGTACCTCTACGCTGGTATGAGGGCTCCCAGCGATCTACGAGTATAAATGTCAAGTAAATAATGACCAATTCCACATGTATGGGCATTAACCCACCAACGCTATGGCGTCATACCCTTAAGGTGAAGCTTAATTGTCCCCTCCTGTTTTATCACCAATTTCGACTGCTTGATCCTGAAAGTAGAGATTCTAACCGTAACCGAAACCGAAGTGAAAACCAAAGTGCTAGCTCACCTAATTCGCACTTGGCAAGCCCACGCTAAATCATACATCATTTTTTTCTTCATTCTTACATCTCGACGTGATTGAGCTGTCTACCAAGAGTGAAAAAATTGCTGAGCCTTTCCTCGTAGCCTCTTAGTCTCCCTTCTTCAGTTCTCTCCTCTTCTCAAGCCCATGATGTTGTGAAGCCGACCGCGGCAGACGCGTTTCCATGAAGGCGAAACGCAAAAGGCCATCCGACTGATCTGCGATGTCGGTGGACATTAAAGATCCCCAGGTGGGCGAAGTTATTCCGGAGACAGCCACTACGGCAGGCTTTTGAAGCGAAAAGCTTCACTAGGCTCGTCAACACCGCGCTTCGCGTTAGCCACACTACAGATCTGCCACAGCTGCGCATGCGCGAAACCGAATGAAGTCACGCGGAGCGCAGGTGGCTGCTGCTGCCGCAGCCGTAGTCGCCGCCACGCGCTGACTCCGTCGCCTGACCTTTCGCCGCCGCCGCGCGCTACTGTGCATGTGCGCCACCGCTTCTCCTCCTCGCCACCGTTTGATCTTTGGCCGCAGCCGTGCGCAGTGCGCATTTGAAAGGAGGGGTATATAAGGCGCGCTTGCCCATAGAACAGGCGCAGACACTCGCCATGGAAGGAGAAGCAGAAGCAACAGTTGGACGGCGCAGAAACACCGATCCAGAAGTGGTAGCTTCGGAGTTGGCTGAAAAGCATCGAGAGCTTTTCGTTTCGAGATATCCAGGCTTAACCTTAGCTAAGCCACAGCCAATTTTTTTTCTCCTCTTTTCCTCCCACCTTCCTTCCTTCACTTACTCGGTAGAGATGTCTACTGAGAAATGAGTTACTGCTCCCTTAATTTCCTCAAAACCAATTTTTTGCCCCCATTTTATCGCGCGAAAAAACATGCGTCGCATGAAGGCTATATCGCCCTAAAAAAAATGATAGCAAATAACCTGCACTAAGCAAGGGCTCACCGCACCTAATGCATATTCCTGCGTATCATGGTTCACCTGCAGATGTCGTTGGCTATGCTAAGCTCTGACAAAAGGTAAAACTTGCGAATGTCACAGGGTGGCTAACTTGACAAACTTTCGGCATTATTTCCTTTATTGAAATTCTACTTCGTAATTACAAAACTGCGTTAGTCTATGTCAGAGTACCGTTCTCTAAGTCTTTTTTTTATTTTTGCATGGCTGTCCACGCACATACACAGTGCCATTCGGCACCCTTGACATAGAGCGAGTAGAATGAGTTGGCAGGTTGTCTCCGCCACGATGGCTATGTTCGGCGGTTCAATAGGAAAGCAATAAAATTGATACACAAGAGGGTTCCAGAGGCTCTATTTGAAGAACAAAGAGCACCATTCTTAAGAACAAGACATGTGTTAGCCACATTTCAGTGTTTTTGTCCAACACTCGAATAATTGTTTTTTTTTTATTTTCTGTGATATTTGCTTTGTTTTCGCTTGGTTGTGCTTATCGCGGTTTTGTTTCGCCTGGGCTGTATTTTTATTCTGTAAGCGTGCCATTAAAACTTCTCGTATAAAACCCCGAAATGTATGTTTTTTGACGACGATGTCTAGGAGAAGTGCTTCGCTCTAGAAAGACGGCAGGGAAGATGAAATTCATGACAGCACAAAATAAACCACGGGTGACAGGGTGGCCTCAGATCGGTAACCACGTTTTGAATAAGCTTTCTTGTCGAAAAGTTGAACAGCTAGCGACCTGAGGCATCCCTGCCACCGCTTGTTTAATGTATGCTCTCAGTAGACACGTACCCGAATAATATCAAACTCGATGGAGACTGCGACACAGTTAAATATATTAACAATTCAATGCATAAGAAAAGCGAAAAATTGCGAGGACACTTTGGCAACTAAAGTCTTGAGAGGCGAAAGCTGAGAACACTATGCCGTGACGACTTCCGGTGGATGTGGCGTCGCGCCGTTCCCTTGGCTATATCGATACCCAAATTATGCATCTTTCGATAATCTTAAATGTTCATTACGCTTAACTACACATTTTCCACCTAATTTGACACAAATATGACGTTTTTCCGACCATTCTGTAACAATTTTCACTATGCCGTGACAACTTAAGGTGGATGGGACGTCACACCGCTGCCGTGGCTATATCGACGTCCACGCTATTTCAACGCAGTTTCGACATTTTTGCCTATAATTAACTAATTAACCTATAGTCATCAAACATGGCTTCTAGGTTCATTTTCTCTTCCTCTATCTGAGGGAATCATTTGTTTTCTTCTATCTTTTTTAGTACCCGAGTTAAACGCGTGTGACACGCTTTGTTAACGGACGACAGTATGAGCCAGTTAAAGGCTCTCGCCTTAATCGATAAGCTTATCTGCAACCTAGAGGCAAGAATGCATTGCACCGATCTTAGTGAGGCGCTTCTTTGAGCGACGTGCCGCCCGCCGGCTTACTGGCAGCACACCGCTCGCCAGATGTTGCTAAGCCTAGCCAGCTCCGCACTGAAGCTCCAGCGGACGTCTCTTAGTAACTGGGCAATACCTATCATAACATCTCTAAACCAGTTACGATACACTGTAAATACATTAATCGCTCATTAGAGCTAAGGCACATTTAGTTGCGGCAACGCCTTCGGCTGCGAAGCCAGCGACGCACGCCTCTAAGCTCCGGGTAGGTGGGCTTTACCGCAGAACATCAATGTTGCGTGGAAGAAGAATACGGGACATCGAAGGCTATTCTCAAGCACGCACACCGCGACCACCTCATCACGTGGCTTCACAGCGCAAGCGTTGCCAGGAAGTGTGCGCGAAAAGTTTCTGAAGCGCGATTTTCAAGGGCGCGGTGCGCAATACGGTACACAGGCGAAATTACACACATGACGGAAGCCAGCGGACACCGCAACCAAGGAGCATAGGAGCATAGACGAACGTACAGTTCGATATAATGTAAAACCTTCCTATAATAACACAGGATTTTCTAGGGAATAATCTTTGTATTTGATATAGCCATTTATTCGAAATTTTGGTATATACGGGCTCGGCTGTCTGCAGCTCCAACAATGCAAGCCTTAGTCAATGACGCCTTAGTTTTTGGGTTGGAGCATGAGGCCTGTTTCTCCGACCTTCGTGTGCAGCAGTTCTCTATACTTTCATTATCTATGCTGTAATCTGTCTATGCTGTCATTACCAGCCATTATCTATGCTGTAATCAACGGCCTTCCCAAGTGAGTCGGATAATTCAAGGTTCCCACCAGAATTCAGCTATAAAGACAGCTTTTCTTTTGACACGAAGCTAACTGTATACGACCGGGCGAAAAATTGAAAATAAACTAAACGAAAAAGACCCTGTGCTTTTCCGCAAAAAAGCTCTGGAAAAACCATGTTTTAATCATGTGAACAAGGAACTAAATTTCATACGTTCCACAGAACAACTCACGGATCACTACTACAAAACCGTCAATTTCAACACGCTCGTAAATGTGAGTTTTTGCGACATCAAGGGTCACAGGCGGCCTTTAAGCAAGCCGTACCGAGGCCGCCACGGTAAGCGGCACCAGAGGGTGGTGGAGAACAGACGTGGAGGATAGCTGCTATGTTTTTGTTTGTTTGTTTGTTTGTTTGTTTGTTTGTTTGTTTGTTTGTTTGTTTGTTTGTTTGTTTGTTTGTTTGTTTTGTTTTGTTTAACCCCCCAGCCGCATTAACATCGCCCCGAGCGAGGCCCTGCTCAGTCCCACCTGAAGAGGGCAGGGTCCCGCTTGCGGAGGTATCCGGGACATACGACTGCAGGGCCCACTTACACGGCTTGATGGGTGGCGTCTGTGGGCATACCGGGGGATGGTAACGTGTGGTTCGGGAGTTCCAGGGCGGACGGGGGCGGCAAATCGCACCTCCACCAAATATAACAGTGGTTTTTGTTTGTTTGTTTTTTGTGACGCTGAGGTCGCCAAAAGCTGCGGTGAAGCAGTGGTGGTCCGCCGTCCATCAGGCTGAGCGGGGTCTCGCTCAGAGCGATGGGAATACGGCTGGGCTAATGCCATTATTCTTCTTCACAGTTTGTTTGTTTGTTTGTTTGTTTGTTTCTTGGTTTGTTTGTTATTATATTGCAACAGCAGGCTATTGGCACGCTATTGGCAATGTTCTTCTTTCATGCGATGAAGCATTCCGTCAGGAAGCGAATACATTCGTGTAATTTAGAGATGATGAGATCGACGTCAGTAGCGAGCTCTCAGTGGCGTTCAGCAAGGCCCTGACCGAGGAGTGTTCCTTGTCTCTCGCCCAATCGGGAAATGATTGCAGGCCGAAAACGTAAACGCCCAGGGCATGAATCATGGCGGTTTCCACCAGGGAGCACAGCATGTTCATCATCAGTCCCGGCTTTGCCTGCACGATGGAAGAGAAAGAGAATCAATAAAAACGTCAGGGCCTCGAATCGCAGAAAGCGCGGCCTCATATTGCACGCGGCACTTTCTTTTAAATGCAGCGGATGAAACTAAAATGCTTACAGCAGAAACGTTGTAATGTATATGAATTGCAGCTTTTAGACTGAGCGCAGTAAGGACATCCGAACGTTATAGCGGGACTTTATGCGCAATTAATCGCAACTTTTAACTTATTATTTTTGAAAAGCCTGCGCACAAGAGTGTCACGACGTACGGCTTGGCGCTTCTGACGGCGCACTTCGTTAAGTATACCTTCGAGGTTTTTCTCGCACATCTAGCTTTGCATAGCCGTCTCCGTCCATGTCACGTTTCCCAACGGCTGACCAGCGTTCTAACCAGTACCGACTCTGCCGACCGGCTCAACATATCCGTGGTAAAGTTTTCTAGCGTTTTGAATGCTATGCTATACGTTTCTTCTAGTCCCTGACCGGTCGGTGGCTCAGAAGTGCATGAGACAGGCGCTGTCTTTCAACGGAAGTTTATTGTCTCGAAAAAGGAAATGCACACAAACAGGAATACAGGAAAATGAAACAAAGGCTCCTGCTTTGCCCTCTTCTCCATTGTCTTCGTTGTTTATCACTATAATGTATAGTTCAATCCAACTAGCCCAACTTTCCGCTATTCTGTTGTTTCCGGCAAAGGAAAACTCAAGGAAGCAAGAAGCTCGGGATGTTCGGGATACCTTCAAGAAACTCTTCAAATTTTGATACAATTGCCAGTGCATGTGTATTTTTATGTGCAGCAGCAACTAACAATTTAAGCCTGCAGCACATGCGCACAGAAAGAAAACACTACTTTAGGAAGGAGGAAGCACCATTAGCAGTTCTTCCGCCCTGGCTTGCCTCTCCACCTTTTCCTCATTAAAATTCCTTTCTCTCTCTTTCTCTGGCTTACTATGCTGTAGGCGTCACCGACTCACATAACAAATAAAAAAACTCAAGGCACATAAAGCAATGTTTTCATCACTCCGGCATGTGCTATTCTGAGGTGAGAGTCACGGTCCTTAAGTACGAATAATACGTACTTCAGGCAATCGTGCTCTCCAAAACAATATCAGCTACAGTGCTGTTTAGCATGATGCCTGTGGCAGCTTCTGCAACACGTACGTACTTACGTAAAAGACGCAGATGAACGGTCCTAAGGCCGGCGAAAAGCTAATCGCAAGCTAAGTGCGGTTGTCAGGACACGTGCATGTTTAATCGATTGGTCGGTCGGTCGGTCGGTCGGTCGATCGGTCGGTCGGCTGTTGAGTTAAGGAGTAGGTTGGGTTAGTCTTATATCCGCTAACGAAATTTGCAGTCTCCGAAATCGCACCGTGCTACTTGATCCATTGGCGCCGCTGGCGCGGCCGCGGGGCCTTACTATAATTCATCTCACAAGTTGTTTCCAGCCCATGGAAGACACCAAATATTTCTTCGAATATTTCAGAAGTGCTGTGTCTACTTTTCAAACATTCAGTGCAGTAATTGAAAAGGTAGCTCAGGATGGTGTTTTGAAAGCATAGCGAGCGTTTCATTATCTCATTCACTGATTGAATTAGCAGGGAAAGTCAGCGCAAACGCAGCACTGCGGAGACCTGCTGCGAGGTGATTCACCGCCATTCATAACATGGCGTCCGCCGAGTCGGCTGAATACCGTGCACGATGCAGCTGGACACCGGTGCTGTTTCCTTACCAGGGATGGAGCCACCAGGGGATGGAGCCAGGGGTGAACACGTTTTGCAGCACACGGCGTTTCAATTGGCTCACATCGCTGCAGCCTTCCCAGCGCTGCAAACTACTTATGAGATGGAGATGATGACGGGCGAGGGGTAGAGGGCACACGTTTGGCGTTCCTATTGACTAATCGTTTCGCGGCCGATCCTGCTTTGCACTGGGGTTTTCAGCGATATCTCGTCCGAGGTGGTGGATTTCTCTGTCTCGACACCAGTTGCTGAGGTGTGAGCGTGCCATTACGCCGATGATGTCGACCATTGCCACTCTCCAGCACTGCCTTGGCGCTGACTCCGACTTCACGATGACTTGGCTGGGCAAATTTCGTCGTGAGGCGTCACCTATGCGCTCGGGCTCGAGTGGTGCCCTTGTGGGGAACTTGCACGACTGGTCTGACAGGGAAACAGATGTTTTACATTCAGTTCTCATTCACCTACTCAAATACCCTTGATGAGGTAAACTGAACTCCTTCCCTTTTTGTGACAGTACCGTGATAACAACCGTAAAATTAGGCGAACCTTTTTTTGTTCCTTTGCCTCCAACAAGCCGGCAACGGCGTGCCAGTCCGACGGGGTAAGCAAATATATGGCGGCATCTTAACTTGCCGGAAATCGTCGATCAATTTGTGATTTCGCGCGACACGTTTTTCTTCCCATAAAAGCACTACGATCACCGCTATCTTCCGCGGCAACCAGTGCTCCTTGCTGGCCAACAACACCCGATCGCTTAACGAGACAACCTGGTGAAGGTAATTGGGTGCTGCTCGTGTTACGGGGAGAGAGCTCACCATGTCGGGTATGCGCAGCTTTCCGAGGTCGTACACGATGGCGTTGGGCGGCGTGGCCGCGGGAAGCATGAAGGAGAAGGAGCAGCCGATGGTCACCGGGATGGCGAAGTACAGTGGGTGCACACCCCTTGCGATTGCCTGCGCCCAAGGAAGCGCCGCGCTGTTTTTAGCAGCAGGACGCGTACGCTTGCACAAAGCACTGTGTCCGGGGCGAGTAGACATGCCGCTCGTTTCGCAATATTGGTCATGCGTAATTATCCAGTCTACAATAAGATTTTAATTTTCCTTCGTAACCAAAGCTTCTCCTCCTGAGTTGACAAGGAAGTTTTTTTTTTCTTTAATATTAGCGAAAGGAATATAAAGACAAAATAGATGACAGAGGCGGCAAGTATAGCCTTGAAATACTTGTTTGAGTAACCTTCTCGCGCAATTTCGGAAACTTCCCAGTCTTCCATCCCCAGGGCTGCTCGAAAACTGGCATAATGAGGTGCCCAGTACTGGGCTCGTGTTTCATTATTTGACAGCAGGAGGACGCTGGAAGCACCGCCGAAGAAATATTATATTAAAAAAGAGACGGAGACGCTATGACGGAGAGCCACGAATCCTGTCGAAGAGTAATAATGTCCGGCTTGTAATAATGTAAGTAATAATGTCCAAGCGCTCAATGCCATACATATACCTAAAAGCCTAGCAGGTGTTGAGCACATTTTGGCTTGAATTCGCCGTTTGAACCAGCTCCCAGGGTACTTTACTTGCCATCATCAACATGCGAACGTGCTAGATGTAAATTCTTCACACGCATCATGATTACCGTAGGCTGCGACTGCAACGGCATATCGTGAGCAAGTAACACGATCAATCACACCCTGCCACTCTGTGCCAAAACTCACGGTGGGATCATTTCATTTGTGTACAAGGCAAAATGGGTAAGACTACTATGGGAACCAAGCGTATTCTACCGGTATGCACGTTTGTTTCCAAATGACTGCCCACACTTAGTGTCCCGGAACTGAGCAGAGATTTTATAACACTGTAAAAACACTGTGTTTTGTAACACTGCAAAGAAACTGCAAAGTTACGCGCTGCACTCGCTCATTTTAACAACGCTAAAGACAGGTCCACCTCTATGCGCCCCGAGCACATGATCGCTATTGCGTGATTGGTTACCCTATACTCACCGTTCGGCAGACGACCGGCAGAAGAATGGAACTGACCGCAGCGTTGCTGGTCACTTCCGTCAGCATGGATGCGGCGAAACAAAGAAGCAGCACGGTGAGCACTTCTGGAAGAACCTCGAGGCCCTTGAGACGCTCGACCAGAAGCGCCGACAGGCCGGATTGCTAAAAGCATGAAAGTGCGTGACACCACTGGCCAATGCAATGACCTCATAAGCATGCATAGCGCTATAGTGTAACGTGTGCAAATGCTTCATGAATGAGGTCTAGGTTAGGTTTTTGAGGTTTAACTTCCCAGAGAGATTCAGGCTATGAGGGACGCAGTAATGAAGGGCTCCGGACAATTTCGGGCACTTGGGGTTCTTTAACGTGCACTGACACCGCACAGTACGTGGGCCTCTAGCATTTCGCCTCCATCGAAATTCGACCGCCGCGGCCGGGATGGCACCCGCGTCTTTCGGGTCAGCAGCCGAGCGCCGTAACCACTGAGCCACCGCGGCGGCTCTTCACGAATGAGAAAAGGTGATAATACGCGAATAGAGAATGCATCACTCTGACATGGCGGCGCTCCTGAAAAAAACTAAAAAAAATACATAGGTACCTAATCTTGCGTTTTTGACAGGTTGCAGTTCTTGAAAGTTTTCACATGAGTGCACATATTCGGATAAGACCTGAGCCTTTTAATATCGAAAGAACAGTCCTGTAAAATATTTGCCACTAGTCCCGCGTGCAACACCAGCAGCCCGGGAAGCCTATAAAATTTGCACGGGAATAACATTAGCTACAAAAGTAGCTCGCTTATTAGCGAATGACATCAACTCCTGCTTCACAAACCAGCAAAGATCACCCGATAACCCGACCTCTTCTACGGCGCAGATTGTTAAACGGGCACTGCGCAACTTTAAAACACGGCAAACTCACGCAGTCGCTACATCATGCTGTAAAAACCAAGGCTAAATATTGCACCCCCACGCTTATCAGGGAGCAGAATCACGCTTTAAAGCGTTGTCATTTCAGAGTCGTGCATCATCAAGCTAGTACGCAAGTCAGCTGCCGCCAGCATAGGAACAGCGACCACCCGGCTGTTGCAATTTCTTCCTTTGCCTAAATAAAAGTTTTTCTCTCTCTTTCTCTCTCTCTCTCTCTCTCTTTCTTCAGTCTTCTAAATAAAACGAAGGCCCATGCAATCTCCCCAATTAAAATTTCTCGCTGGCCGCCTCTTTCCTCCTTTCATTACCCCCCGGTGCTTTTGAACTAGATTCATAGTCTTAAGTTTAAACGGAGGCAATGCGATCACTTTTTTTCTGGAAATGTTACCCTAAAAAGCCGCAGGAGAAGTGTTCACTCTTCTAAGGGGACCAAATGCAGTAACTTTAAAGATTAATGCATCGGTATATTGGGTTTAGCGCCCCAAAAGCAACACATATGCAATGAGGGACGTCGTAGTAGAGGGACACGGATTAATTTCCACCACCTGGGGTTCTTTTACATGCACCGACATCGATTTCGGGCCATCAACGTCGTCGAGCTCAGCAGTCGAACGGAAAAGCCACCACGGCGGATTATTGGGGATGCTGAGGCTGCTGAGCGTTGATGTGCTGCACCAGAACATGGACGCGGTGACTAGAGCTTCATCAGAGCGGCTGTTCGGGCAAGTTGACATGTCATATGCTAAGGGCTAAAAGTTTTGAGCTTCGTTTGTCTCTTTATTGATTCTGCATGGCGTCACGCGTTCTTCCGCGTGATGAACACTTTCCCGGGCCTTCTTCACATGATGAAAAATTTAGCATCGCTGAAAAAGTAGTAATCGTTGATTAAATGTATAAACCAATAAAATATTGACAGTTGTGTCTTCCATGCTGCGAAAAAAGAACAAGAGATAATAGGGACTGCTGTTTTGGTACCGAGAATAAGGCGGCCTAACACGTACCGTGTGGTGGTGGTGGAAACATTTATTGCCAAGAAATGCATAAGGGGCAAACCCTGCCCACCCCCACCTTACGTTGCACGAGGCAACCCTTAGGGGGCTGCCCTTGCAGGGCTATCCGCTTCAAGGCGTCGGTAGTTATCCGGCGCTGGTCAGCAGCTGTGGAACTGGCCAGGAGAGTCTCCCAGTATGACTCCGCCGTGGTTGGGGATGGAGTGTGTGTGGGAAGGTATGTGAGGAGAATATGAATAAAGTCTCCTGGTTTCCCGCAGAGCTTACAGGAGGAGAGGAATTGATCGGGGTAGCGGGCATGAAGAAGAATAGGGCAGGGAGCAGTACGGGTCTGGAATCGACGCCAGTGGGAGGCCTGGGTTAGGGAGGGAGCCGGCGGAGCGTAAACGCGCCGGGTATTTCGGTAGTGAGTAAGGATATCTCTGAAGGTAAGCAGACGCTCCTGGGATGGCGGAGGGGGTCCAACCCCAGTCCGGAAAGTGAGACCCAGGGCGAGGGAGTGGAACTCCTCGTTACCCGGGGGGCCTGCGTGTGCGGGGGTCCAGATAAAGGGGCGGGTGGGGTGCGAGAAGCGTAGAAGCGGAGCCGCGGTGTGGGATATCAGGCCTTTAGAGAAATTGGATTGGGCGGATTTTGAATCGAAGAGAATTTTGGTGGCCGTGTTCCGACGCTGTCTTTCGGTATGTTCAGAACCCTCCATATCTGACAGGGCATAATTCACAAATCAAATACAATGTACCATGATTAAGGAACCTTGGAAGGTGCGCATTCACCCCGCCGTGTACGAACCATGCAAGCTTCTCCCGCAGCCATGCCTCCCCCGATGAGGATCATCACTCCCCACTGGGCCCGGTCGCTGGCCTCACGCCACGTGATGATGGGTCCGCTCTTCCAGGGGTGCTTCGGGTCCCGCGGTATGGCGAACAGCAGCAGCGTCACCATCATTGCAGGCGCGGAAGCTTTGATGGCGCTGCGAATTTAAAAGCGAGGTTCCAATTTTCGCGCCTCCAAGGTAGTTTTGTACCAACAAGCATTGCTCGCACGTTCTCTTCGTTATTTGTGTAATAGAACTTTACAGTAGCAAAAAGTAATACGAATACTGCAGGCGTCGCTACTATCGTGGTTAAATTCCCAGAAACTTTTTGAAATTTATTTTCGTTAGTGATATAATAATATTTCAAAAGCACTATTCCGAAGGGATAGACGGGCAAGACCTTGGGATGCTGTGGGTTTGCGATTTTCGTGGGTGGATGCCTAGCGAAATAAATAAATAAAAACAAATCAAATAAATAACCGCGACTCGGATTCAAACCCGCGGCGGCGCGAACATATCAGCTTCGCAGGTCATTGCGAGAGAGAACTAGGCTATTGCCGCAGCCGAACACGCCTCATGTTATACTGTAGCACACTTTCGCGCAGTGCATTGCACATCATCTTCTTTAACAACTAATGCCGCTGTGAAACTAATATTCGCGCTTCGAGCTGTGTGGCGATAGTTACAGAGAGATGCGCGCTGCATGAGTTTGCGTGGACGACGTTGCGGCAGAAACACGGCACTGGAGCAGTACGCGATGGCGTTGACATTATTGCTGCAGAAACACGGCAATGGAGCACAGGCCACCGGCGTTCATTTGGGGAACTTGGCATTGACGGTGAAAAAGTTGATGATGCGCATAAATGGCTCCCTGGGTCATCCTCTCCGTGCCCTTCTTGTGGTAGACTCCCCCGGTGTTCCTCTCCCGTGTGTTTTCCTTTTGCCTTTACTCCGTACAGGTGAATACCAACCTTTACCACCCGATTCTTGGCCGATCCCCCAGAGTGGGTATGTGCCATTCTGTCGTAGGCTACAACAACAACAACAACAACAACAACAACAATAGACAACTCATTCGCGCTTTCAGGTTCTTCGCGGTGGTGTCCACCTGAAGAAAATTGCACTTTCGGACAATATTTCTTGCTTCAAAATAATTAAACCGTCTGCCAGTTTTTTTTCTCAGCCACTTGGGATACTACCGCATCTCCATAGACTATTCTGCAATTTGATACCATCCACTCATGGCACCGTCATGTATAAAGTTTCAGGGAACATCTAGAGAGCCACAAGGCCTAAATAAAAGGTATGTGTTCATCTTGTGCCGTTCAGTTCTATTTGGAGGTGGGGGGCTGCTCAGCCAGCCGTATTTGTACTCTTACTTCTTGTATCGATCTCTCGCCTTGCATGCGGCACCGGACATCCCGATGAGCTTAGTCCAGATACGAGGTGCTTTCTCGATGTACTCACTCCTCTGTGCTCTCGTAGTCAGTGAGTTTTTTTTTTTTCATTTCTAGGCAGAAATTCGCTACGAGAAGAGACATGTGCTAGGCAAAGCATTTGTGCTATAAGCAGAAAGCACTTATTGCAAGAAAGCTCCAGAGGTACATAGCTGTCCGCTTGATTTACATCAAGAGTCCGACGAAATTCTGTATGAACGAAGATCTGCAGTCCCTGACCAAGCTACGAAATTGGGCTATGAAACGTTAGCCCTACCGTCCTCGAGTTGCTCACTGAGCGCGATTCTTCCTTTTCATTGTTCCTGTTATGCACTGCTGCCTCTAGAGCTTGGTTTACTTTCGTATGTTCATCCATTCGGAATGCTTGCACTTTATTGGTCGTTTTGCTCGTGTTTCCAAGCATAGATGCCGTTATGACATGTTATTTAGCATTCCATTTTATCCACAGCATACTTCAAAACGCTATCACATCATTTCGTTGCTCCATGCTTTGTCAACAGTCAAGGAAGCAATCACGTGTAATTGAATGCATGGCAGAAGTTAAGATTTACGTAGCATTTAATGTGTGGCCTATGACTGACAAATATTTCTTAAGCGAGTACCAGTGGCTCTTTTATCTTTGCGACCGTACGGAAGGTTTGCGTAAGACGTTCGCTGCAAAACTTTACATTTACCTTACAGTGTATTGTGTTTAGAACACGATTAGTACTACGGCTTTGAGAGGGCAAGTACTTCGTTGCAGATGTACTATTTTTGTATTGCTGCTCATACGCACCACTGAAACTCTACTGCTTCGAAGCAGAGAAAAGAAGCAATGCATAAAAATAAAATTAGGTGGGAAAAGTAGGCTTTACTTTCCGAAGGGAAGAAGATCGACCCATCCGGGAAGCAGCAGCGGCTCCATGGTGACCCAGAGCAAAATCATTAGCACCATCAGGAACATCACGCATACCTCTGGGAAGCTGACACCACAGGGTAGAAAAAGAAAGAGAAAGCCGAATTCAATTATTGTTCGGCACAGACCTACCATGGTGACATGTGATTAACTAGCACATACGTATGTGGCGTGGCCGTACAGTTGTCCATACGTACAGGTGCCCACAAGTTTCCAGAACATCAAAACTACAACGAAGCTTAATTTCTGAGCCTTTCAAACATGCTGCCACAAAATAAAGAGCGTGCTTTCCACTTTCTTGGGCCACCTACAGGATTCCCCCCTAAACGCTTGACTGCGCTTTTAGGTAGGTAGCCGTAAAAATTAGGTTTGTCATGATTCCTAAGTTGCGAAAACTTTTCTGGTCCCCTATGCCCATACATTACAGGCATTTAGGTCTAAACTATTGGTGAATTATTGGGACTTAAGGAAGAGCAAACCTGAGGAGATGCAGTCACAGATAGCGTTCCACGCACTGATTATGATTTATTCAAACATTTCCTCCAGCTGAAACGCGTTGTATTTCGCTCGCACCACTCTACATGTGCTGGTATGAAGGCTTCAGTACGGAGGGGCTACAGTACTGCGTCCTTTTACACATTTCTAGCGAAAGATTTTACGCCTGTAAGTGAAGTCGATAAACTTCGCTGTAAGTTTAGGGACACCAGTAAGTGTAGTAAGCGAGGATAGCCTACAAAATCAACATAATTTGTAGTACCACTACGCGAAGTGCTACAGATGTATTGAACTTCAGACTTGGAAGACTGAACTTGAGCCGGAAACTCCTCCGCTTTCGTACTCATCCCATTCGAGGCTTCAACGACGATAGCCACTGAAACCAAAGAAGGAGTCATAATAGCTGCGCTGTAAAACACCAGCGACTAATAAATTCTATCGGCAGTCCGGTTTGTGCAGTTTACGCGTCCGGGCCTCTTCTTTTTCTTTTCTACACGCTTCTGTAGTGTTGATCACTGATTTTGGCACAGCTTATTTAGAGATTGAAATATCAGTCATCAATAAGAAATGACTACAGAACACCAAAGTGTAGAGGCAACGTCGGTCGCGAGCTTTCTGTCCTTGTTCAGCGCGGTCACGCCGTATGTGTGCACTACGGAATGGTATATAACACTATCGCAGTAAGATTTTGTATATGTCCGGTCCGGATCCAATGAGTTTTCGCTGTCCAGTCGGAGCCCCACCCATCACTCCACCTATTTCTTCCGTTCACTGCCTATGGCAGATTCCAATCGGCAGACCGGAGTAAGCTTTCTTGCTCCGTGATGCTAAAAGGCATATATTTAAGCAGTGCGCAAAACCAGGACAAAGCGGGAGACTGGAGGCAACACTAAAGGGCGTGTTTCAATGGGCGGTTTGGATTCAGATGCTGAGTTCCGATTACGCCGTTACAGTGCAGTTCTTAGACTCCCCTATATACACCCTGCTCCTTTGCAGATTCGGAGAGCTGCTCCGGAATTTGCCATGTACCTCGTCTCCCGCTTTCCTCCTGGCACTCTTATGGTAACCACTGCTGCCAAAAGATGTGCTCTAATGGAAGCCGCTGCGCTCAGCCATGTGTAAGAGGACACCATGTGTCCTACTGGATGCCGGAACAGTACTGGAGGCATGGAAACGAACGGGGCGACGCGGAAACAAAGGTGTTCTTTTGGCGTATTTCTTTGGGTGATACGGAGTAGCTCTCCGAAATCACGAAGGAGCAAGGTGTCTTGGGAGTCTAGAAACCATACCGTGGCGGTCCAATCAAAACTCAAGACCTAAATCCAAATTGCCGAACTAAACGCGCTGTTCGGTTTCGCGGAGCAAGAAAATTTACTCCGGATCACCGACTGGGCGGCCCCATCTTGCGCCACATGGCAGGTCCTCGATAAAAAAAAAAGCGTACGCCATTAAGCAACCGACGGCACACAGTAGTTCCGCTTTCAAAACCGGATGCCGCCTGTCTTATTTCCAAGTTTACGTCCAGTTCGAAAGCGAAACACTGTGCCCAGCCATCCAAGCATGAATTTAGGACTTCCGCATGGCATTCCGCGTGGCGACCAAGGCCTTCCACACAGGCCGAGACTGGGAGGCCCATATACAAAGCATTGCCTCGATATAACAGGACGCACGGAGTCTCGTAACAGTGCCGCTGGTCACTTCCATGAAGCTCTAAGCCACGTAATCTCGGTTTGCGCCACGTATGAGCGAGAAAGACGAGCGTTGACCGATTCTTTGGCGGATTCCGGAAGCAGGCCCATTTTGGGACGCACAGCCTTGGGAACCTCCCCAAGCAGCCCAGACGATTTCCTGCCTCGTAAGCAGCGCAGAACACGACACATGACTGTGACGAGGCGCATTGTTTATGTGTTTGCTTTGCATACATTCGCGCCTCTCTTCTTTCATAATCAACTACAAAAACCTTTTTTCTTTCTCACTTTCTCTCCCCTGGGCAGAGCTGCAGGCCAGAGAATAAGAGAAGCTCTTTGCCTTAAATTGTCCGCCTTGTTCTGAACAGCTAAAGTTGGATTTAAAAAGAAAATGTTTATTTTAAAGGCAATGCTAGCTGGCTTTCTTTAAGCCTTCAATATTTTAAAACTTGGAGCACGAAACTAAATATACGTGGCCAGAAAAGTGCTGAGATGCTTGCGCCCGAGATCTAAACATGCCGTTGATGACAAATGCAGATCGATACGCGCTTGCATTATCACTGGGTGCCCGTAGGTCAGTGCGTATGATACCTAATCGGTCCAAGTTCACTGTAGCGCCTTGCGATCTCCTCCCGGACTTTCTCCTGGGCCGCTGTTCGGCTTGGGTTTCGCCTAGAATTTAAAACAAAAAAAAAACCTAAGAGGGAGTGCTCATCACGAGCACAGATAAACTAAGGTTGTAGCAGCAAACCGCTGCGGTTAAACAAAGAAACACAAAAGACTGGACAGTATTTTTTTCTCAACAAGTATGCAAAATGCACGCCAGTTCTTTATGGGACAAATGAGACATATGCAGCTTGTGGCATGAAAGAACGCTTTGAAGCAGACGGACATCTTGCATTGACCATGCTATCACGTAAGCTGGGCAATCATTTCTTTGTGAAACTCATTGAAACAGGAAGATTGTACGCTCTGCCTTGTGACATATCGGGTTTTCCTTTAAGGCGCCTCCACTATGCCTTTATGAATTGGAAAGTATCAAACTTGCATACCATTAATCAAAACCAGGTCCAGGACTCTTAGGCGCAAATTTTAACTGCGAGGAAACTGTGGAATTTTGTAAGGTACTGTTAGGGATACTGAGGGTTCCGACGCGTACCAATATCTTCCTTTCAAAATTTGTCAGTCGCTCGCATCGCACAGTTAAGGCTGCCATAGAAAATCCATGCGGAACGTTTTTGACGGCAGCAGGAACGTTAACAGCAAATAAATTTAATCCTGCCAAGGGAACATGTGCGGATATATGGGTTGTTATAGTGGGATCTTACGATATATGAAAAAGTTGCGTTCATAAAGAACTTTCGAAAATCCGATTGTCCAGAATTTCATGGTCTGTGAACTTTAAGGCGTGCAAGCTGTAAGGTAGTGAAATCGAAGCATCTACTTACAGAGCTCTGAGAGAGGACAGCAGAAGATAGGCCCATGCGACAAGGACGCACAGAATCATTGTTGGTATGTTATAGAGCATCCACGATGCGAAAGAAACTTCGGTGGAACTTGGGAACATCCTGCGAAAAATTTACGTCATTAGGCGAAGAAAATAACACTGCCGACAGAATGAAAGATGTCAAATCTCGCCTCAAATTTTATCACAGTACGTGCATTGCTAATACTCTACTGGCACGTGATTGCTTCTTTGTTTTCAATCAGTTCTCCATTATTAATTGAAATCGGCGCTGTCACCACTTCGAAAAACATGACAGTGGAGCATTCTCATGTCGCTTTCTCTCCTATAGAGTTGCGCCTTCATAATCAATAAAAATCGTGCTGAGTGCATACGCCAGCTTTCCTGGTTATTATGCTGTCGAACTTGGCATATGATTTCCCGTTTGATACAGAAATACGTACTCATCGATTAGGTCCTTGAGGACCAAGTTGGGACCAGTGCCGATAGGTGACCCCGTGCTGCCGATGTTGGCAGCATAGGCCACGGATAGCAGCATTGTAGTCAGCAGTGCTTTCTGGTGACTCAGCTGGGAGCTGTACGGCAAAGACGAACAAGTAGAAAACAAACAGGTCGAGATTTTCATGCTTGTAGTGATCTCCTCCGGGTAACTTGTAATTATTGATTATGATACTTCGTCCTTGAACATGCTTCTCAATTCTTTGTTTTGATTTGGTTTCGCAGAAATAGGATCGTTATGAAACAAAACGCATTAGGCAAGCGTTGCATTGGCGATATTATACGTGTGACTACTTTACAAACACGAAGTGGACAGAAAACAACTGTAAGTAGTGAATTTGCGCCTTCATGAATGGCCGAATAAAATGCCGAAACTCCAGTGGACCGGCGCGATATCGTTAAAGGGTCCCTCCAGCGGCCTGATGTTCTCTTGCGTATGCACTTCGCATGCACGGACATTTTAAGGCGAAAGCCTTTAATGTCTCATGCTGTCGTTAGCAATCCGTGTCCGCAGCCGTGTCTGCGTCCGTGTCGGCAGCCGTATCGACAGATGTGTCCGCGTTTTGACGGGTGTCTACCGAGATATGTGAGACAGTTACTGCGTAAATTTTCTTTCCTCAAATACAATTTTCAGTTTCTTCATTACGGCCCATCTTTCTTCTTTCACTGCCACTTCCTCCCTTCCTGTACGGTGCGGTTAAGGTGCCCGCCGAGATGACTGAGAATTACTGCGCCGTTTCCTTTCCTCAAAAAGCGTTGCGTTCAAAGGGCAAGGCATCGCGCCGAACGGATGGTGGCGTTCCGTGGACTCCCTGGCCGCGCTACAACACGCTGTCGCTTTCCACTCTTAAGGGCGAAGCTTAAGCGCCATTAATTAGCAGTCAATTAGTGATGAGTGATTAATGAGTATTTAGTCATTAATTAGTAGTTTGTCATTACCTCATCATCAATCATGTGTGACGTCATCCAGTGGTGACGTCACCAGTGTCACATAGGCAAAGTGGTGCGGAAAACGATTTCGCCTCTACGCACTTTAGACAGTCAAAGTGCCCCCTGAATTTTTTTCTTTCTTTAAACATCACATTACGCTTATCCTATCCAAAAGAGTACAATACTACATAATTAGAGATCCCTCACGCACAAGTAATTCGTCTCTGACGCCCGGGTTATACTTATTTGCCGATATACACGTAAATGGCCATTCTCTACTTTACATTCATAGATGGAAGCCCTCACACTACTCCTGGCGCAATGGTGCAGCGGTTAAGCGACGCGCCGCTACCCTGCAGATGGCTGTTTCAAATACAGCCACCGGGGAGGCTTAATTGTGAGATCCAAATTGCTCTTCACGAGCAACCTCTCACGGCCAATCATTAATTTATCTGCCACAGTCTATGGCGGGCAGGTTGCGATGATGTCACGAAGCCACGTGATCCGGGTGACAGGCGGGCCATTATCTTTTTCGCTCGCATTAATTGTAAAACATTTTATTCGCCGGGAAGAGCTTGGCAAGAAGTCGCGTTAAGTGGTCGAGAGTACATAGCCCTCCACGACTTTGTCAGCCCATTCCACCGCCAAAACTTGCGTTCTGGGGTCAGAGCTAGCCAGCAAGGTCTCCTACCGCTCGAGAGAAGGAGCTGTAACTAGATCACCCGGAGGTGGCTCTATTTTGCAGTCCCACAGGATGCGATCATAGGTGGCTCGTTGGCCACAGTGTTTGCAGTTTGGGTTGTAAAGATCTGGATAAATGTGCGCGAGGAGTGATGGGTGCGTATCGATCTCGTCTGTAGACGACGCCACGTAACCTCTTGTTCTTTACTAAGTCTTTTGTCTGGAGGGGGGAAAATTCTCCTCTCTAGTTTAAAATTATTGGTGAGATCATGATATGCGATCATGGAGTCCTTCGGGAAATTCAGGGAGCCAGACTCAACGCCACCGCCGCCGACGACGACGAAGATGGCGGATTTTCTGCAGGACGGGAGGGAGCCTTAATGACAACGCGTTAAAATGTGAAGATGTCAGAAATGGTTCCGTCTGCGGTAGTAAAAACTACGCCAACTGTCGTCCAGACAAGCAGCAATAAAAATGAGGTGTCAATGTCCAGCTAGATGTCTGCTCCACAAGTGCGCAATATAACGAACGCAATGGCTACATATCTCAAGTCTGAAACTAGGTTAGCACGAACAAATTACAGAGCACGCATGTGGCAACGACGCGGTTTGGTCGGTGCTATATTTTTTTTTAATTTTTGCAACTTAATCTTCTTGTGCAGTTTTGAAAATCGTTCTTCAAATTAGGGACGCTTCTCTTGTGTCGCAAGAACTTCTTTAGGCCTTCGTGGCAAAAATCTGCTTCAGCAGCTTGGGAAGAAGCAGATGCAGGTAGCAGTGATGTTCGTCGTGGATCGTCGTTTGTGGCAATGGAAATGATACACGAGATTTAATAAATCAGTGTACAAAATGCGACCTCTTCTACTTAGGGACGCATCTAGTTGTGGCTGCTACTGCAGAGTTCTGCAAAATAAGTGGCTCCCAGATTTTCTTTGGCTTTTATTACTAAACTTGCATAACATAAATACGCCCAATTTCTGTACAATCAGAGTCAAACTTCACACTTTGGAAGCGAGTCAATAAAGAACGTGAATTTCCTTTTGATCAGCAGTTGGCAGTACTAAGACGTAAATGGAAAACACTCAGATAAGTTTTCATTCACACTATCAACAGAGGTAGCGAAATAATGCTAGGTAAAATACGTACACAATTATTTTCGCAAGCTTTTAGCAAAAATGTTTCGTCTTATGTTGCAAGAGGAGCGCGAATATGCCACTGACCTTGACAGTTTAAGCCGTGGTCTAGTAATACCATCCTTGGCACTGTTGAGGCAAGCGGCAACGTTACCTAAAACGGGCACGCAATGCATGAATTCTCGATGACGCAGGGCACTGTAATCTCAAAAATCCTTAAAACTACATTGTTGCCATGGCTTCAGGTACCCCTACTATTGCTCATACGGCTAATTTAAAGGGCTTCGGCAACGCTGTAACGTTCGTAGTCAGTAAGCACCGATGAAGAACACAGACATTATGCTCGCGTCAGGCCAGGCGACATAAATTTCTAAAGCTTTAGGGCACATGAAAGCTATTCTGTGCCCACTTCACTGCCATGAATTCAGAATACAATTTTGCCACACAGAGATCTCTCAAAGGTATTTTCCGGTCTTGTAAAGCTTGAAATACAAACTGCCACAGTTAAAATAATTCCTTCCTTAAGTATTCTTCTGCTACTGGGAGCGTTTCTATGATTTGAGCTAATGAGTACTGAAAAGGAAAGACCGCATTCACTACCGAAAGCAGTCCTAATTAAACGAAACAGCACTGCTTTGTCAAATGAAAGTTTTACCGAAAACCTAGCAATACACAGCCACATACAAACCTAGCTATAAGAAAGAGTATTATGCGCAAAAATTATATATATTCATAGCACTGTACAGCAACTGTGTTACTTGCCTTAATTGCCCTGCTACCAGTGTCGTGGTCCAGTCTAATATGGCGCCCTTTCCAGAAGCCACAAAGAAAGTGTTCACTTTTTCAGAGGGTGCTCGTACCTTCCTCGTCGTCCTCATAGGAACACGAAGTCGTCTGCACAAGGTCGACGACTGCAATGACGATTGGAGCCATAATCGAAGTTGACGCCGTGTTTGGGATCCACACAGAGAGTGCCATTGTCACCAGCATGAATCCCAGTAGAAGTCTGAAAATATGACGCGGAAGCGAGAGGTATTTGCGGATATAGTCTGCCAGCAGTGATTTTTTTTTCATATTCCTACAAACTTACTGGCAGACAGAAATCTACAAACTGAACATGAATTAGCCTATATGGGAGTAAAAAAAAATGTAGGGTTTTAACGCAGCTGAACCGAGTAGGCGCACGAAAGCATGCGCTCAGCCTGGTTGTCGACGATGTACCGTCTTTGTCAAAAGAAACCAGGCTGCATGGTTTGCTTCTAGCTTGTATAGTGGAGCCCTTGTGGCTATCCTAAAGATCAAAAGGTGCTCGAAGGTCAGAAGACCCCCAGTCCTTACCTTTAACGACCATTTCAGCTTCAGGTAAGCTGTAAAGGCTCCACTGCACGAAGAAGAGCTAAACCATGCAGCCTGGTTAATTTTGACAAAGACTGTACAATGCACAGCGCGAGAGTATGTTGCAGTTTAACACGAGTCTCGATAGGCTGCGGCGATAGCTTAGTGCCCTCGTGCAGTGGCCAGCAAAGCTGAGCTCTTCGCGTCGCCTGCACAGCCATCAGAGTCCTCCATAAAGTCAAAAATAAAATTGCAATAAAGAAAAGTGACCGGCAAGGAGACACGATCTCGCCAATGTTATTCACTGCCTGTTTACAGGAGATAATTAGGGGCGTGAAATGGGAATAGTTGGGGTTTAAGAGTTAATGGAGAATACCTAACTAATGCGCTATCATGGATGGCAATTTGCCAATATCCCTCAAGAGAAAAGTATACAACAGCTGTATCTTACCGATACTCACTTAAGGGGCAGAAACGTGGAGGCTAACAAAGAGGGCTCAGCTTACGTTACGGACAATGCAGAGAGCTATGGAAAGAAAAATTATAGGTGTAACGTTAAGAGATCGGAAGCGGGCGGAGTGGGGGAGGGAACAAACGCGAGTTAATGACACCATAGTCGAAATCAAGAGGAAGAAATGGGCTTCGGCAGGGCATGTAATGCGAAGGCAGGATAACCACTGGTCCTTAAGGGTAACGGAGTGGATTCCAAGAGAAGGCAAACGTAGCAGGGGGCGGCAGAAAGTTAGATGGGCGGATGAGATTAAGAAATTTGCCGGGATACAATGGCTCCAGTTGGCAAAGGACAGGGTTATTTGGAGAGACATAGGAAAGGCCTTTGCGCTGCAGTGGGCGTAGTCGGGCTTATGGTGATGATGACAGTAGTGATGACCTTGCTCTTAAATCAGAGTGCGCTAGAGGACATCTTACTCCCATTTTGTTCTCATATAGGATCATCCCCGTTTGGAGTGTACTGCAGCCAACAGCGCTAATAGAATATTGTTTTACTGAAATGTTAGTGAAAGAATCTGATCCTTCAAATAGAATTTTTTCTTTCACTGAACAAACTGTTTGTGGTTGTGTTCTCGTACTAGAACATATAGACAGTGCGTTCCTCTCACACAGTGGATGCAACATCCTCCAGCGATCTAGTCATTCTACGAAAATTGCGTCCGTCCTTTTTCCACCATGGTGATACTGGAACGTCTGCGTGTGTGGGTGCATATTCTTCTTCATGGCGTAATATTTTATTTCTTTGTCACAGATCGATAAGCGCGTGCGGATTTCGTAATAAGAGCGTGTTCATAGTGAACAATACGCTATACTTGTACAAGAGAAGTACTAGCTTACTACTTCTGCCAGCCAGGGTAAGAACGCATTGTGTTACTGCAGTTACCAAAAACTGGTATCAGTCTCAGTCCAGTTCTATATTTTCGCCTGTAAAATGTTTTTTTTTTATATATATATCTATAGCGGTCATTACCCCTTGCAGTGTTCCCTGGGGCAACGTGTGGAATCGAATCTGAAAATCCAGCTACGTAAAAATTGCGATAAAGGCGAAGTTAGCTACAATAAGAGCAGTGACCGGCATGAAACGTCTGATGTGAGTGTAAAGCAAAGAAGGCAGCTGTTGCATTTACCTCAGGTTGCTTGTTCCTATTGCGAGCAGTGATTTCAACGCTATCCTTTTATGAAGATTGCTCGTCTCTACGGCTCCGGCCATGATGAGGGAACACAGCATGACCATGCCGATCTCCTGCGAAAATGCGACCCATTTTCACCGAAGTGCAATTTCATTATGCTGCTATCCAGTTGTCTCATTGCATGCTCTCAACTGTGCCCGGAACAAAAGAAACAAAAGGGTATTGTAAAAGAGAAAGCACAGCAGCGAAGACAGCCCACAAGAGACGGAAGGGCGCGGGCATGAAAGTGTGTGAACAGATCACCTTTGGTGGGTGCTGCAGGGAAGCATGCGCTAGAGTCCCACTCTTGCTAACAAGCAAGCTGCTTCGTTGGTGATACTATACAGGCACCTGTTAGAAACGGCTGTTAGATCGCTTTTATTTCCGAACCTTTGTTTGCTTTTCACAACAAAGCCAGAGGCAAAAACAGGGAAGTCACCAATCATTAAACTCTTTCATATGAGCAAAAACACATAATTTCGTAATAAGTTGTCCAGCGGCTGACGATACGTTTTTCTTAAAGGAAAGCGGCTGCCTTTTCTGCCGGTTCTGTTGCTGCAGATTTCATCCCGAAATGTGACTTTCGCCACGGCATGTGGCGAAAGTCACATTTCCGGGCAAACATGGCATGATAGAAACATGCAAAAGGACCGACATCATTGAATAATAATAATAACAAATTGTTTTATTTCATCTTTTCAGTACAGATGATAATTTGATAATATCCCAATAGAAACTAAGAAAGAGAAGTGGTCTATGGACAGGACACGTGATTTAACAAATCATCCGTGGTTTTTAGCGGCTATTTCTTACAAATACAAAGCGGAAACTACGGTAGGGAAGCGTAGTCGAAAGCGACAGAGAATATGACACAGTGCAAGTTTGGAAAATTCAGTCATGTTTCATACCGTAAACAAAAATTCTCTCAATTAGACCCTAAATATTTTATTTTAGGCCCTTTTTCCCGACAATATCTGCACAAGTGAGACAATTTCGATTATTAAAATTCCCTGGGACTCTAACAATTCCCTTTTCGCCAAATTTTTACCCTTCAAAGTGCCTGAAAAAAAGGAAACATCCCCGAATGGAACGTCATTGAGTAAATTTGCAGCGACAGATTTGATACAGTACATACGGGGCTGGAAAAAATTGCTACGTATCAAAAGACTTTTTTTTTCTGTAGTGCTTCAAAATTCGACGTGCAGTGCCGACGGTGATGAAGCCAGGCAAACACCCTCAGTGGTTTGTGCGGGCGGTGACAAAAAAAAAAAGTACACACTCACATACGTGGACAGCATTGGCAGTAAAGACGAGACTCACGTTGAGGTAGAAAGCGGCAACTTTCTGCGAGTTGAGGATGCCGAACAGGGGGAACAGGAAGACGGGCATGAGGGCCGTGGCCGCCAGCGGAATGGCCTCTGCCGACCAGTAGAAGGCCATCCAGAGGAGGATGTAGGCGCACCAGCCAGCCTGCGTTTCCGAATACCGCAGATGAGGAACAACGCTGGAAAAGTGTTCTCAGAACAGTCCGGCTGCCGCATCCAGTGTAATCTTTACATCAGACAATGTACGGCCTTTCTTACGGAATATCCGGCCCACTTAGCTACAGACGCGAATAAAGTACGGAACGTGCCCTGGGACCTCCGCAACGCTGTTTCTATCTACAAAACCCTCGAGACAAGAAAAAGGTTGCTTGTTTCTTCCTGCTACCTCGGCCCCGCAACATCGCCACAGGAGCCTGTTAGAGTGGAAACGTTTTTTGCATAACATTTTTTTACAAAAGCTGCTCAAAATCTGGGCCTCAGAGGATTATTACCACCTGTTAGCACGACTGGGAATCAACCTCATCTGCTTTCTTGATGAGCACGCATGCCGCACCTCCTTCAAGGAAGAAAATTTGTTGAAGGCACTACTATATCTCTTAAGTGTGTGAAGGCGAAAGCCATTGAGTGATTGTAAAACATTTTATTCGCCGGAAAAAGCTTGGAAAGAGGTCGCGTTAAGTGGTCGAGAGTTCGCAGCCCTCGACGACTTTGTCAGCCCACTCCACCGCCAAAACTTGCGGTCTGGGGTTAGAGCTAGCCAGCACGGTCTCCCACCGCTCGAGAGAAGGAGCGGTGACTAGACCATCCGGAGGTGGCTCTATTTTGCAGTCCCACAGGATGTGATCGTAGGTGGCTCGTTGGCCAGAGTGTTTACAGTTTCGGTTGTAAAGATATGGATAAATGTGCGCGAGGAGTATTGGGGTGCGTATCGATCTCGTCTGTAGACGACGCCACGTAACCTCTTGTTCTTTAGTCCGGCTTTTGTCTGGAGAGGGGAAAATTCTCCTCTCTAGTTTAAAATGAATTGTGAGATCATGATATGTGACCATGGAGTCCTTCTTGAAATTCAGGGAGCCAGACTCATCCACTGCCCGGTCGACGAAAACTCGGGCTTTATTCTGGGGCGCCTCGATCCCCGGATTCCCCGAATGGGCTGGGACCAATATCAATTCGGAATAATTTGATGAGAATTTGGTTGCGTTAAGGATTCTAAGGGAGGTGTTTGTAATTCGCCGTTTTGCGAAATTATTGATACCCATTTTGGAATCGCTGAGGATGATGCTCTCTTGGGTGTGTCCTAGAGCGAGGGCTATAGCCGCCTCTTCTGCCGTTTCAGAGGATTTCGTTTTGATTGTTGCCGAGACGACGTGGTCACCATTCTCGTTCACAGCCACAATTGCAAAGGCATTGGTATGTTTGTATTCTGCCACATCTACATGAAGTGTTCCAGCGCACTGTCCGTATTTATTATGTAAGGCTTTGGCTCGTGCTTGTCTTCTACCATTTGCGACTCATTGCACTGATCTGAATTTGCCGCGCTTGAATTCGTTTTACGACAGAGGAGAAGAGCGTGGCGAGAGGAAGCGGTGACGTCATGTTGCGCATGCGCAGCGCGTCTGCAGTTGTTGCTTGACGGCGGATCACACTGCTTCGACGTCCTTTCGTCTGATGTGACGTCATCATCCACTTTTCCTTGTTTTTGAGCAATTTTTACCCAAATTATAGCTCTTTCGGTGATCTTAAGTACTAATTACGCTTAATTATATATTTTTAAATGTAATTCGACACAGATCCGGCGTTTTTTCGCCCATTCTGTGATAATTCTCACTATGCTCTGACGACTTACGGTGGATGCGATGTCATACCGTTTCCGTCGCTATATCGACGTCGGCGCTATATTTTTATTTATTTATTTATTTATTTATTTATTTATTTATTTATTTATTTATTTATTTATTTATTTATTTATTTATTTATTTTTTACCTGCATCGCCCCGCAGGACATTACAGCAGGGGGGCACAGACTTCATTATAGGTATCAAACAATTATTGCAGTGCTTGGAAAAATGCATCATTAGATGTGATACATACAATGCTCGATGGCAAACTGTTCCAGTCCCGAACAGTTCTAACAAAAAAAAAGAAAAACGCAAGACGTCACCCTTGCAAGAAAATTCCCTGACCTTCAAGCAGTGGTCCAGTCGCTTTGAGATATAATGAGGTGCCTGGATATATTTTTCGCGGTTTATGCCAGTTTTCGAATAATAAATATCATGAAAAAATTTCAGTCTGATGTACCTTCTACGGTCCTTCAACTCTTGCCAGTTAAGTTTTCGTTTGCTTTCCGTCATACTAATTTGCCGATTATAATTACCAAGAACAAATCTAACAGCCCTATTCTGAATTTTCTCTAATTTGCCTACGACGCATTATCGACGCATTTCGTTGTTTTCCTTGTTTTTTTCGCTACAATTGGCTATAATTAATTAACTAATTACTGCAAAGTAATCAAACTTGACGTCAGGGTTACATTTTGTCCCATTTATCTGAGGCTGCCATTCGTTTTCTCCTTTCTCCTATCCTGATTAGTTGCCGCGTTATTCATGGAAGATGGCGCTACACCGGACGCGACCTTGGCCGCAAGAATGAGCCATAAAAGGCTTTCGCCTTAATAATGTATGGCTTCGACCATCGGGGACTACAGGTCCGACTTACCTGGGGACAGAAAATAGATTATTACTGGCAGCAGCGACACAACCTTAGACAACTGATTTTGTAGACTTTTTTTTTCTTCTTGAAGAAAGGTTACAGAAGCAAATTACGATTTGCGGTTGCTTATTGCGCGAAACACCAAACAGAAAACGCAAACATACCTTCCCCTGGACATACATTGCCACTGGGAGCAGCAACAAAGGCACACCGATGATGTACAGCAGTCGCCAGGATTTTCCTAGTACTCTGGTGCTTAGAGACATTTTGGCGCAGAGCTTCTCTGAAACGAATAAATGCGTATTCTTCACTTAGTAAAGCAAATAATGTTCATAGAAGACTCAGTGCCAAGGTCGTAAAGTATTACAATTTAGTCATAGCTAAAAATTACGAGGAACTTTAGCGGCTAAAGTGGCGAAAGGCGAAAGCCTGAGTGCTGCATTCTGCTACGCGATTGTTCACTGCACATTTTGTTGGTCCATTAATTAACTGCCAATTAATGACGCTTAAGCTTCGCCTTTAGGAGTGGAACGCGACAGCGTGTTGTAGCGCTGCCACGGAGTCCAAGGAACGCCGCCACCAGTTCGGCGCGATGCGTTGCCATTTGAACGCAACGCTTTTTGAGGAAAGGAAATGGGACTGTAATTCTCTGTCATCTCGGTGGACACCTGAGCCGCACCGTACAGGAAGGAAGGAAGTGTGAGTGAAAGAAGAAAGAGGGGCCGTAATGAAGAAAATGAAAATTGTATTTGAGGAAAGGAAATTACGCATTAACTGTCTCACGTATCTCAGTAGACACTAGTCGAAAATTGTATTTGAGGAAAGGAAGTTGCGCAGTACCTGTCTCACATGTTTCAGTAGACACCCGTCAAAATTAGCGCGCGGTGACGTCACGACAATTTGGACCAATCTGAAACGCGTACAAATTCGCTTTACTAGTTGGTAAATTGGTTTTTGAGGAAATGAAATGTATCTGTCTCTCATATCTCGATGGACACCTAAACCTCGCCGTAACGGGAAGGGAGGAAGATGGGAGTCAACGAAGACACCGTATTCACTAGACTCACCTTTGTTCATTCCAAACCATCGAGCTGGCATGGCGCAGTGGTAGCGTGCTCGACTCGCACTCCGGAGACCGGGGTTCGATTCCCAAGCTCGGCCAATTTCTTAATCGGTTTTATTTATTTATGTGGTTTGACTAGAAAGGTTAATTCGACTAATTGGTTGAGTAAGCAATTAACTAAACTCAGTCAAACTTTCTTGGAGCATCACTATACGCTCCCTTTAATTGGTTGCATGGTTAGTAGCCAAAGTACAATTGGCCCCGTTTGAAATTCGGGCACTGTGACGTCACGACCGTTTCGACCAACTGAAAAGCGTGACATTTCTGTCGACAGCTCCTGCTTACAACGATGAGGCATTAAAGGCTTTCGCCTGAAAATGTGCGTGATCGCTGTTTACGAGGGTAATGAAGGAGCACATTATAAGAGCCACTTCTGTTCCTGATGGTTCCAGCGCAGACAGCACAGCAGATGGTAAATAGGGTGCCTTCTTTTTCTCTGTTTTCATCGGCTCTGAGGTCATTTCATGTCTAAAAAGCGAACATAATTGAAAAACATTAGTGCTTATCACGAAATGGATATAGCACCTGATAAAGATCGTGGTCATAGAAAGGACACGAACTGTCGCAGTCGGGATGCTGCTGGAATCCAGCATTCGCTACTTGATTTCAATACATCACTTAAAGCAGAGTGGCCTGTAACTTGTTTTTTACACCTTCGCTGGTACGTTTTTTTTTTTTCCTTAAAGAGCCCTATCTGTCCTCTCATCGAGTTCATGGCTCGCGGCAGCCAATTAAGTGGGGACCAAGACCGAGTTAGATTTGTTTCATGTTCACCAGATGAGCGTCCTAAGTCATCAAGCGACACATATTCGTACGTTGTAGGACTATGACTTGCGACCAGTGCCGGGATGGATGCGATAAACGTACGTACGCAGAGTGCTCTCAGTTTCCACGACACTGAGTGAAGCCCGTTCTAACTGCCTTCGTCGTAGCTTGACTTGAACACGTGCGTCGGTCTTACACGCACGGTCTGAGGCCAAGGTGATGGAAAATTTCAGGTTACCGGAGCAACGTAAGAAGGAAGACAACCTCGTGTTATCATTTCTGTGCAAGTCGGCGCAATAATAGGGTTTTTATGGACGGCAGTAAAGCGCGGTAGCTTATTCTGCGGAGAAAAGTAAATATGAAGATAAAGCAAGCTCTCCTCTGGCAGGAAAATGTGTGGAGCAAGGCTTTGTTTGAGCAGTGGTTGATATTTCGCCGTTCCCTTAGCTCAGACTAGCGATATCGCTACCCACATACAAATGAAGCCTTGAATTGTTGCATCATTGTAATGGTTTTGGGGTTACGCACTGTTCTACAACATTTAGTAGCCTGTGTCGGCGTCCCGGAACTACTTGTGTTCTGTCTAATGACAGAACATCAAACACTATGAGAATACTCTCGCGAGCTTCATGCATGGTCGGCTCCCTTAGTTCCCATGACCGAGGTTTGGAATTATTCATTAACTTATTCATTCAGCGTTCAACAGCGGCGCCGACACTACTTCTCTAATTTGAAAAAAAAAGAAAGAAGCTCCGGACTGTTTTATAAAGCTAGCTATTGTGCGAGGTGTCAAACAGAAAAAATATAGAATTTCAGTTTTTCATTTTCGCCGTTAATTTTGCACTCAGATATATTTAACTGCCTGCCAGCACGGCAAGGGACTCTTAGACTAGTCTCCATAAAAACTCTATTTTCACAGCATGCCTTTCCACTCACTGGACAGAACGCAACATTAAACTGTTAGCTGCTGCATACATGTGCCTCAGCGCACCACAATTCGTTACCAAAAGCAAAAAAAAAGAAGAGGTGCTGCTCGGTCGCGAATGATGACTTTTGAATAATTTGAAATGTCGTTCATATATATTGTTACATTAGGCTGTGCACGCACTGATATGCGCATAAGGAAGGAAGAAGAAGAAGCTCGTGAGTTTTTGGAGAAGACGACGCCATTATTTAGAGGACAACAACAACAACAACGACGACGGTCGAGCAGCGTCGGCTGGTGCCTGCAGAAAACGCCTGTTGTTTGAAAGCCCTGTCTTCCGTGTCCGCGCTCTGCAATCCCAAGCGGAACTACCCCGTAACACCTTGGTGGAGGCGCTTTTCGATCCCCCTGGCCACAGCTCCTCGTATTTCCGCGCCAGAAACCTGGATTTGCGCAGTGGACGCCATCTCCCCGAGCTCACCCCACCGACTGCCTCAGTAAGCATGGTATCCCAGGACGCATCTTCCGCTACGGAAACTCCAGCTGCCACCATGGTCTTGACCAAAATCCGCCATCCGCCTATTTTTAACGACGAAGACAAGACGGATGTTGAAGATTGGCTCGATGAATCAGAAAGGTGCAGCAAGAATAACCGGTGGGTTATTCTTGGGTTATGGTGGGTTATGGTTTCTGAAATAAATTTCAAATCCCAAAACCTGTCAAGTTCACTGCCGCTTTGGATGATTTTCGCTTGCCATGTGAAGACAATCGGAGTTTATTTGCCATCTCTGGGATCCTCTCATCTAATGGCAGTATTAGCATTCCGTGAGCTTATATCTACAAAATCCGATCTCGGGTAGAGTTCAGAATGAACATGCTGCGAAACCTTCGGGAAAGGGTCGCTTATAGATCGGGGCTTATATGCTGGTGCCTTTGCTCCTTTTAGGCTTGACTACGCGAAGCTTGAAACTCTTCACTCATCTGAAAACCGCGATTCGTAGCTGCACGAAGTGCGCTAAGGGGAGAAATTGCAGTAAGCGCAGGAAAAGAAACACTAAAGTGCACTAGACACAAACTCAAAAAGTGAAAGATGACTTCCGATGGGACTGTTGCTCAAATAACGATGAACACAGCTAAGTTCATAAGCTTCAAGATGAACAAGCAGTAATTCTAATTCAGCAACGTGTACAACAGGTTTAAGCAAACCTGCAGAGTCTGGAGAAAACTCCATGACTGAGATTTTATCGCCTCCCTGACAGAACGACTAGTACGAAAACAATACGACCTAGAAAAAAAATGCGAGTGTAGTATAAACGTAATCGTGATGAACGAAACCTGTGAATATAGCTGATGAGTCTAGTTTTGACACACAACGCGCATCTTCAGATTTCTGCTCATATTTAAGGAAGCACGGCAGAAATTTGGCATGTATCCATAATACTAATCTACCAAATATACCGCGTAGAGAAACACGCAGAGCAGGACGCGTACTCAAGCGAAGGAACTCACACGAATGACGCTGGAGAACCAACTGATTTTTTTTTACTTGATCAAACAATCTGGCAGACCAGGGCTTAGATAGATCGGGGTTTAGATGCTGGTTTCTCTACCCGGTTCCATGCACTATGCCCAACAAGCTACGTTTCGACAATTCTACCAAACATATTAACGAAAATTGCATAACAAAAACCAAACCTTGATATGCTTATAACTTCTTACCTTTCCAGGACACTTCCGATGGTGCCGGAGACAGCTGGCCGGAGGAATTTTCTTTTTTCATTGTTACTGTGATGCTCGCTCAGGACCGCGCGGTTCAACGAACTATAAGGGTCATTAACCACGAGCTAATGAAAATTGTCGTCCGCGTACCTCGACCGCGACGTAGCTTTCTGTTGGCGCCTCTCCACTATACCTTGCCCTGATGTGTGAGACGATGCTCCGGATCGCGCCGGATCCTTCCGAATCTTATCTTTTAGCTCACTTTTGAATTTGCTTTCTTTGTTCGTGACTGCCGGCCTGGCAAGCGCTGCACAATCTCCGAGGGAGGCAAAAGTGACACAAGAAAACGTGTCGCCGCGGGGAGGGCGAGGCGTGCGTCACCTAGGACTGCAATAATCCCTGGGGTGCTGTTACACGAACGCGCCCCAGCGCATGTGGCAATACCCGACGGTAGGAGCCCCGACACGATAGGCCAAAAAGAGGCGGAGTGAGCTCGCGAGTTGCGAAAGATAACGGCGCTGCAAGTGAAGCACATGACCACGAGTGCCCAAGGGAAGTGGCCCCTTCGGACTCGTTAAGACCTAGAAGCCGCCGGGAACTCCGTCCTGCCAACCGTTCGTCGACGCAGCCCACGGGAAACGGTTCGATCGTACAGCGGATTGGAGAGCCCTGACGTCGGTACTCATGTTCCATCACTGGTAGCACAAGGGCAGCAGGTCCATGTGTCATTATTAATGCTAACGGGTGCCCGTGAACCCTCATTTCATGACACGGCAGAACGACGTCATTATTCTGTCAACGTTCTTCAATACTTACGCAAAAATGCGGGGCAATAGCAGCATATGAGAGTCAATACAAAAGTGGCACATACTACAGGGCCGGAACGGCACGACACTGGCTGATATGAAATAAACAACGTACATACTCCCGTTGCCGCATTTACGTGTGTAAGCACATGACTGCACAGATGTCAAATCTAGATAGAGGCCGCCGCAGTCGCTCAGTGATTATATCGTTCGGCTGCTGACCCGAAAGACGCGGGTTCGATCCCGACCACGGCGGTCGAATTTTGATGGAGGCGAAATTCTAGGTGCCCGTGTACTGTGCGATGTCAGTGCCCGTTAAAGAACCCCAGGTGGTCGAAATTTCAGGAGCCCTTCACTACGGCGTCCCTCATAGTATGAGTCGCTTTGTGACGTTTAACACCCATAAACCAACCATGTAAATTGTCGTGACACAGCACTTACCGTAGAGGCATCAGCGACCACGCTGCACCATCGTCATATGACTGCTGCCGTTAAGTTAATTGCAGACAGCGTTCCTGGCCACCTGTACTGCGTTGCAAGTCGCTGTGGTGGCTCATTGGTTATGATGTACAGCTACTGACCACGAGTCCACAGGTTCAACCCGGCCACAAAGCATGAATTTCCTTGGAGGTAGAAAGCGAAAGCGCCCATATGCTAAGTTTCCGGTGCACATTATAAATCCCCAAGCCTCATAGCTGCCCGCTGCCGTTGACAAGTAAAAAAAAATCGGCAGAGAAGACTACTTACGCGTGGGATAGTCTAGGATAGGAAAACTTTTAATGTCCAACAGAAAGAGGGTAGCCAGAGGGCTACCCGCCTAGACGACGGCCGAAAGGTCTTGACTCTCGGCGGCGGCTTCGGCCAGTCGGACGAGTTGTAACTGAGTCGCCGGGTCGGAGCTCAGTAGTAAGGTCTCCCATTGATATTTTGTGTTTATACCTCGTCCCTCCCGGGTAGCATGAGGACATTCCCATAGTATGTGGTCGAAGGTGGCCCTAAGTTCGCAGTTTGCGCATTTTTCTGAAAATTGCCCTGGGTACATAAGACTCCAGAGGGCCGGGTTTGGAAAGGTGTAAGTTTATAACCGGCGCCAGTTGATGGCTTGGTATCTGGACAAGGATCTATCCGCTGGAGGAAGTCTAGCTCGTTGCAAACGATAGTGTTGTGTAATATCTCTGTAGGTCACCATGCGATCCCTGTCTGTAAAGACCACCTCGCTCTGGTCCGCCCGGAAAGAAAAGCCTCGGGCGAACTCGTGGGCCGTCGTGGGAATGCGAAAGTCTTTCTCTCCCTGGGTGCACTGACACCCACCTATACACACACGTTATGACACCACCTGGAAGACTGTACGATAAACCGGCTAGAATTTCTTTGGAGGAGACGGTTCCCGAAGATTGGAAACACGCCGAAGTAATAATGATACCTAAACCTGGTAAAAAGCTACAAATTGAAAACCTCAGGCCCATATCACTCACGTCGTGCCTTGGCAAACTTTACGAACGGGTGGTAACTTTAAGACTGCAAAATTACATGGAAGACAACGACTGTGTACCACATACCATGTTCGGCTTCAGAGCGAAGCTCTCGACGCAGGACGTTCTCCTCCAAATACAAGAAGATGTCCTGCGAAACGTACCTCGGACGGGAGAAAATGTCATAATGGCCCTGGACATCAAAGGGGCATTCGATAACGTCAGCCACGAAGCGATCCTTACGGGCCTAGACAAGCTGGATTGCGGGCGCAGAATCCACGGCTTCGTCAAAGCCTTCCTGTCCGACAGAACTGCCACCATCGGCATAGGAGACCTTCGATCGGACAAAATTCGCACTCCAAATAAGGGAACACCCCAAGGGTCAGTTATCTCCCCCTTACTTTTCAACATAGCTATGATAGGCCTAGCTCGAAAACTAGAGAACATCGAAGGCATCAGGCATGCAATGTATGCTGACGATATAACAGTCTGGACAAACACGGGTTGTCTCGGAGAGAAGGAAGAAAGGCTACAGCAAGCGGCCTCTTGTGTAGAGCAATACCTCGCAGAAAGAGGACTCGCATGCTCGACCGAGAAATCGGAACTGCTGAGAGTCTGGAGAGGCAAGCAAAACCGGACCGTCCCAACCAACGAGGACCTAAAACTCAACGTCTACCTTGACGGGACACCCATACCCGAAAAGACAACAATAAGAATTTTAGGCATGTGGGTTCAATCCAACCAGCGCAGTACTCACACTTTTACCCTGCTCAAAGCAACAACACTACAAGTCTCACGCATGATCACCCGCATCACCAACAGGCGACATGGCATGCGTGAAGAGGACACACTCAAACTAGTCAGAAGCCTTGTAGTCAGTAGAATCACGTACAGCCTACCCTACCAGTGCCTCAACAAAAACGAAATACAACAAGCGGATGCCCTGCTACGCAAAGCGTATAAGACAGCGCTCCGACTTCCGCGCAACACGTCAACCGAAAAACTCATGGCCCTGGGATTACATAACACCTTTGAGGAGCTACGAGAGGCGCAGCTTGAGTCGCAAAAACTCAGGCTGTTGCAGACAACGACTGGAAGAGCGCTCCTGCAGAGGCTCGGATACCGCGAGCAGATGCGAGAAATGACGAGGACGGCAACGATCCCCGACGAGCTTCGCAAGACCCTCAAGGTAGCGCCAATACCAAAAAACATGGATCCCAACCTCCATCGAGGCAGAAGAGAAGCGAGGGCCGACTTCATCGAAAGAACATACGCTCCTCAAGCCACGACCGTGTATGCAGACGCGTCTTGGAGAGGAGGAGACACCAAAATCGCTGTGGCGGCGGTGGTCGATTCGTCTTTACGCGAAATGACCAGCGCGTCTCTCCGAGGCTGCACAGCTGCAGAGTCCGAGGAAGTAGCGTTGCTCTAGCGGTTGCGGAGGGCTATAGAACCGGGCGGTCGCTAACAATACTCACCGACTCTCAAACAGCCTGCCGAAATTACATGAATGGCAGGATAGGTCGTCACGCGCTCCGTATACTCCTCGCAGCGAGCGACAGAATTAAAAACCAGGAAGAACAAAGCGACAAGATCCCACACAAAATTGTGTGGGTACCGGGGCACACGGGGGTGGCAGGGAACCAAGAGGCCGACAGGATAGCTCGAGGATACATTACTTTCCGAGCATCCGATGAGCCCGCGGAACTCGCGCCAGCACCCAGGGATTACTCGGCCATACTACAAAACTACAGAGGCAGAAGATTGCGGTATCCCCCACCGCACAAATCTCTCAGCAGAGAGGAAGCTGTCACTTGGAGACAATTACAAACAGGCTCTTTCCCAAACCTACATATACTAAACAAAATGCACCCTACCATATACGCGGACAAATGTCCCTGGTGCGACGGAAAACCTACTCTCTATCACATCACATGGGCCTGCCAAAAGATAGACGTGGTCCCAAAAATACAAAACCCGAGTGCGGAGCAGTGGGAGACTCTGCTGTCCAGCGACCGCTGTGAAGACCAAGAAGGTCTGGTACAGCGAGCTCAACGGGCGGCAGTGGCCAGCGGAGCCCTGGACTGAGGGCAACCGACCACTGATTAGAGGCGGACGACTTCGACAGAGAAGACTCCTGGGGGTAAAATCAAGGAGAAAACGTCTCTGAAGATGCTCCCAAACCGCAGGAAAAAGGACTAGAGTAAAATAAAGTTTTTCCTTCCTTCCTTTGGAGGAGAAATTCTTGAGGCCCGTGAACTGTGCGATGTCGAAATTATGCTTGCAGCAATTTACCTCACAAGCCGGAAGTGACGTAAACACCCAGCTGCAAGGTATGTCACACCACGTATTGCCAAACTCTATTAATAAGAATTGCTCGACGGCACGGATGAGGTTCCTGTTCGCCCAAGAAGGAAATGAGTGCAGCGTAGGATGCTGCACCGCATTAGGCAACCAGCGATGGAGTTCGCCGTGCCTTGCGCAGCGCCGTAACGAAATGCCTAGTTAGAGGGGCAATCATTCGTTAGGCGGACCCGTAGGGCTTCTCTGTGTCACCTGCCTGCGGTTATGAGGATGACATTCTGCGCTCTGTCGAAGCCACATGTTGTGGGCGTCAGGTGGTCGAAATTTCCGGAGCCCTCCACTACGGCGTCTCTCATAGCCTTAGTCGCTTTGGGACGTTAAACCCCATAAACCAAACCACAAACCAAACCGAAATGTAAATGTAAATTTGGTTTTGAGGAAAGGAAATGGCGCAGTATCTGTCTCACTTATCTCGGTGGACACCTGAACCGCGCCGTAAGGGAAGGGAGGGAGGTAGGAGTGAAAAAAGAAAGAGAGAAAGAGGTGCCGTAGTGGAGGTCTCCGGAATACTTTCGACCACCCGGGGATCCTTAACGTGCCCTGACATCGCAGAGCACACCGGCGCATCTTGCGGTTCGCCTCCATCGAAACGCGGCCGATGCGGTCGGGTTCGAACCCGGATACTCCGGCTCGGTAGGCGAGCGCCTTACCATTGAGCCACCGCGGCGGGTACTACAAACTGCTGGATCGCAATTTTAATATGAAAATTGGTTTTTGAGGAAAGGAAACGGCCCAGCAACTGTCTCACATCTCTGTGGACACCTCAGCCGCGTCTTAAGGGAAAGGATAAAGAGTCTAGGAAGGCATGCAATTGAAGGTGCACATGTCATCGGTTCCAATCCCTGTGTAGCCTCCAACATACTAGTACGTGTAAGATATACAGGGTGAAACCTCCAACATACTAGCACGTGTAAGGTATACATATGCAGCGAGAAATGGTATGACACCAGCCGGAACGCTTTAGGGCAAAGGGTAGCGTCACAGTTTGTTACGAATGTAGCCGGGGATACTGGCGCCACATGGAGGTCGGTGAGTATTGTAGCGAAAGCTACATTGGCCACGAACTTGCGATTTCGCTGTGGCGGTGCTCCGAGGAGGCACAGAGACCGACCTTGAGCCGTTTCCTGGCAACAGCCGCAGCTGGCGGACGCCGCGCGCTCGCCGCGCCATCTGGCATGACGTCACATCGCATGCCTCGCCGCGGAGACGCCGCCGCCGTTTGGTATGACGTCACACCGCTTGCCTCGTCGTTGCGCTCGCCTCCGCTCGCTTCGTCAGCTGTGTCGCATGTCTGATAACACGTCGGAGGATTGAAAAGGAGAGCTCGCGTGTGCCGCAGCCACAGCTGAGGCGGCAGCATGGCAGAGTATCTCAAGCGGAAAAGGGCGGCGGATGCTGCCAACGAAACGCAAATTATTACGGAGACCTCCACTACGGCACCTCTTTCTCTCTTCCTTCTTTCACTCCTACTTTCCTCCCTTCCCTTACGGCGCAGTTCAGGTGTCCGCCCATATATGTGAGACAGATACTGCGCCATTTCCTTTCCTCAAAAACCAATTTACCAATTTGCTGCCAACGTCTCCACGTCGATATCGGCCACTGGTTCGGTTGCTTTTCGCTCTGTATAACTCGGCTCAGCCTAGCTGAGCCACAGCCATTTATATAGACGAACGACATGTATTGGATTATCTGAAGTAGCGGTGCTCAACTTGCTCTGTGCGTCATACGGCCGCTTGATGACGTCACCCTGTTTTTCTTGCCACCGCTGGGAATTTCTGTACGCAATTTCGCTAGCAGCCTCCGCTGTCAAACGGGGGGCTGACGAATGCCGGCGTGGCAAAAGGACGAGCAGGGAAGACGACTGTTTTAGGCGCTCCGAGAGCCAGTATTAAGTAACGGTTGTTTTCTGCCACTGTTTTCCATTTTTGTCATCCGCCTCATCTGAAGGCCGGTAGCAGCTGCGGCGGCGACAATCCTCTGAGCTCGTAAGGAGGGACGAAAAAATAAGTAGAGAACGAAACTTGAATGGAATCGCTACGTTCAAGGGCTACTCTGAGGTTTATTTGAAAATCACATATTCGAATGGAACTTTTACTGTGCATTTTTCATCACCGTTTTGACCATTCCACCAAAGTTTCCCAGCCGTGTGTCATTAAATTCATGCGCAAAAACATTTTAACGTGTGTTGTTTTGTGTCCAGGGTATAGTGTTGTTTCTACTCTTGCTACAGCACAAACATTACGCGCGCGTTAATGCCTGCTCCAAACTTAGTGAATAATTTCTGAGGCTTACATTGTTACGTGGCGGCCAGCCAAAGAATGAGACGTGATGAACGATGGACAAGAGATGATTTAATGGCCTCTGGCCTAGCGCGAGCGCTCCGTCCCACGCCACTGCCAGCTTCGTCGTCTTCGTAACATTACCCGTGGCCACAGAGCGATCGTCCCGATCGTAAACAGAAGACATCGACGAATGGATGCGCGATACGGTGATGGGCTTCCAGGGCAAAAAGAAGTGGCAAGATAGTGAAGTGCTGGCCGCCACGGTGGATGAGATGATAGGCGGATGAGTCCCGGTCCACGAAGCATCCGGGCCGTAGGGGGCCAGGAGCTGACGGCCGAGGTCCTTGGACGCACCGAACGGCAGGGGCAGGAGGCCGGTGTTCTGACGTGTAAGCAGGGTCTTGGGTCGGTCGGGTCCCCAGGCAGCACAACAACATTGGCCGAACGTCGCGCAAGTGTTGGCAAAACTTGGCACGAACATCGATCCTACACTGGCATTTGGGCCGAGCGCTACCACTACACACATTGGCCTTACTTTCATGCCAGTTTTGGGCCAACGCTCGGCCGATCAAGCGGCCAACGCAGTCCCGATGTTCGTTCTGCAGCATGGACCAGCAAAGGTCTCATACTGGCATCCAACTTTCAAACATTGGTAGCCAACTTTCAAACATTGGTAGCCAGCTTTCGAATAATGGTTTCCAGCTTTCGAATATTGGCATCCAGCTTTCGAATAATGGTTTCCAGCTTTCGAATAATGGCATCCAGGTTTCGAACGCTGGCACATGCAATTAACCCACTCGCCAATGACCGGCACTGTGGATAGATGTACATACATAACATTCTACCTAGCAAATATTCATAAATGAGGGTGCGAAAGAATTCCAGAAAAAAGACCCGTTTATTGCTTTGAGTTACAAGAATCACGCTTCTAGCGCACACAGGATGGTTTGCGCTACCACCAGCCACCCTGGGGAGTAAAGAAAAGGGGCCCAAGAGCATGGTGGCAGAGGCTGTGGGCAAACAATTTATTTTCAAGTTTGGTGAGTGCCGATCAGGTTGGACAAAGCATCTCCGCAAGCTGCTGCGGCACGGCTAAGGCATCCATAAAGCGCTCAACGGAGCTGTCCTCCAGTGAACTGATCAGTCATATCCGAAGTAATCGTTGCACTCCACTTGCAAGGGGGCTGCTGGACTGCATTCAAACAAATTCCTCGTCCAGTTCTTGCACGATGGCCTCACGAAGTGCCAAGCCTGCAAAGAGATGCATTATGTCATGGTAAGTTGAATTATGGCCATCACAGAACAAAAACAAACATAACATAACAAACATAACAAAAATAACACCGAATTTTGTGAAACACAGTCATCGTGAAGACACTAGCAACATATTTTACAGGATAATTTTTAATTTATTCTTAAGAACCAGCCCCACATTAGTTGCACGAAGTGGAATTTAATTTACTAAACTTCCCTTATACCAAATGGTTTAATTTAGTTTAATGCGTCGTGTCGCACTCCCAGTAAATATATTCAATGCGAGATAAGCAAATTAATGTGATATTGAAAACAGATTAATGTATTATTTTGTTTTAATATCATAACTCGTATCTCTAAATTGCGAGGTAATTTTTTATTCCAGTAAATATGCACAGGTTGTAGCGTCTCTTCCACATGGAGGTCAAAACAACATTTTTGATTAGTTTTATTTAATGGGGTCAAAAATGCGGCTTGCGACTTTTGACGAAATACGCTGAACGCAAGGAACTCAGGGCACCTTTGTTTTACCTTAGTTGCTTCGCATGCATGCTATAGTTGGATTCGAAACTGCAACTTGAAAACCACACAAAAATACTAGTCTGATAGTCCAGAGTAATGCCCTTTTTCATTGCGAGAGAACTTGGGCAAAAGCTTTAACCAGTAATTGCGGATTTTCTATTGAGTCTGCATGAGTAGAAGGCAAAAAGAAACACTACGGAAGTATTACACATATCCTTACCAACTAGTCTGCAGTGGAAAATAATTAAGCGGTTCTGATTTCCGTCGTGCATAAGCGGTAAAGGACATATTCCCGAATGCATCCTATCTCAATTCATATGAGTTCAAACCCGCTGTTAGCCAAAGTAGTGAATCTTTAGTGAGTTCATCTCACGGTGCAAAGACGAAAAATTAAATTCTCACCATTCGGCCACAATTCCACTGCGCACGACGTCAAGCAAGCCATTTCTCAATGTGAGTGGGTACACAGTAGTCGTCCTCGTGCTTTTTGGCCCGCTCTCTTCTCCTGCCAAAAAAATTATGGCGCATGTAGTCAAAGCAACATTTACTACAAAAACCACTTGAACTTCCAGACGTATATCAAGATAAAAGAGTTTTAGTACTTACAAAAGATCTTGCAGGCGGTACGAACAGCGTCGGAGCTCTCCTAATATATGAGTGTGGCTTTTCGCGTGCGCAGACTATGAACGGTGCTAGCTCGAGTGTGCATGCATTTTCGTCGCGTTGGTTTGCACGTGGTTGAGCTCCGCCGTGCAGTCAAGAATGTCTTTTTGTGATGAGTCGCGCGGTTCCAATACGAGCAGTGGAGACGATGGTGTGGGGGGGGGGGGGGGGGGGGGTTGGCTGGAGGGGAGAGAGTAATTTTCCTTTACACAGGTTTTGTGGTTCCGAGAAAAGTCCTCGAGCTGAAAGGTGGAGACAGGGAGGTGGACGAACAGCGAAGCGCGTATCTGCGCGCGAGGGAAAACAGGTTTGAGAAAGAGACAACCAAAAAGAAAAAATAGCGCTTCGCGGGGTGGGGGGTTAGCCCGCTACCTGGAAAAGGGCACGGCCGGGAGAACAGGTGGGGAGATATTGGACTTGAAGACTTGAAAGAGAGAGGGAAAGAGGCCAAAACACGTGAAAAGGTTTAGAATTTTTGGAGAATGAGTCACATGGCCACAGGCAGTACAGAAAGCAATATCTACAAGAGAGAAGTGGATGGGAAACACGGAAGCGTCAAAGTATTGCTACAAAGTTGCAGCAAAAGCCTGAAAATTTTGAAGTGAAAAACTTGGAGCTTCAAGATGCATTTCGCCAAAACGACTTGAGACACTCGCGTATTTTGTGGGGCCGTATGATGTGGCTTCTGTTAGTTCAAGATTGCTTAAAATGTTACCACATAATAACAAAAATATAAAGCAAAAAAAATATCCAAGCAGAATGCGCGCTCTTTCATAGTTTCATGTACCGTACATGCGCCAAACAAGCTAGGTTAACATGCGTCTAACGCCAGTTGTCAGTCCATTTATTCAGTGGTCATCGAAGAATCCTCAAATTGTTTGTTGGTGTAGAAGTTTCGCGCAAAAAAAAGCAAAAACAAACAAAGGCATGTTGAATTGTGGTTCGCAACTACTTTCGACGGTTTTCATCAATAAAGGTCATGTTCGAAAGAAAAAAAAAACTTGCGAGTAAATATGCAAGGACGTGAGCAAGAGCTATATTGCCCCCAATGCAAATTACGCAACAGAAGTATAAAATGGTCAAAAACAACAATTTCCAACACAACGATTTGCAGAAATGGAAGGAAATAGCAAATCAGATAACACGGGAAAGGCGCGATCACAGGGCACGACGTAGGGAAGCGTAGGAATCGCTTAGCACGTGTCCGCGTGCGTTTATGAAGCACCCGGCCGCCTAATATTTCACGAGCGCAACGCATAATTCGAAATTACGAGGCGACTGCTTCGTTTCTGGGCGTTGCCAAAACTGAGCACAATTTCGGTTTAGCGAATGCACTTGCGCTAATCTATTACGTTTGTATCGCGATCTCCCTGAAGCAGACACCAGCTGCGCACTGCGGCAGTGAATTCCTAGAGCGAATAAAAAAAAGTGATTTTTTTATTCCAAAAATTTAATCAAATGAAACTTATTTGATTTTTGTTGAAGGCACCTGTTCACAATTTTTGTTGAAGGCGCCTCGGGTGTAATCAGAACGTTAATTCTGGTCAACAGGACTTCGATCGCAATTCTAAACGTATTATTGCTGCTCACTGCGCAACCAGAGTGCAGCTTTTCCAACGGAATCATGGGTAGCTTTGCTCACAAACTGCAAAAGTGTTCGGTTAAAAGATAATACTAAATAAAACCAAATCTTTGAACTCGCATGTTTTAGCGCGTTCGAAAATTATGAACTGCCGATATGGTACTCGACAATAAAATTAATTTTGAACCCATTTTAATGGATGACACAATGTTTACCAACGTTTGCCAGTATACTTTGAACACTGGATAAGCGGTGGTTATCCTAGGCCAATATAGCCAGCTCCCGGAAATGGCATAGCCAATTCTGGCAAAGAGTGGAACAACACTGGCTAACATGGCCCATGATAGCCATGATTCGATGATGGCACAGCCAGCAATGGCAAACAGTGGGGCAATCCTGGCTAACCTGGCCCATGATAGCCAGGATCTAATGAGGGCTCAGCCAATACTGGTAAAGCGACGGACAACCAGGGCCATTGTTGGATGTGCTAAGGAGTGGCACAACCAATATCGGATGCTCACTGGCAACTCTGGGCCTAGTTAGGGCCACGCTTTGCCAGTGGATTTCCAATATTGGCCCGCCGTCGTGTGCTACCTGGGTCATTCTGGTCGCGGCAACGTCATCAGTCCGTCCTGTCTTGTGGTCCGGGCGGGGACGGGCTGGGGTGAGCGGCAAGGTCGGTTCAGGTAGGGCGGGCTGGGGCACGGCCTGGCGGTGTGGATTAGGTACTCACGGCCGACGTCCACGGCAGGCGCAGGACGCCAAAGCTCCGGGACCAGGATGGCGATGAAGGGACCTCCACCCCCACCAAATGTTACGTGGCGGCCAGCCGAAGAATGAGGCGTGATGAACGATGGACAAGAGATGATTTAATGGCCGCTGGCCTAGCGCGTGCGCTCCGTACCGCGCCACTGCCAGCTTCTACTTCGTAACAATATTAGGTCACCTCATGCATTTCATTGAATGGAGTCACCACTTCCAGTGGCAATTTCAGCCATTCAACGACCGGTCGGGCTTTTCCGATAATGTTTGTGACGTCATTGTTGAAGCAAACGGAGTTACGTACCTGGCCATCGTTTGCGTTCTGGTTTTCTATTATAACATTGTTTCACTCGGGATTCCGAAAAATGGTTCGTTGTCTCGGAGGGAGGATGCTTTAAAGAATGCGATCTGATCATTAACTCAAAACATCCAGAAAACCTCCGGAGATGCCTCTTCCCCTCGGATCCGAAAGCATCCGTTCTTCCAAGCCTACTCGGATAAGGCTGTATACTGTAGAGACTACGCAAGATCACAAGCGTCCGTAAAGTTGATTCTGTGAACGCTACACATTTAATAAAAAAATTCAAGTCGAAACTCTCGTGTATTCTTTGGCTTCCTTCTTTTATTAGGACGATGCGGGGCTTAAGGACCCCCGATATACAACAACCACGTCTGTAAATGTACACGAGTATACAAGTCTCATATAAACGCAGCAAAGCGAAGAGCGCGAGTCAGTGGTAGCATGAAGAGATTCGGTATATGTACATGTTGCAACAGAGCCGCCACTGCAAATTCCACATCCTGCACGCTGTATACACGTCTAGCGCTGCAAGACAGGCGAGTTATGACATAGCAGTGGACACGGTCTACGCTGCATAAAACACCTTGCCTGCACACGCACAAACACAAAATAAAAAAATGGCGTCTTTGCTCCGACACCATCGTCGTCAGCATATCAGCAAAACGAGTTTCAATAGCACAACCAACGCGCGACCCATGCACACAACAACCTTTCACCCTACCTGACATCACTTTCGGTGACGTCACGCGGGAAAGGATTATTGTATGCAGAAACACATTTTCCTTCTTAAAGGGCGCGGATGCTTCCGCGGTCTAAAAACGAATTATAGACAGCGTGGACCTGATTCCAAACTACAGCACAGCAGATGAGACGTGCACAGAGACTGCAGTGAAACACAATGCTTCCACCTTACGTGACTGCTTGAGTAAACTTTCGCATTTGACACGATGGGACGGTCCAGATACATAAAATGAGTTATATCTGAGAAAGTTCCGAAATCGTTAATGCCGAAGAAAGTGTCATTAGAGACTCCGCATGAGAAATATTAATCGAAAAAAGAAAAAGCTCTTTAAACGATACCCTGTACTCAATAAGTCTGCAGGTCAACGTCGTGTGCATAGGCCACTAAAAAAGAAAACCAACAAAATTGTCAAGCCCACAATATCGGCGAACTTCGAAGCATCAAGGAACAAAACGAAGCTGATTCTTGTACGAAACAAGAACCGGTCAGTATAGTAATCATGATATTGTTCACAGCGCAACAAGAACGGGAAAAAACGAAAGATGGAAGAGTAACACAAACAAGCGCTGACTATCAACTAGTTTTTATTGAAGAACACAAGGGGTATATACAGAAACACTTATCAAGCACACAAACGTTTTCTGGAAGGCACGTGGGAGTTCAGATACCTCAACTCCCTCTCGGATCAGGTATCTGAACTCCCACGTGCCTTCCAGAAAACGTTTGTGTGCTTGATAAGTGTTTCTATATATACCCCTTGTGTTCTTCAATAAAAACTAGTTGATAGTCAGCGCTTGTTTGTGTTATCTTTCGTTTTTTTTCCCGTTCTTGTTGCGCTGTGAACAATATCATGAATACGTACCAACTCGCCCAAATTTCTGCCTTGCTGATCAGTATAGTAAGCCTGTTCAATTTGAGGGATGTGAAAGGGCTCACAGAACGAGTTTAAGAAAACGGAGGAGCCAGTAGTTTTCTAATAAACATAGTCTTGAGCCAGTTCAAAAACATAAGTAAAATTTTACGCAAAACATTGAACTCCAAAAGAAAAAAAAACGCGATATTTCCATTTGCTTGCTTTACGACTGTGGAACTCTAATACAATTTGTTTGACACACGGTGTTAGAAATAAAAGTGAAAAAATACAGCCACTTTAGATAGAATTCACAATGTGTGACATCCAACCCGGGCCGCTCCCCACAGTGCCATTCATGGGACAAACAAAAAGTTCGAGCAGGTTTGACGCAGGGAAACTAGAAATGCACAAAACATAGCTTTGTCGCGGTGACCGCGCGATCCGCTGCATCTGGCGCTGTCACCGAAGGAATATAAAATACAGGTTCATTTCCCCTGGCCTCCTTGGCACGAGATTGAGCAAGGTATGTAAAGGTCTCTCCAATAGGAAAGAGGCAGAGCTTGAGGATTCAGTATTTGATTACTTCATAATTACGATTGACAATACCCATTTTCCTGTTTTCTAATTTTCCTCTTGGCGTATAAATTGATCTTGAACTTCACTACAGAAACAACAAAAAATTCGGCCTTTTGTGCAAGCTAGTTGTTTTCTTTCATGTTGGAGTTACCTATACGTGCCACAACTTGCAAGGGCAAGAAAAACTTTGGTACAGATATCGCTTCTGTCCACCGTAATCAAGTCGCCAGCGTATAGAGTTTCGTACCTTACACACAGTGGAATTGCCTTTTTGTTTTTTCAGGGGTTTCAAAGTAACAGTAGTGGTGGCTGTTGGTACAAGAAAACTGCTCTTAATGACAAGCAAAGCCTGCTGAAAAATAAAACGGTAACGACATCATTTCTTCCCCCGCAAAGCAAGAGGCACATCAATTCGTGTGGGCAGTTAAAAAAGAAACAAAAGTAATATTGCCCAGAAAGAACTACTCCCCAACGCCTTCGCTTCTCAGTAAGGCACTCCTTTCATTGACGTCACTCTTCCAGATGGTGGTCCGAGCTGCGCCGCTATGAAGCGGAGTACTTGACTGTGTCGCAGCGCTAATGCGTCTACGAATTTATAACCATCACTGCGATTTACAGAAAGGCTTGCCGGAGATAACACCACCCGAACCTACTTGACTCAAAACAACCAAGTATGTTTCCATAAGCGCCGACCCTGGCGACGTTTGCTCGAGCAAAAGGCGGAATGGAATGAGCGAACTTTGTGAACACGCACATTGCTTCCTTCTTGCGTGCAGTAGATTAAAACTCTTCAAGACCAGTTCGCTTGCTTTTTGGCTACACATCAGTCTCAATACCAGGTAAACACTCTTGTATGAGCAGCTGCTCTATGGTAGGCCTTGCTCAGCAGTGGAGAGATTTTGTAAGAATGGCACGAGCCTTTCAGATCGCCGTGCTGCGTATGCACACAGGACCATTCTAATCCCAAATAATGTGAAAAGTTTATGCTTGCGAGCTAGGACGCTGGCTTCGAAACCATACAAATGAGCTACTTCGCTTCTTCAGGTACTGAGGAAAGAGCTGTTTTGAACAACCAACCATAGTAACCGCGCACTTAAGACAGGGAAAGGATTACAGTCAAGGTCCAGAAAAGCAAGAGAGATTCTACCCTCGAGGAATTACACGTGAAATCCGAGCGTTAGTAAGTGCCTATAGACCTTGCCACGAGGAGAAGATATTGTTGAAACTCCTCCTGCCTGGACTAGTGCAAGGTAGCAATATGCCAACCCCCACGTAATCCTCCCTGGAGAGGTATATAACTTGCAGCTTATTATATACAGGGTGTTTCACCTAAGACTTTCTGCAATTTTTAAAAAAAAGCTATTTGAATTAGATGTGCGCTTTTTCTGGCATAGCATTGTCAGTGGTGTAGTACATCATAATTCAACTAAGACGTGCTAACTAGCAGGCTTGTTAACCAATATTGAATAGTTAACTTTTAAACTATTACCGTTGGGCTCCTTAATTATTGAGAGGCATGCAGCACACCGTAAGTAATGTTCATATCCATTTTTAGAATTTCGAGAAGGCGATTATCCTCGGCGCTGTGGCCCAACAAATTTCGCCTACATCGGGCCAAAATACATGCGGTTTGAGAAGCTTGCAGCCAAAGCAACCTCTCCAGTGAACCTAACTCGTCGAAATATCCAAAATTTGTTGGGCCACAGCGCCGAGGATAATTGCGTTCTCGAAATTCTAAAAACGGATATGGACATTACTTACGGTGGGCTACATGCCTCTCAATAATTAAGGAGCCAAACGGTAATAGTTTAAAAGTTAACTATTAAATATTGGTTAACAAGCCTGCTAGTTAGCACGTCTTAGCTGCATTACGATGTACTACACCACTGACAATGCTATGCCAGAAAAAGCGCGCATCTAATTCAAATAGCTTATTTTTAAAAATTGCAGAAAGTCTTAGGTGAAACACCCTGTATATTCCAACGTTTCTTTCGTGAAGTTTCTTTCTTCAAATTAAGATAGTTTTTACATGATTTGTTTGCATGCGCGCTACAACGAAGTCACTGTGCCGCCCCAATAAGCTCTGTTTATATTTGCAGTCGACTATGACTCGCAGGCCGCTGAAGCGAAGCCTTTTAAAGAGGTACGCACACCGGTCGACTGAGCACAAACCGCAAAATCTCACTGCCCACAGGTGTTTTCTTCTCAAAATGCCCGGTAGAAAAGCTGTTTCTTCAACGTTAATTTGATAGTACGTCCACTTCTATGTAAACTTGAAACCCACGTAAATTATCAAAAGGAATGACATGTTTGTCACTGAACAAGGGTGACTATTAATTGGTGAAAAGCCCCCTAAAAAAATATCTCCCTGTCTTGTTCCATTCATTGTTTCAACCGCGCTGCGGGATAATCAGAGAGCACTCAGTACAAGCGCAATAAAAGGTAACTGAACTCCTCAGTTTTCTAACACCGCCATCCTTCATGAACATGAAGATCAGCTCACACATGAACTTTCAAAAGTTTCCGTATCCACAGTAACAAAAGACCCTATTTCATTCCATGCTGCTTTTTGAACTCTGATAAGCACGGCATCGTCTAAGCTTATTCACCACGCAGTGACAATTTACCAACGCGAATCACGTGTACAGGCACAAAGGAAACTAATCACCTGCTGTTTCCTGGACGCTAAACACAGACACGTGGCGCCATCTCATGGCGTGCGTCGTTCGACAGGCAGCAACGCGACGCGGCACGTGCAACAATGACAGGCATACGCCGACACCTCTCCCCTCGCCTGGACGATACAGGGGCGAGTACAGGCGCCGCAGTTAGGAACTGTTCGCCCTCATGGTCACGTGATGTCACGTCGTCGTCATCGTTGCCGTCATGACCTCTTCCGATAGAGTGGCGTTGAGCAGTGAGGCTGTCGTGACCTCGGTAAAATTGCTCATGCCGAAGTCCTTGGTGGCCCAAGAGGGAAACCGGTAGAGATCGAAGACGAGCGGTCCCACCGTGTGGATGGTCGCCAGTTGCACCAGTACGCACGCGACGTTCATGACGAAGCCAATCTTCATCTGCACGAGAAAACACGGGCCAGTGAGACGAATTAGACAATCATGAAATGGCTGCGTGAAAAGCAACCTGCGTTGCGGTCGCTATCGCAGCTGTATACTTGTACAGGTTCGTATCATGTACTACGCTTGCCCGAGGCTACGATCTGCTGGAGGCGGATGTCGACGCCTCGCATTTTCACACCATCATTCCCATTTGCGGGGAATCAAACCTTTTTCAGAATTATCGATAGCCTCAGCAGGTCACGCGAAATTCTTCGTTTACGGTCCTCACATCCGGTGCCACATATATAGCTGCAGTTTCCACCACTTCAAGCCTACATGGGCTAACTGAAAAGTTCTAAACCCAACATAGAAATATTTGAAATCTTGGGCTGAAACTTCACACACATCTTTAGTACCTCTTTATTAAACTGTACTGAAAATCATATGTCTAATAGTTGGTTAATTTATTTTTACAGGGGACATAAATTTCAAGCATGGAAAAAAGTGCAGACAGAGCTATGATTATCTACTAAGGCTGTTAATAAAAAGTGTCACACCACCACCACCACTTATCAAAAATAAAGAATGACTCCCAAGCAGGTCCATGAGGGCACAATGGTAACGTTGGCAACGCAACCTGCTTCATTTACAACAGTTAAAAAATTGGCTGAAAGCTTCAAACGTGATAATGAGGTGCTTCAGTATATGTCAATCTAGTGACCAAACATGAAAGCGCCCTGTAGTAAATGTTGTCAAATGTAGCAGGCAGTCGATCTGCAGCTCGGACGCCAGCATCAGAAATGGTTTTGGTTTTGTGGGGTTTAACGTCCCAAAGCGACTAAGGCTATGAGAGACGCCGTAGTGGAGGGCTCCGGAAATTTCGACCACCTGGGGTTCTTTAACGTGCACTGACATCGCACAGTACACGGGCCTCTAGAATTTCTCCTCCAAAGAAATTCTAGCCGCCGCGGCCGGGATCGAACCCGCATCTTTTGGGTCAGCAGCCGAGCACCATAGCCACTGAGCCACCGCGGCGGCGCCAGCATCAGAAATGTAGAGCGCGTAAAGGACACAATCAATGTCATCATCATCAACCTAACTACGTCCACTGCACGGCGAAAACCCCTCCCATATCCCTCCAATAACCCCTGTCCTGTGCTAGCATGGCTTATCCCCTCAAGCTTCATTCTCATCCGCCCACCTGACTTTCTTCCGTCCGTTGCTACGCTTGCCGTTCTCTTGGAATCCAACTCGTTACCCTTAACGAGCACCGCTTATCTTGCCTTCGCATCACATGCCACGCCCATGCCCTTTTGTTTTTATTTATTTCCGCTAGGGTGTCACTAACTCGCGTTCGTCCTCTGATCCGCACTACTCTATTCCGGTCTCTTAACGTTACACCTGCCATTTTCCTTTCTGTACTTCGTTTCATTGTCCTCAGTTTAAATTAAACCCTTTTCGTTAGCCTGCACGTTCCTGCCCCATAAGTTAGCTTCGGTATGATACAGCTGTTATATACTTTCCTCTTTAGAGATACCGGTAAACTGCTTAAACTCCTAGTCATCGCCTTAGAGCGCCTAACAAATGCACTCCACCCCATCTTATTCTCCTAGTTATTTCACTTTTGTAGCCGGCCTCTGTACCTGTCCTAAGTAGGTGTATTCCTTTGCCACTTCAAGCGCTTCGCTGCCTGTCATAAACTGCTGTTCTTTTCCGAGACTGTTGAGAGGTACTCTTCTGCATGTTAATTTTTAGACCCACCACTCTGCCTTGCCTGCCCATGTCCTCGATCATGTTTTGCAGTTCGTCCCTTGAGCCGCAGGTTTAGGGTAAAATGTGCGCAAGTAATTCTTGGCAGCGGCCAGTGCTAGGGTATAACCACGACACTCATTGGTTCAACTCATGCTGAAAGCTCATTACGCGTCAGGTTCACAAGGAAGCCCAAATGAAGCGCACCATGTCTATGGTCCTGAGCCTTCCCATTTCGCAGAGGATGGCGTTGGCTCCGGTGGCGATGGGCAGCATGAAGGCGAACAGGCAACACGCCTTGACGGGCATCAGGAAGTACAGGGGGTGAACGCGAGTCGCCACTGCCTGTGGGAAAACAAGGTCAAGCCAAAGGTTAGACAAGCTCCCATCTGCGATCATCATGCGGACAGTGCGCAGTGAGGTACCGTCTGAGTCTTCCGGGTGCATGTCCGCCCGTTATGCGAGAAGTAGACCATAGCCTACGAGTGTGGTTGCCGTGCACAAATAAACCCAGGAATTTAGGGATTTTGCTACATGTTCTCAACACCACCTTACGCTCTGTCTCTCTCCCTTGCTGGCAACTCAGTGATGAACTATTAAGGCGAAAGCCTTTAATGGCTCATACTGTCGTCCATTAACAAAGCGTGTCACACGCTTTCAACTCGGGAACTAAAAAAGATAGAAGAAAACCATTAGTTGCTTCAGATAGAGGGGGAAAAAATTAACCAAGAAGCCAAATTTGATGACTGTAGAAAATTCACAGAAAATTTAGTTTGCTGAAAACTGAGTTTGGCCAAACTAAGTTTTCTGTGACCATTAAAAAACTACTTGAAAGAGCGTCTTCAAAACTCTCGAAGTCGTGCAAGAACTGTCTCGTTAAGCAACGAACCTGACCCTACCGCCACTTAGCTTAAAGCACGGTTGAGGTGTCCGCTCTTCCAATAGGGCAGTTATGCGCCTTCCCTCAGGTTCGGGTGTCCACCGAGATGTGGATATCTCGCCCTCATCTCACGCTATACGTATATACTGGCATAGCAGCGCTAAGCCACTGCCAATTTTTTTCGCTCCCAACGCCAACGACGACGACATTGACGAACAGCTTAATCATAGCGCGGGAAACAACTCAGGACAAAGAGGAGACGGGACAAGCGCTATATATACACTACTGATACAGCAGAAAGAAAAAAATAAATAAAGCAGAAACATGAAGGAACATAACAAAATGTCACATGTCGTCATGCCAAGAACTCGAGCTCTTTCTTCGATAACGCCACAGACGGTCTGCTGACGCATTGGTCTCCTGCCCGTGCTATCTCACACGCATCCTTGATTTCTCTAGTTAGATCGTTTCGGTGTCGATAAAAAATGCCTGTCTTGTCGAACAGAGGGTGGCAAGGTGGTACTGCGTCACATTTTTTGCAATGTGCCGCCAACTGGCCGTCTGTGGCGATATTGCCGACTTTATTGTTGTGCTCTAATAGGCGCACATTCAAACACCTACCCGTTTGCCCTATGTACAGCCGACCACATGAAAGGGGAATTTTGTACACCACCCCCTTCCTGCAAGGCACGTAGGCCTTTCTGTGCTTAATTCTGCACTCAGGTTTCCGCGTTCTGGTAGGACAGCTATTTTTACTCGCCTTTTATTTTACTCGCCTTTTATTTTTACTGTCCTGTGTTGTTTCCCGCGCTATGATTACGCTGTTGCAATGAATTACCAACCTGCCCAAGCCTATTCTGTTCTGAAGACATTGACGAGCCCGGACTTTCTGCAGAACGGGAGCCTTCACGCTGTCGCGTTAATCCGACCAGCACTCCAACTCAGCCCCGCTGAATCTGTCTGCTGCTGAAAGCATTTCGTTCAGACGACCCAACAGCGAAGACGGCAATTAATGGATGAGTCATTGTCTAATGTGGCTAAAAACAGGCATCCTCGACAATACCACCTCGTGTAATGGCGTATTCCAATCGGTGATTCGCAGCAAATTTTCTTCCTGCGCAAAACTGAAGAGTGTGCTTCAATGGGCGATTCGGATTCAGATTTAGAGTTCTCATTAGATCGCGACCAGGAGCGTAGCCAGGGGGGTGCTTATGGGGCTTCAGCCCGCCCCCCCCCCCCCCCCCTTACCCCCCAAAATTTTTTCGAACTATCACGCACCGCTGACCAAAACAACCACCGGCGCCGGTAGTCATTCTGGATTTTGTCACCTACAATGTCTTATTCAGACTAGAAACGACATTTTGGCGCGAACATTGCTAACTCGGGTCGGATTTCGTGGCAACGCCCATGCACCTGGAGTCACGTAACGCAAGCATCAGCTATAGCATCATTATTAAAATTACCATGCGAATACGAAAATTTTGAGTACATCAATAACCGATATTGATTGACCTTGCTTACTGAAAGCCCTGCCCACGCGGCGTTTCGCAACATACACACTCGGATATTGGTTATTTCAACTTTCGGCATCATTCGTGGCTTTCGTTTGTCCTTCTCTTTCCTTTTTATCTAACTGCTTTTATTTTATTTTTTTTTTGTGAACCAAAGGAATACCCTGCTGTAGTTATGGGTGCAGAATAATGTCGCCGTGCAGGCAGTTAAAAAATACGTACTTTCGTATCGATTTCTACATTGTTCCTCTATTATTATAACCATATGGTGCGGTCGAGACCGCAGCATGGCCCAAGTACATATCGAGACTTCTGCTATCATATTTTTGTTCTTGCCTAGATCGTCTGTCTTTCCGTGTGTAAAGTTTACTATCTGTGATTGCGTAAGATATTTAAATACACGTATGTCTCCATTAAAGTTACGTGCCTAAGCAAAAGTCACTCTATATGATGCGTCAAACAGGGCAAATAAACATCTTGTTGCGAGGTTTTGTGTATACATACAGTGACTTTGTTTTCATTGACACATTTTTTGCCCTTTATCAAGTTGTATCTTCGCATCTCTAATACTCCACTTTATCTTCGAACTTCTAACGCATATTTTGCAGAACTCCTCGTTTATACATGTGCTCGTTGTGGCGACTAAAATTTCGGTGCAATTACTCGCAATACATGACCGTTGACAGCTGCTGCTGCGCAGTACACTGGAATGAAGGACAGCGTCGTTGAGATTTTTGCCTGGCCGTTACATATGTACAAAAATGTAAAGGTTCTTGAACGACAAAGATTCACTAAAATATTTGTCCTCTATACTTGTTAATTTCATGACCTTTACGTTTTTCATATCAGCGGCATGCAGTGCTTTGCTGGTTTCGGATGAGTAGAGTTCTAGACCTCGAGTGATATTTTCTTTACGCAAAAGCATGGAAGTATTGGCATCAGTTATGTCTGCCATGGTTTTTACGACATACGAATACATTCTTCTATTTAAAAAAATACATATTTCACTCGTCTAGACAGTGCGTAGCGTTATCTAATACACAATGGCATTGCCAATATGGCAATGCAGTTATTATTCTTGCGTTTGATCCCTCCAAAATTCTATGAGGAGGCCGGGCTGTAACATAAGCCCCCCCCCCCCCCCCCCCCCCCCCCCCCGAACAAAATTTCTGGCTACGCCACTGATCGCGACAGATATCTTGCTCCTTCGCTCATTCGGAGAGCTGCTCCAGAACGCTGATTGGAATACGCCTTCAGTCCATAAATTTAATGAAAGTCCAATTTGTGACATAGGTATTATCTTACCGCGAAGCTTTGCAATGTGTTTGATTTTTCATGCTCAAAACCGCCAGCACGCGGATTTTTTCACTTTGTGGCGCGCCATGCATCCAGATTTATCTGGAATGACTGCAGCAGCACGCGTTGTTCAAGATTGTCGCAGGTGCTCTCCGTACTTTATCTCGAAAGTTCTCCGTCAGCCTTAAACTGATCGCTGCCGAGAGCGGCGGAGGTTCTGTTCTTCGTCGTCCGCCCAGCCCACTCGCTAATACCGCTGTCGCCGAGTTGTTTCTGCTTTAGGGGAAAAGATCGCCCCGTAAACAGTTTCCAAATTTGAGGCAAGTCTGCCAGTCCTCTTTCTCGGCTGCCTGCCACTATGTGACAGCATCGTTTTGCAGTCATTTTCCGCTTCACAGAGATGGCGATCAAGGCAAAGTACATTTCTTTTAGTATTACTAAGGAGCAAAGGGCGGATATTTTTTGCGACACTTAGTGAGTACTACTGCCACTGCGTCCCAATCTGCCCGTTAGTCAGTCACTCAAGTGCACACAGACATTAATTACGACATAGCAGAACTTTTTGCTGGGCTAGTTGGTCCATTCTGACATTGGTGAAAACAGCGCGAAAGAAGAAGCCCGAAGGCGAAACGAGGAAGTAACAGGAAAGAGCGCTGACTATATTGCGCGAGTTTCGCTCAATAAATTCAGTTGTCAGTCAGCGCTCTTTCCTGTCTCTTCCTCGTTTCGCCTTCGGGCTTCTTCTTTCGCGCTGTTTTCACCAATGTCATTAATTACGACCCCTTACGTGCAGTTCTTGCATTTTTTATGGGGGATGAGAGTGGAGACGCCGGAAAATTTTTTCTCCCCAAAACCTGTAGTAGCCTCGGACAACAGCCCTTATCTGTATTTAAAGAAAAGACGAAGAAGTTTGCATCCCGATACGTGCCATGTTTACTGAAGAGAAGAAGAAGAAGATGCGCGGGCCCGTTTTCCGCTATGCGCCCTGGCCAATCCCCCGCCGTGGTTATGTGCCATTAAGCCTGAGGACATCATCATCATCATCATCTTCTGCGCCACTCACCAGTTCGCTGATGATGGGCGTGAGGATGCCAGTGACCACGTAGGTGCTGACCACTTCGGTGAGGAAGCAACCGCTGAAGCACAGCAGGACCAACACCAGTCCCGAGGGAAGGTCGCGAAGCCCGTTCAGCGTGTTTATCACGATGGCCGACAGGCCGGAACTCTGCGAGGCAAGCGGAACAACGGGCTCTGAGCGGAGAAGCTAGCCAACGTCGTCGTTGAGTTATGAAAATGTTCCCGCCTCAACCGCTGGCTCGATCGCTTGCGGCGAAACTGCGCACAAAGCCCATGGGTATTGCGGTAACTTTTTCTCGTATTGAGTTTCACAATAGCAGTTACCTGATTTAGCCGCGCACGATCATCATCATCTTCATCAGTCTGACTACGCCCACTGCAGGACAAAGGCCTTTCCCATGTCTCTCCAATTAACCCTGCCTTTCGCCAGTTGCGGCCAACGTATTCTCGCAAATTTCTTGATCTCATCCGCCCACCTAACTTTCTGCCGCCCCCTGCTACGTTTGACTTCTCTTGAAACCCACTCCGTTACCCTTAAAGGGTCAGTCTACTGAATTTTATCGACCATATTTTCTTTGCGGCAACCGATAGCTCTTTACTCAAACTACCGTTTAGCCAGCTGTGGTTCCAAGGAGTGCGGTAGAACATTTTAAAATAGAATTTATTAATGTGGGAACACATCTGTGTGAGATGGTAGTCTCATCTGGCAACCATCTGGATTTCCGCCGCGCGGCGACAAACATGGCGGCGCCCGTCGAAGCCGGACCTCTCGCTTCGGACTGAATTCTCGTTGTTGTTGCCTTTTTCAGTGCGTTCACTGGCCATAAATGGGGCGCCTGTCTTTCGCTTCGTCTCATCTCGCCTGTAAGAAAACATATAAGAGATAAATTTGCTCTATTTTAATAATTAGAGTGACGATTCTGCCGCTCCTAGGCTTAAGTGGAGAGTCGGTTTGTTTACAGCAATGGTTCCCGTCCTGACGACCAGATGGCGCCACTATAGGCTGAGTTTATTTTTGCATCTCTGCTAGCATACGCTGAACTAAAAGTGGGAATGTGCCTGCGTTTTGCGTACGTGTAACTATAAATATTCATGTGATTTACAGAAAAAGCGAGCGGTACGCCTTCTACAGTTTACTAGAACAAAACGTGCATTTCTCTGACATTGGGGCATACAAATCGTACGTAGTATATTCACTTATGCTTCTATAAAAAAAGACTACCACTTTCTTGAACAAAATGAACGTTTGGGGTCGCCACCATGCATTTTTACGCGACTTTTAACGCCGAAATAAAATATAAATTCCCGCCTAAACCGGGCGCAGATCCCTCGTTATTGATGTTATAGGGTGCCCCTACCAGAATATACCATTATTTTTATAGTCATCTCGGTGAGTAGACTGACCCTTTAAGGACCAGCGGTTATCTTGCCTTCGCATTACATGCCCTGCCCAAGCCCACTTCTTCCTCTTGATTTCAACTAGAATATCATTAACCCCATCAACCAAACCAAACCATTAACGCGCGTTTGTTCTCTTACCCACTCCGCCCGCTTCCGATCTCTTAAAGTTACACCTATCATTTTTCTTTCCATCGCTCGCTGCGTTGTCCTTAACTTAAGCTGAACCCTTTTTGTTAGCCTCCACGTTTCTGCCCCATAGGTGAGTACCAGTAAGATACAGCTGTTGTATACTTTTCTCTTGAGGGATATTGGTAAACTGCCATTCATGATCTGAGAGAACCTGCCATATGCCACCACATTTATTCTTCTAGTTATTTCCCTCTCTTGATCCGGATCAGCTGTCTCTACCTGCCCTTAATAGACATATTCTCTTACTACTTCCAGCACCTGGCTACCAATTGCGAACTGCTGTTCCCTTGCTGGCTGTTGAACATTACTTTGTTTTCTGCATGTTAGTCGCGCAAGATGCAAACCCGTAATTGTCTACGCCGAGATCGACGAAATGAAAGCCGCCATAGTCGTGTTGGCGGCGAGGGGCGGCTCTGACGCGATCAAAGGACCCGCGCACATTTCAGCGCTCGCCTGGGCGCCTTTCGCGTCGTGGCGCTTTCTTATGCAAACAACAGATGGCGCCACCACCTCCCTACCGACACCAGTACCGACATCTGGGCAGAGACGATCACGGGCTTGGATCATGCGCGTCTGAACCAATTAAGTACCGTTGTCGAATTCACTATGGGACAAAAGTTACCGCAACACCCAAGCTCTGTGCGCAGTTTCGCCGCAAACGAGCCAGCGGCTGAGGCGGGAAAATTATTAACAGACTTCACGATAAAGACGCATAGTACTTCTGCATTGTTGCTACATGACGGTATACCGGCGAAAGTGTCTGCTACAATAGATTAAGTTGCGGGCAGTGTCACTGGAAAGCGGTAGTGACCCTTGCAGTTTTGCGAATTAACATAGGAAGGCGCTAGGTACCTGACGGCATGAAGCGGTGCTGGTATCGACAGAGAGTTTCTTAATATAAGTAGAAGGAAAGCTGGCGGAGCTACACTTCATCCACCATGGTGAGGCACAGGAATGCCGGAAAGACAAGGTTTCTTACTTGACTTGGCTATTGTTAGACCAAAATCGTGGATTCGGCCGTAAAAATGCAACTCCTCTCAAGGTAAGTCTCAAAAAAATGCTGCGAAAGATTCAGTACCGGGCTAGTAACAAACTTTCACTAGCGATAAATCTGCTGAAGAACTAAAAAACGCTGTATTGAAATAACCTAATCTGTGCACAGAGGAGAGCGTCGCGGTGCAACTACCAATTTCGAGGTACAATCCGCGTTTTCAGCCGAATGCTTGTCGAGGCAAACACGAGACCTCGCCTTTATTACCATGGTGGATGAAGTGCTCTAAGCAGCTCCCGAAGACGATGACGCCTGCTTTCCCTCTACGCAATGTTAAACTGCTAATCTTTCCAACAGTTCACCACCTGTGTCTTGGTCACTCCACCGTAGTGGGTATGTGCCATTTTACTTGAGGCCAACCAACCAACCAATGTTTAGAAACTCTATGGACATCAAAACACCCTAGACAAAGTCAATTTACATAGGTCTCAAAGGTGAAGCTCGAATATGGTCTAGAACCAAGAGAAAGCGGCCTTATTAAGGCTGCCGAACTGAAGCACTAAAATGAAGTGTTCGGACAAACAGAAGAGAAAATATACTGGTAACATATTGGTTATTTATAACCACTTAAAAAAATAAGATCGCTGGTTTTAAAAGTGTTTTAGTTGTGTACGTTTAGTTGAGAAGTACAACGCTTTTTTAAGAAAAAAATAAATATTTCTTTTTGTACTCCTTCACAGCACCGGGCAGCGGCTCTTATGCCATCCACCGTGACTATTCTGCGTATAGCTTGCCACTACCTGCCGGTACCACCGCGCAGTAAGCACATTACCCCATTGTATAGTAAGATACAACTTAAAGAAAGAAAATAGCTGTTGGTAACACTGGGCTATGGTCTACGGCGTTTTGTATTACTCCCCTAGCCAATCCCAACAGTGTAACGAAATCAGCGCTACAATGTTTGGCAACAAGCCAGGTATGAAAATTCTAGAACTTATAACTTTTTGTGTGTGATTAGCTTCTTGTTTAGATAACAACAAGAGTTCTAACTAGGGAGTACTTTTTTTGTTGAGGAGGATTCCGTGCGGCGGTCCTGTCTGTGGGCGGAGCTTCACTGCAGACTTAAGTTGTATCCGACTATGGTTCACTTTACTGCCGGCCTTGGCCAGCGTATCTCGTCATCTTATAACCTCGTTACGTGTAGCTGCTCACCTATTATCAGCGTTAATTTCAAGCACTTTATGCCCTGAGGCAATCAACATCGCTTAAAAAAAAATTACTTCTTGTCCTTGTGCAACGTTCCCATAGGCTAGTTGTGTGTGCTTGTTTTTTACCAGACCATGCCATAATTCCAGTCGTGTGGTTTTGATGCTGCTGCCTTGAGAAAGACAGTGTGGTTCAAGACGAAGAGCGCACAGCACGTGAAGAACTAGTGCTCCGTAAGAAGGTGTCAAAGTGAGAACTACTCCGCTAGCATCGCACTGCAACAGTAAGGTGTTAGAGTGGCTTTGGTACTGGAGTATATGCCATTGCCACTGAGCGCATGTACCAGCACGAAAGGTTTCGGAGGTGCTTAAGACGTGACTTTCAGATGATCACTTGGTAGTTATGAAACCTATGTTCCATAGTGAATTCTGTTAATTTCCTGGCACCTGTACTGAGAAAAAATTGAAAATTGGTTCACAGGAAAAGAAATGACACAGTAGCTGTCTCCCATATCTTGGTGTACACCTGGATCGCGCCATTAGGGTCGTCATAATTGATGGTCGTCGTAATTGATGGTTGTCAAACAACGTGGTTGTAAAAAATATACATTTGAAAGCTTGTTAAGTTGGGTTTCTCGCATTGCATACAAAATGGCGCCTGTAGCACTTCTTATGCATAAAATACAGGCGCACTTGGTGTATTCAACAATGCTGAAAAAGTTAACTTGATTTGGGCAACAGCACCACGTGCAGTGACGCCATTTTATAATTAGGCAATGCAGGAAAGCCAACTGAACAAGCTTTCATAAGCGTATTCTCGATGTTTGACATTTCGAACCATGTTGCCGATTTTATAAAATTTTAAAAACAGGGCTCATCTTCGTTGCTGATGTACACCAATTTTAATATAAATAATCAAAGATAAAGTTCATTTGTTAATTTCAATGGATCATCTAATTGTTCACCGTTATGAGGTATGTCCATCTTGCTATAGAATCTATCTGAACAGACCAAACTGACGTATCTCTCATAGTTTTTGAAGCAAAAATTTGTAAATGTTGAATGAAATCACCCTGCACACTGGACCAGCCCGACACTTGCTGCGCACGGGCCATATGAGGACGCTGCATGCGCAGCAGGCACAATGCAGGTCAGGTGTGCGTCTTAAATCCCTCTTTAAGTCTAAATTTGCCTGCACTCCAGCCTTCCTTCAGTTCACTGAGCCTTGCCATTAAATTAGCAACTACCGAAGCGTTCCTGACACCGGCTTTGTACTACGGCTGTTTCTACACTGTTCGTTGCCGGCCTGTTATGCTAGATTTCTGAATCAAGCAGATATCGTTATCAGTGGACAATGTGTTTGCACCACACTTCCTGCGTGCCTTATGCATTAAGCTTCTTTATGGTGCGTATAAATTCACCGGGTTTCTTCACAGTGCAGTACTTAGGAGAATGTTTTTTTTTTATTTCAAAGAACTGATAAGGGGTCGTCTTGTCAGCAGCTATGAACTCGCCATTGCCGCTAACCACCAGAGAGTGTTATTTAAAAATGGATTAGTAAGGCTTAGTTCAGCAGCTATCTAATTAGTATAGTTTGACTATTTGACGTACGACCACCGCGGCTGACAGTGTGTTCCTGAAAAGAATCTCTGTATATTTCGAACACCCTACTTTTAGGAAATTGTTAATGCGCTCACTGAAACAACCGGTATGTCAGCTTTAGCAAAGTGATCCATAGCATGATGTGTTTGAACCTCTGCAAATGCAACCTAAAAAAAATGCATGCCGGTAGCTATGCAAGCTTAAAAGTAACTTGTGCAAACAGGATGTCCACACACCAAAGAGCAGACAACACAAGCGCTTTGTCTTCCTGTTGGCTTCTCTGTGCACGTCCCATTTGTGGCAGATAATCTTTAAGCGGTTATAAAATCGATTAGCGCAAAAACGAGTCCGTTTAGGCAGTGAAAAAAAAAACGACGAAACAGTGTTAAAAATACGACAAAATATTTT